>NC_133484.1:3390222-3531971 GCF_025370935.1 Choristoneura fumiferana
AGTAAAATGTCTAAATATTAGTCTGAGCAGTAGGGATTGACATTGTTAAAGAAGCATTGATAAATAGTAAAATAAATATATCATGGGACTCCTGACACTAATTAATATTTCCACACTTTTACAGGTGGTAGGACCTTGTGTAAGGTCCGTCCGGATTGTTACCACCATCTTGCTCGCTAACTTTGCCGTGAAGCAGCAGTGCTTGCACTGTTGTGTTTCGGCGTGGAGAGTTAGACAGCCGGTGAAATTACTGGCACTTGAGGTATCCCATCTTAGGCCCTAGGTTGCAATCCCCTGGTGTTGCAGGTGTCTATGGACAGTGGTGATCTCTTACCATCAGGAGACTCACTTGCTCGTTTGCCATCCAGTCGAATAAAAAAAACATTGGTCGATGATCTAAACTTACGGCGTTTTTCACTCACTTTTAGTCTTTTTTATTTACCAGACGAAACTGTGTTTGTTTTTGAAACTAATTTTTAAATGAAATAAAAGACACGATTTCATTAAAGACTATGTTGAAATTTCCAGATTATTAAGACAATTTGAATAATCATCAATAAAAAACTTAAAAGACAAAATAGGTACGAGTACCTACCTCCTACACGAAATAGGGATCAATGTAGCAAAGTACACTAAACAAAACTGTCATTCTAGTTTACCTAACTTAAACCGATTGGCATTCAAAGCAATCCGTGTCAAATAGGATTTACTATAAATCAAGGTAAATCCGAAGCATTTAACGAGAGGGGAAGTTTAAAAATGAGCCCATTTTGACGCGACACGTCCGATTCGAGATGTTTATTTTAGTACGATTGGGATTTAGTGAAATTTGTCGTTGTGATCTGAGGGGAGGAAAGGTCAGCCTATTCGGTCCGAACACAAGTCACGTCAAATTATAACAGGAACAGCGTTTAAGTCGGTGGTGGTGAGACTCTAGTTGGGACGTGAAATGGTTTTGTTTTACATTCCGGGTAAGCATTCGGAATAGATTGCGCTGTGTAGCGATATGGACGTCTATTGCGCACCTTGTATTTTTTTTTAAAGTTCTATCTTTCTGAGAAGGTTAAGGTAAAAAACTTAAGATGACATGTTGTAGGTATGTATAAGTAGTAGTGCACAGAATTTATAAATGGGGCTTAAGTTATTTTTCAAATATTTATCCATATGGACACGTTACTACTATATTATGTACAACAAGTTATCTTCTTAAGTTTTTTACCTATTTTCCTAAAAAAATCTCCCTCCTCTTATCTTATCCCTAAGGGATAAGTCGCCAATGTACATGCATAGGTATATCTTTATGTTTACTTATTTCGTACAAATAAAGAGTTTACATATCTACATATATACAAATCTATTGCATCTAAAACATAAATGTGAAATGAGAACCAAGTTCAATATTAAGAATAGCCAGCGTTCTTGACTTCGTCGACCAAATAACTGAGATCTATAAGTACCTACATTATTATCAAATCGAAATAAGAATACTATTGAGCACTAGCTAGTGCCCGCGGCTTCGCCCGGTGTAGTTTTCTTATTCATTTTCTTAATATTTTTTTATAAGACCTTCTTCTGACAATAGCAAACACAACAAAAAAGAATTAGCGAAATCGGTCCACCGTTCACGCGTGATGCCGTGACCAGGAAATAAATAAATAAATAAAATAAATATCATGGGACACTTGACACCAATTGACCTAGTCCCAAACTAAGCAAAGCTTGTACTATGGATACTAGGCAACGGATAAACATACTTATATAGATAAATACAAACTTAAATACATATTAAACATCCAAGACCCGAGAACAAACATTCGTGTTATTCACACAAAATATCTGCCCCGGCTGGATTCGAACCCAGGACCTCAAGCTTTGTAGTCAGGTTCTCTAACCACTTAGCCATCCGGTCGTCAAATAGGGATTCATTTCTATATATTACCTAAGATTAAAGATTATGTCCTTTTTGAATTACGTACACGAAACGACATTGTCACTGGTAGAGTGTGCAGGTAAATAAAATTCTTAGTTCAGTACGAAGTAGTTCAAAACTGGGAAAAAACGTAATTATTATCATCATCTTCAAAATTTTAAAGGTTAATAAAAAACTTAAACAAATAGTTCGATTGTTTAAATACTTGTATTCTGATGTTACAGACAGAGTCGCGGGAGCGCTCTACGCTATAAATAACCCAGACAAACGAACGAAGAACTTCAAATATATCAACCAGATTACACTAGACGTCTTAAAGTCCAATACAATTGTATACAAAACTTAAAAAGACATTGTTGGTCAGCGGTTGCCATACAAATGAAGATCTAAGATAAGCTACTTGACGCTAGAATACGGTATTTGACAACTCCTGATTTTGCCATATCTTAATTTTATTATGAAAATATAGATATACAGATAGTGTTTAGCGAAGTGAAAATTTAAATCGGTTGAAATTGGATTTATAGTGATTTTTTGAAAATCTTTATACCTGCCTCTTTCTCAAACGCTTTTCTCTATGCAGCAAGTATGGCGGTACTGGCGTGTGACGTCACATGTCAGTATGTCTTTCTCTGTCTAATCTTGAATTTCAAACCTGTATAACTTTGTTATTTGTAAAGGTAGCTTAAAAATTGTTTTTCTATTCGATAACAGGAATTGTGTAGTTTTAATTATAAAACGTATACAAAATAGTCAAATACCGTATTGTTAGGTCCGTTTGACGATTCGATTTGTAGCATTCGAACATGGCGGATGTGGACAATATCTATTTTGCTATTTCTGTTTCTTTGGCTAGTGTATAATTTTGATAGTGTTTTATGCGGCGATTAACCGTAACAGTGAACAGTGATCTCAAAATTCTATATTGCTCTCGTGTCTGACATTTTTTAATGCGCAAGTGGTGTCCACGTGGTTTCTGGAATTTTATTGTCAAGTTGCAAAAATACAACCACACCGTACAACGTCCCTCTCAAAGAGAGTATACTTTGACACTGGCGAAATTGTCCTATTAATTAGGACAGAAAAGCCATATTTTAAGACAAGAAGAAGGTCCGTTTGATAACTTTGAAATTTGCGTTGCGTCACGTTTGTAATTGTTTAAACTAAATGAGCCAATCGCAGGCAAGGCTGTTACGAAAAACTGACCATAACCTCCTCCTACAGCCCACCATACACACAAATTGACATCGAAATTTAAATCTTAATATCTCAAGAATCTATGACATAGATAAAGTTGAATTTATTTTTTTGTTAATTTGTATGATACAGAGAAAATGACATTTTATTCCTTTTTCAATAGTTATTTGTGTCACAAGGGAACAAAATGGTGTATTTACGGCGAGGGCGTAAATTGAATCCAGAATGTAGCGAAGGATTTTACAATAACAATAAAATTTTATAATAATAATAATGGGATTCTAAAGTAGAATCCTAAGCGTAATGAGGGATTCAAGTGTTAGCGCCCAAGATGAAAATAATTTTGCTCCCGAGTGGCTCATACAACTTTTCACACCGAGCATTAATAAACTTGAAAAAAAAATTTTAAATATTATTAAAGAACAACCAGCATAGAAAATGGCGTGGCTTTACAATTATCAACTTCAAAAAATGGCATTTGCTATAAAACACTTAGAAAAGCCAGAACAGAAAAGTTGCACTTTGCGCTCTCGCCAGGGAGAAAAAGTTACTTTTCTGAAGGAGAGGTGTGAAAAAGATAAAATTTACTATTGCTAACAACAACAATACAACAATATGTACTAGTATTATCACTTTGAATCCTAGGGGGTTAAGAGTGTTTTCAGATTATTCGGGGCAAGTAAAATGTATGAAATATGTACCTGTCTTTCAGATTATCCGATCTGTTATCGGATCATACTGCATACATTTTACTTGCCCCGATATCGTATCGGCGTACCTGAACAATCTGCAAACGCGTGATCTCGCGGGATCGCAGTGGATGCGGAAAGCACAAGACCGGTCTGAGTGGAGAGCCTTGGGGGAGGCCCATGTCCAGCATTGGACGTCTTTCGGCTGACGTGATGATGATGATGGCTCTTACACAGAAATAGACTTGCGTTTGACCACAATCACACCAGTCCTGTTAGTAAGCGAATATGTGGACTAAGATGAATCACGCTTGCCTTATATTTATATTTGCCTTAGATTTGAAGACAGCCAGATTGTAGCGATCAGTGAATACAGACGCATGTAGTCCATTCCACTCTTTAGCTGTCCGGATAATAAAAGGACGAGCGAAAAGCTTTGTGCGAATTATATTGTATTGTATTGTAAAACTCTTTATTGTAGGTACTAAAACACATGAATAAACAGAACCCAGGATAATCCATTAAAAGGATCTCTTCCAGTTAACCTTTGAACGATTGACACGATATCAGACACAAGAGTAGACACTACAAGTACATGAAAAGGGAAAGAACCGAATTTTAGGGATGCTGACAATAAAGGGCCTTTCACCTCACTATACTAACGCCACCTTGCTATTATTTTGGATACCAAAATTCTCATTGATTGCTGGTATTTTTATACTTCATCATCATCCCAGCATATTTATGTCCCACTGCTGGGCATAGGCCTCTTCTCAGAGTGAGAGAGCTTGGACCGTAGTTTCCACGCCATTTTTATACTTATTAGTTTTCAATTGTTTCTTTTTTCTGGCAATGAGTATAAAGTACGTAATTAATAAGGGCCAGAATGACGAATATAGTAACTTCGCAAACTATAAATTATTTTGTGTTAAAACGATTCTGATATCGTAGATGAGTAATTCGAAATTTTCAAAGGCCACATTTTTTGTACATTTTGTTATGAATGGGCTGTAGAATTTAATGACGTTTTCGTTAGTTTTTTACACGTCCTAACTTTTACGAGATAGCCTGGAAAACTGTAACAGAATATTTCTACCATGTCAATAAAAAATATGGGACAACACTATTATGGAATATGAAATATAAAATGTATTTATTTAAATTTGAAATAAATAGGTACGTATGCGTTAAATAATTTTAACTGCTTCTTTAATTTTGGATTTTTAAAAAAAGAAAAAAAAAATAAGCGAAATTGGACACTATATCGTTAATGAAGTCAAACATAATAACAGCCATGAAAAATAAAACAGAAAATAAAAGCTTTGTATGAGACACCGACTTCATCTAAACCAGACTTAACAAACACAAAAGCATTTATTGCAGGAAGTAAATCCCAAACAACGTGTAAAATGCACCTTTATCGCCATTTGATTTGTATGCCACGTAAACAGAAACTCTTTTAACAGGACTCAAGTCAAAATAAACCTTTTACCGTAAAACTTAACGTTGGTTTTCCTTCCCGCTTGGAGACACAGACGTTCCATTTTTAATTACCAGCAATCACTGGCTTTTACGGAGAAAATGCTACGGAGGTTTTGACAGAAAGCCGATTTTTTAAATCAAATTAAGGTAAGTATTCATTTGTTCCTTTTTAAAAAGTCGATTTTTTAAATCAAATTAAGGTATAAACAAATATATAGGAAAAAGCTTGGTACATTATTTTTAAGCCATGACTTGTGTAGTTTTTTAACCCCGCCCAACGCAAAAAGAGGGTGTTAGAAGTTTGACCGCTATGTGTGTCTGTGTGTCTATATATCTGTCTGTGGCACCGTAGCTCTTAAACGGGTGGACCGATTTGAATGCGGTTTTTTATTTGTAATTTGGTTTCCTAGCGATGGTTCTTAGACATGTTTCACCCTGCCTTGTTTTATTGCTGTGTGACATTATTAAATAATAATAAAAAACAGAAATAAAAAAAACTTTACTTGAGGCCAGCTGAAGCATGTAGTACGTATAATTGTTAGTACATTAACTTACTTGACTATGTTAGTTCACATTATTGTTATTATTTTCAGCACATTTAATTTACTGTATAGTTTTAAGTGGAAGAGGGTTCTGCTTATTAGCATTATACCCGCTCAATGTTACATAGAATTTATTAATTAATTGTATTTCATCATCATCATCCCATCCTACATACGTCCCACAGCTGGGCACAGCCTCCTCTTAGAATGAGAGGATTAGTTCGCAATTACTCTAGCCATGAGATGTATTTCAATCTAATGTTGATTTAACCAGCCCTTTCTCGCACACACGATGCTTTTAGTAATCAAAACAGCTATCAAGAACCAGTGACTGTTATTATACTTCTCACTTACAATCAAAACTATCGTTACGGAAGAGTTTCAAAAGCGTTAGTTTATTTTTGTTATTTGATGATCTTTTGTTTTAGGGCCCTCGCCCACGGCGACTTTTTATATAGCGATGCTGTCGCGCGTTTCGTAAATGCTCGACAGCATCGCTACTAACGCGCTACAGTATCGCTACTGCATCGACTACAAAAAGTCGCCGTGGGCGAGCGGCCTTATCGTTTATTAGGATTACCTGACTGCCCGAAAGTTTTTAGAGGAAAAATGTACGTCTGATTATTTCTTCTGCTTACAACTTAGAGGTACAGTTCAACAAATGGAATCATGACCCTGGATGGAACAATGTGCTACTAATGTCATATTGACATTTCATACTTTTGTCAAGGTAATCGTAGTGAAATTGATTATTAAAAGGTTCCTCCCTAGGTCATGATTCAATTAGTTCGGATGTACCGTTAAATTATAAATAATGTATGACATAACATTTAGGGCACTTAGGACATTCTAGAAAAGGTAAAATGGGTCTAATATAACCTAACCAATAAAAATTTCAATTCAAGTTCAATATCTTACGGCGTTTTTCACTCACTTTTAGTCTTTTTTATTTACCAGATTTATCTATTTAGATTAGCTCCGGTAGATATGGGCTTTTGACTACGTCTTCAATTTGTAGCAGCATTTCCAATTGTATTTATTTACTCGCCCGTGCCCGCGACTGTACCAGATGTTAACATATGCCGGTGTTTTCTTTATTTAGGCGCTGTTTGTTACTTTTTGTCCGGGACCGCCTCCGGTCCCTCACTTATTATTTATGGACGCGAATCCACAGATAAAGTAATTGGAAGAGGGGCTTTGAAGCCCTGTATTAGAGGGATAGTGGTGTAAAAATTTAAACGGTTTGTGAACATACAGAAGTTGTCTATCCATACTAATATTATAAATGCGAAAGTGTGTGTGTTTGTATGTATGTGTGTCGTGATTTTTGGCATAGAGATAGATTATGGGCCAGAGAGTTACCTTAATTTTATCCTGAAAAAATGCAGAGTTCCCGATGAAACAGCGCGCGATAACCGAATACCACGCGGGCAAAGCCTGATGGTTGACCATCAGTGGTGTAGCGGTATAGCACGCGGTACGGATTACCGAGGACCTGGGTTCGATTCCCAGTGATGGTCTTATTTTTCTGTTTTTTTGTGCATCTGTATTTCAGTTTGTATTTTCAATTTAGGTTTTACGGGATGACCGTAAAAGTAAAAATTGGAATTGAAATAAAAATACAAAAAGATTCCAAAAAACAATCTTAAAAGCTAGTTTATTCATAAAGGCTTTCGATTGCGTATGTCAGAGTGACATTAGTGGTGACTTATGACTACTGACGAATGTTACTAATCGTACTAAAATATTATAAACGCAAAAGTTTGTAAGGATGGATGTTTGTTTCTCTTTCACGCAAAAACTACTGAACGGATTTGCCTGAATTAACATATAGGCTACTTTTTATCCTGAAAGTGTGGTTCCTGTAAGATCAAATAAAAAGGTTTAAGTTACGTACCAATTCTGCGCGAGCGCAGCCGCGGGCAAAAGCTAGTGTACCTAGGTAGGTACCTATATTCGGGTAATAGTAGTAGTATAGTGTGTGTGTGTTAGCGAGAATGTATACGGCAATATTTTTTTTCAATTTCTTTTTTAATATTTTGGAACAAATTGCACCAACTAACCTAGCCCCAAACTAAGCAAAGCTTGTACTATGGTGTTAGACAACGGATAGATATCGTATATAGATAAATAAATGTCAAAAGTCCCTCTCGACGACTTTCTGGTAAATACTCGTAGTTTCGAAAATACAAAACTGAGACATGGATGCACAGAAAAACCAGAAAAAAGAGACCAGCGCTGTAACAAATAAGTAAGAAAAGAATAAGAAAGAAAGAAAAGAATAGAGAAAGAATAAGTAACAAATTTGAGTTGAAATAAAAAATACAAAAAGACTCCAAATAACCAATCATAATTTGATTGCTTAGTAGCGACATCTCTTGTCTGGGTGAGCGGTTGGTTCCGATAGAATGTGACGTCTCTCGTTGAGAGCGAAAAACATAGATGTCGCTAGTGCTGCTGCATAAGTAGCGTAGTAGAAATAAGCAACCTGAGATATGTATGCGTAGGAAAAATTCGTGTCTAAATTCCTGTCCAGCGGTGGTGTAGGGGTTAAAGCACGCAGCACGGATTGCTGAGGACCTGGGTTCGATTCCCAGCGCTGGTCTCTTTTTCTGGTTTTTCTGTGCATCCATGTCTCAGTTTGTATTTTCGATATGGTTTCACGGGATACCCGTAAAAGTAACAAATTTGGAGTTGAAATAAATAATTTGATTGCTTAGTAGCGACATCTCTTGTCTGGGTGAGCGGTTGGTTCCGATAGAATGTGACGTCTCTCGTTGAGAGCGAAAAACATAGATGTCGCTAGTGCTGCTGCATAAGTAGCGTAGTAGAAATAAGCAACCTGAGATATGTATGCGTAGGAAAATTCGTGTCTAAATTCCTGTCCAGCGGTGGTGTAGGGGTTAAAGCACGCAGCACGGATTGCTGAGGACCTGGGTTCGATTCCCAGCGCTGGTCTCTTTTTCTGGTTTTTCTGTGCATCCATGTCTCAGTTTGTATTTTCGATATGGTTTCACGGGATACCCGTAAAAGTAACAAATTTGGAGTTGAAATAAAAAATACAAAAAGACTCCAAATAACCAATCATAATTTGATTGCTTAGTAGCGACATCTCTTGTCTGGGTGAGCGGTTGGTTCCGATAGAATGTGACGTCTCTCGTTGAGAGCGAAAAACATAGATGTCGCTAGTGCTGCTGCATAAGTAGCGTAGTAGAAATAAGCAACCTGAGATATGTATGCGTAGGAAAAATTCGTGTCTAAATTCCTGTCCAGCGGTGGTGTAGGGGTTAAAGCACGCAGCACGGATTGCTGAGGACCTGGGTTCGATTCCCAGCGCTGGTCTCTTTTTCTGGTTTTTCTGTGCATCCATGTCTCAGTTTGTATTTTCGATATGGTTTCACGGGATACCCGTAAAAGTAACAAATTTGGAGTTGAAATAAAAAATACAAAAAGACTCCAAATAACCAATCATAATTTGATTGCTTAGTAGCGACATCTCTTGTCTGGGTGAGCGGTTGGTTCCGATAGAATGTGACGTCTCTCGTTGAGAGCGAAAAACATAGATGTCGCTAGTGCTGCTGCATAAGTAGCGTAGTAGAAATAAGCAACCTGAGATATGTATGCGTAGGAAAAATTCGTGTCTAAATTCCTGTCCAGCGGTGGTGTAGGGGTTAAAGCACGCAGCACGGATTGCTGAGGACCTGGGTTCGATTCCCAGCGCTGGTCTCTTTTTCTGGTTTTTCTGTGCATCCATGTCTCAGTTTGTATTTTCGATATGGTTTCACGGGATACCCGTAAAAGTAACAAATTTGGAGTTGAAATAAAAAATACAAAAAGACTCCAAATAACCAATCATAATTTGATTGCTTAGTAGCGACATCTCTTGTCTGGGTGAGCGGTTGGTTCCGATAGAATGTGACGTCTCTCGTTGAGAGCGAAAAACATAGATGTCGCTAGTGCTGCTGCATAAGTAGCGTAGTAGAAATAAGCAACCTGAGATATGTATGCGTAGGAAAAATTCGTGTCTAAATTCCTGTCCAGCGGTGGTGTAGGGGTTAAAGCACGCAGCACGGATTGCTGAGGACCTGGGTTCGATTCCCAGCGCTGGTCTCTTTTTCTGGTTTTTCTGTGCATCCATGTCTCAGTTTGTATTTTCGATATGGTTTCACGGGATACCCGTAAAAGTAACAAATTTGGAGTTGAAATAAAAAATACAAAAAGACTCCAAATAACCAATCATAATTTGATTGCTTAGTAGCGACATCTCTTGTCTGGGTGAGCGGTTGGTTCCGATAGAATGTGACGTCTCTCGTTGAGAGCGAAACACATAGATGTCGCTAGTGCTGCTGCATAAGTAGCGTAGTAGAAATAAGCAACCTGAGATATGTATGCGTAGGAAAAATTCGTGTCTAAATTCCTGTCCAGCGGTGGTGTAGGGGTTAAAGCACGCAGCACGGATTGCTGAGGACCTGGGTTCGATTCCCAGCGCTGGTCTCTTTTTCTGGTTTTTCTGTGCATCCATGTCTCAGTTTGTATTTTCGATATGGTTTCACGGGATACCCGTAAAAGTAACAAATTTGGAGTTGAAATAAAAAATACAAAAAGACTCCAAATAACCAATCATAATTTGATTGCTTAGTAGCGACATCTCTTGTCTGGGTGAGCGGTTGGTTCCGATAGAATGTGACGTCTCTCGTTGAGAGCGAAAAACATAGATGTCGCTAGTGCTGCTGCATAAGTAGCGTAGTAGAAAATAAGCAACCTGAGATATGTATGCGTAGGAAATTCGTGTCTAAATTCCTGTCCAGCGGTGGTGTAGGGGTTAAGCACGCAGCACGGATTGCTGAGGACCTGGTTCGATTCCCAGCGCTGGTCTCTTTTTCTGGTTTTTCTGTGCATCCATGTCTCGAGTTTGTATTTTCGATATGGTTTCACGGATACCCGTAAAAGTAACAAATTTGGAGTTGAAATAAAAAATAAAAAAGACTCCAAATAACCAATCATAATTACTCGTAGTTTGTTGGTTTCCCCTTGAGTTAGTTGAGTAGAGTTGGCAATAGAGAGCGCTGCTGCTCGCTCTCAGATCAGGTCCCAACAGTCGCGTTTTACGACACAAAGAGATGGGTCCGTCCTTTAAAAATTCAGGCACGTTGGAGTTGGATTGTATGATATTTGGTTTCGAGTCTCTTCCAGTATCTCTATGAACCTCTCTCTACAGTAGCGTGCTATGAAATAGCCCAAGTTTTCACATAAATCAGCCCTCTCGATTTGATTCCCAGTGTATTATTTTCTGTCTCTATCATCGACATCTTTGTTTCAGTAAGTAAAGTTTTTTTGTATTAAAAGTTTCGTGATGTATGGGTTGGAGGTCATTGGTGTTTTGTTTCCTAACCCCTGACATCAAAAGAAGGGTGTTATTAGTTTGAAACCAATGTCTGTCTGTGGAATTGTAGCTCTCAAACGGATGGATCGTTTTTAAAACTACTAAATATTTTCGGAAAAAGTCGATAAGAAGGTTAAAGTCAAAGTCAAAATATCTTTATTCAATTTAGGCTATAACAAGCACTTATGAATGTCAAAAAAAATCTACCACCGGTTCGGAAAAGCCTCTGTTGAGAAGAATCCGGCAAGAAACTCAACGAGGTATATTTTTTTTTAACCGATTTAAGCAGATTTAGCTTATCGCTACCTCTTGCTTTCTTTGTGTAAGGTAAGATTTGATGAGCTCTAAAGCAAGGCCACGAATGCCATAAAAATTTAACTTACAAATTAAAGTATCATGATCCACACAATCAAAAGCTTTCGAAAGGTCGCAGAATACACCTATAGCATCATGTGATGTTACCTACAGATACTCAACCGACGGCCACAACCACTATGTGAAGAGTGTAACTTAACTTAGAAGATGATACGCTCGAAAACCACTCAAATCACCATTCGAAACCCTTTTTCAGGCGGTCAGTAAAAAAGTAAATCACTCGAAAATACAAACTGAAATATAGATGCACAGAAAAACCAGAAAAATAAGACCAGCGCTGGGAATCGAACCCAGATCCTCGGCATTCCGTGCCGTGTGCTATGCCGCTACACCACCGCTGGACAACGATACAGACACGAATTTCTCCTATGCACCTCATATCTCAGTTTGTGTTGTTTCTTATTTAGCCACTTAAGCAGCAACACTAGCGACATCTATGCCGTAGCCCTCATCGAGAAACTTTTCGGCACTCCATCAAAAAACAAAAACAAAAAATTTGGAATTGAAATAAAAAATACAAAAAGATTTAAAAAAAAACAATCTTAGTAAATCACTCAACCAATGATTCTGGACAGATCAACTGTACTAGACGAGTGGTTCCACGAAATGTGATTTGGTTCGAACATTGCATTTTATCTGACAGTACACGTGACCTGTCGGTCCAATTTTATACTAACCGGATTTGAAAGGCTTTCGCGTGATATCTCGTCCCGTTTGAATAGTCGCACTCTACCTTGTTAGTGTTTTAGTTGATGTCCACAGCATTTTGTAGGAGAATGGAAATGTTATATTTTGAGAGCTGGAAAATCAAATACTCTGAAAAAAGATACAAACTGGTTGTCACATTGACTGTGAGGCAGAGATGTGAAATGGACATATCAGTTATTTGTTTTTTGCTGCGTGGTAATAGTTTTTCATCGACGGTGCTGGTGGAAAATCAGCGCTGGGGTGTTTTAACGCTTCAGCATAAAAGCCTAACTTTTCAAGTATTTTTTTTTAATTTATACTGTAGTTTTTAAGTTTTTTATTTTGAAAAAATGACTTTCTGCCAAGTTCTTGCGGCGCATTTTTCTTGGCAATGATGGTCTTTCCGAAAGCGCTGGTAGTTTTAAAAAATATTTACTGAATAAATGATTTTTATTTTCTACCCACTACATCGTATCATACCATGACTGTAGTAGGAACGTATGAGGCACGGAATGTAAAAAGATACGGACTACAACATATTATGTCAAAGGCGTGTTATACTTATAAGCGGACTCCGGGAGGCCAGTTCTTGCGTTACAGGGACGTCCTAAAGCGCCACCTTACCGCATGTAACATCCCATGCGAGAGTTGGAAAGATCTCGCGAAGCAGAGACAGGAATGGCGCCGCTCTGTAAATAAGGCTGTTGCAAATTTTGAGGCGCATCGCTTGGAACACCTGGATGCCAAACATCTTATTATAAACACCCGCTCAAGACCCTCCTACACTTACACGTATAATGATAGTGGGCAATTACATTGCGCGCACTGTAATAGGACCTTTAAGACTAAGTTTGGCTGTGCCAGCCATATTCCGGCACATAATAAACAAACCTAAAGATTCGCCTTTGTCGGACACCACATGGAGGACATCATCATAACCATAAGAAGCGTATCGGCACCGTTTTTGATGCGCCGTGCACGCGACGGCGACGGATGGTTAAGAGAAGTGCTGGTGGGAATAGTCTCATACCTACTTTATGCTGTGCCAATGTTTGATTCGCAACCGCAATGACACACTCTATCCTTCGTATTGTCTATTTGTAATAATATTGTTGTGTCTCGTGTTGTTGGGAATATATGTATTTTCTTTCTTTTCTTTCACTTTTCATTCCCTTAAAGTTTGTGTTTATGCTGCATTAAAATAAACTTTTAGTGCGCATCTTACTGCATAAAGTAAAACCTTTGTCCAAAACCCCCGCGCTTTGCTTGCCCGCAGCCACGAACAATAACAGTTTACGAAAGTTTTCATCTTATCGTATTTTTAACATTAATTTAATTAATAAACAAGACAAATCGAATAACTAATTAACGAATACCAATGCATGAAAACAATAAAAGCTAGCAGATGAACATTGATTTGCAATGTTGTTTAATTTCCTTACCTAATTAAAAGCTGTTTGTGTGTAACTCGTTACTGAAACACACTTTACCCTCTATCCGATTATCAGTCCTCGCGTACAGCTCGGGTGGATATAACTACTCGGATAAAATGATGCGTTATACTTATGCACTTTTTATAAAATCTACTACATATGTAGTATGTCCCTTACTTTTAGCCAGATAACTGATATTGAACATTAGAGTGGTAAAGTCTAGTCTAGGTCGCCTAATACTTAGTTTTGATTGGTTTCCTTTTCTTATTACACCCGAGAGAAATTAAAACTAGCTAGTAACTCAATAATAGTTAGAGAGTAGGTATCCCGGTTCTAGGTTAACTTTTTTGTCTTATTCCTAGAAACAAGTTCAAATTGAATGTTACTGTGTAACTGAAAATTCAGGGTTCTAGCTTTAGCCAGCACAATACAGGTGGAATACAGGAGGTTGAAAATAGCCTGAATGGCTTTGAGAAAGGGATGGTACAGTCACCAGCACCAATATCTGACACAACAAGCGTGCATAAATATCTGATACGACGCCATTTCTAGGGCCGGAAGGACGTGTCAGATATTTTTGCACGCTCCGCTGTGGCAGATATTAATGCTGGTGACTGTACGGCCATGCCTTTGTTTTGCTCGACTTGGCGGGGCACTGTCGTACCCCAAGATATGAATATACTAGCGAAGCGTCTCGGATTCGCTCGTGTGCTAGTAAGTTACAAATAACCCTGTATAAAATATGTATAATTTTGAAATAATTTTATTTTCTTATATATGCCTCCAAGAGACTCATACTTTTTTAAGAAATTACATTTAGGGGCTGTTTCACCATCCATTGATTAGCGTTAACCGACGGTTAAATGTGATGCCGTCTCCGTCTATTCGAACAAAACAAATAGAGACGGCATCACACCTAACCGCCAGTTCACTCTAATCAATGGATGGTGAAACAGCCTCTTAAACTTATGATACATTTCTTTTCATTTTTGATATAATTCTCTTTAACCTGGTAACGTTTCACTACTAGCCTGTCTAATTTAACTTTAGCCTGCTTCATCAATATTTCAAGAACCCATAACCCTTAATTTTTTAGGAATACTTTGTTCCCTTTAACATATTTGTATCAAATGAAATACCAAGAAGCTGTTTTTATGCAAAAAAAGTAAAAAAACATATATATTTTTTTTTGAATTAACTTTAGCCTGCCATGCCACTTTTATTAGAATCAGCCAAAAGTGACTCTAGTGTTTTAGCAAGAAGGGTGTCTCCTTTGTAATTGTAACGTTGCTCTTTGCTTCTAAGGGGTACAACCAACCAAAATGTAAAGCCGTGGTGGCCTAGTGGTTTGACCTATCGCCTCTCAAGCAGAGGGTCGTGGGTTCGAACCCCGGCTCGCACCTCTGAGTTTTTCGAAATTCATGTGCGGAATTACATTTGAAATTTACCACGAGCTTTGCGGTGAAGGAAAACATCGTGAGGAAACCTGCACAAACCTGCGAAGCGATTCAATGGTGCGTGCGAAGTTCCCAATCCGTACTGGGCCCGCGTGGGAACTATGGCCCAAGCCCTCTTGTTCTGAGAGGAGGCCTGTGCCCAGCAGTGGGACGTATATAGGCTGGGATGATGGAACCGGACGTGCTCAAGAACTGTCAAAGTTCAAACGTGACAAGTTGATGAATTGAAGAGCATGTATAACGTCCTTTATTAAATACTAGAGTTTACCCGCGGCTTTGCACGCCTTAGCTATTCGATCTAGTAGTTACAATTGAGATTCCGGGATTTTACAAAATTCCTCCGGGAATTCCCAAAATTTAAATCGTGGTCTTCATTGAGGTTGTGTCAAGAACAACTGTCCAAAATTCAATACTCTAAACCAAGCGGTTGAAATTTTAAGATTTTATCCCTATCCCGTGAGAATATAGTGGAGTTTTAATGATATAAATGTTCTGCTTGTCTTAGATTGTCATTAGACCTACAAAATATAATAAATACCTATTATAAGTCTATGACTTAACCAAGAAAGAGTTGGAAAAACCCCCGACTTTGTCACTTCAAAGTTCAATATCTCAAAAACGGCTAAACCCATTTTGATGAAACATGCTTAATAACCATCGCTAGAAAACCTGTTTTTAAATAAAAAAAAGTTGCATTCAAATCAGTCCACTCGTTTAAGAGCTACGGTGCCACAGACAGACACATAGCGGTCAAACTTATAACATCCCTCATTTTGCGTCGGGGGTTAAAAATAGCATACTTATTACTATTGACATAGACAGACATAACTTTATTTCGACATCAAACTTAAAATTGCATTGATGACGGCCGACTGTGATGGACTTTTAAAATATTGTAACACCACTGTAATCACTCACATTCAAGCAAAAACGTTTCATTCACTCATTCATATCAAGATAAAAACGAGCGTGCTATCGCATGGGAATATCTTGATAAAAAGAAATCTATATGTTAATCCAGGGTTTGTGTTACCTGTATGCCAAATTTCATTCAAATCTGTTTAGTAGTTTTTGCGTGAAAGAGTAACGAATATACATCCAAACATACATCCATCCATACAAACTTTCGCGTTTATAATATTAGTGAGGTAGTGGGATTTGGACAGCTTGTTAGTGGAATGCTAGAATGAATGGGCATTTAATAGGCCATTGTGTTCCATCTTAGTCCACGTCTCCACTTACCGTCAAGCGTGATTGTGGTTAAACGCAAGCCTGTTCATGTGTGGAAAAAAATAGGTCGCTAGTTAAAAGAATTATGTGAATTACGAGTTAAGCGATTTAGCACATTGAGCCCGTCTGTCGCACTAGTCCCATTGAGTAGTCCTATCATGGGACTACTGAGACGATTACGTGCCAGTAGTCCCATGGGACAAGTGGCACTAATATTTGTAGCCAGCATTGGACAGGCCAAATCTATAGTTCGAAAAACAGACAACAGCCAGGCAGGCAGGTGCAGGTGGTAGGACCTTGTGCAAGGTCCGCCCGGATTGCTACCACCATCTTGCTCGCTAATCCTGCCGTGAAGCAGCGCAGTGCTTGCACTGTTGTGTTGTGGCGTGGAGAGTGAGACAGCCGGTGAAATTACTGGCACGTGAGGTATCCCGTCTTAGGCCTCTAGGTTGGCAACGCGTCTGCAATACCCCTGGTTATGCAGATGTTTATGGGCGGTGGTGATCTCTTACCATCAGGAGACTCACTTGCTCGTTTGCCATTCAGTCGAATAAAAAAAATGGCGATTCGGGCCGAAAAGTTCTCGACTAAAGGTTGCAGATCGGCAAGCGCAGCGTAGGTCGTCCACCAACGAGTTGGAAGGACGACCTGGTTAAAGCTGCAGGTTCACGGGGAACCCAGGCCTATTTAGTTGCTAGTTACCCGCAAATAGGATGCAATGGAGCGGTTGGTGATTCACGATAGAGTCGAAAGCAAGAGACCACGTGGTCGGTCACCATTCCAATGGACAGACACCATCAAATCTGTCACTAAGATCCCTGTAGTAGAGTAGAATGCACTCGCCAAGCGGCCAACAGAGACGTGGAGAAGGATTGCAAAAGCAGCGACCACAGCTGATGGGTAAGCTCTCGTGATACGACCACTCTATCAAGAGTGTCCGATTCAGAAGGTTAGAAACCAACCACCAACCAACTTCGAGAAAAAGGTGAATCGGCGAATCCAATTTGGAGCCAGTGCCCGTTAAGCTACTCGATATAATTTCAATAAAAGTAGCTCAGTTATGTGAAATAAAATGAAATAGTTTATTTTACTTTAGACATAGTAAAATTCGTCTTATAAATATTGCTACTGTGCAGCGAGTTGTCCAACCAGATATATACGAGTAGGCATGCAAACATTGTCTTCAGTTCTAAATGAAAAACGAATTTAGTGAGTAGAAACGATGCATTAAAATCCCCATATGGTCGGAGGTACCCTGTGATAGACATCCGTATGTGTTCTATACATGCCATAACGATAGTAGGAGCAGCATAATTCTTATGAAGCCCCGATGAAGACGCCGGGTACACAGACCTTTTAACGGCAACCCTCTTCATTTCTATGTCCATTTAGAAGATTTATCGCCTCGGAAAGTATTCGCCAGAACCACTCGGTGACAGGAGCTGAAATATCTTCAAGCTACTAAGGATTCAGATTGTATTGTGTATGCCAAAAGAGGAGTTATTGAAGGCATAAATAAGCGGGCTTCATTACGGTCTGCGTTTTGCTATTGAATGTGGGTGACGTTTATCGAATGTTTATGGAATGGTGAGTGGCGTTTGTGTTTTGTTTTGAAAATTGTGTACTAGATATAGGTAGAGTCATTCACGATGGCGCGTGCCGTGGTTCTTATTACAATGTCGTTAATGGCTAATTTTGACAAAATCACGCGTCTTCGTTGATGGCACTAGGTAAAGTTGTTAACCCCCGACGAAAAATACAGTAGAAGATCCGAACTTGAAAAGATCTTCACCGGTCTGATAATAGAATGAAATGTACCTATTTTATAATAAATTAAGTAAATTAGGTAAATAATATCAGAAATGGTTTTGCTAAAAAAATCTTCGAAGGCTATTTTTTTTATATTTTTTTATTAAATGCAGACAACCCTATATCAACGTGTTCACAATAAAATAGTGCTTACGTTGATATGCAATTTGTTCTATTATCTAATCAAGTGAAAGTACCTGGCATGGACATAACTGTTTAAGTTTACACCTGACAAACCAGTAGTTCGTCCAAGCAAACAATAGCAAATTAAATAATTAAAAATATAGGTTTTTTTTAAGATAACCATTTCTAATAAATTTCCTAATATACTAAATTTATTATAAAAAAGGTTTCATCAGACCGGTGAAGATCTTTTCAAGTTCGGATCTTAGATCAATAGGGGTGGTGTAAGTTTGACCTTAATGTCTGGCTGTCTGTTTGTCGTCCGTCTGCCCTTGTTTTAGTTTCCTTGCGGATTCTTAGCTATGTTTAATTAAACTTATATCAGTCGGTTTTGAGTTACTACTTAAACTTTAGTACCTAGTTTAATATGAATGAAAATCACACAAGTTCAGAACATTATACAAGGTCGGGGGTTTCCAACATTTCTAAGGTTATGTTATTTTTATAAAACAGTTGTTTGTCGACCGGATAATCAAGTTAAGAAACCTGACCACAAAACTTGAGGTCCCGGTTCGATCCTAGGTCAGGCTCGTATTTGTGGTCCGTCCGCTTGTCTGTCAGACCTTTTCCTCAGAAACGTGAGAAGGTAAAATACTCAAGTCTACCACCACCAGGAGCAGTGAAAAAACTTCGTAGTCAACGCAATCAAAAGGTAAAGTAGGCCTGTAGGGTTGTACAAAAAAACCCATTCAAAATGTTGAATCTTTTCAACGCGAAAATTTAAAGTTGGATAAAAAAAAATTTACAGCTCCAAGAGACAGCCTTTGGTATGAATTTCAACTTGATAACTTTATGTGTATAGTCTTTATGCTCTCCTCCAATAATCCAGGTTTCACAATACGCGGATAAATTGACTTCGTGAATATTGTTCGCCTCCTAAATCCTCCTAACAAAACAATTTGAGCTCAGAATATAGACTGTTTCCCAATCACTTACCGGCTATAAATTCACTACAGCAAGAACAAAGGACAAAACATCGTAAACGGTATCGAGTACGTCCATCGATGTTTGAATTAGGATCGCTATTGGCAGGTGAACTTTCGAGCTGTGAGTGAGTGATGCGAATGGGACAGCAATAGGCATTGCTTTTGAAGATTTTATTTAATGTAATGTATGTAAGTTGTTTTCAAAAGTATATCAAATTTCTCCTATATCTGGTGATCGGGTTGACTTGAGTTTTGGTAAGTACGGATTTGTCGGTGAAAATGACAAAAATACCAACAACTACGATGGATCTGTCAGAGAATAAATAAGTACGCATAAAAGAAAAGATTCTAATCTGAATTTTGATTCGAAATATTATAGTCACGCCTTTGCAAATTGTAGGGAGAGAGCACCGCTTTTTATCGATGATATCGACAAATCGATAGTTTTTTTTATTTTCAATTGTAACTTTTATACATAATTGTCAATATATTTTTGCTTGGAATATTATTATAAAATACTTTATACTATTAGTTATGGTAAGAACTGAAGGATTGCAAAATAATATTTTCTCTTTTATTTTATCAAAGAGTAGGCAAACAAGCTACCTAACGTTAAGTGGTCAGAGGGATGTTTTCTCAAGTTGTAAAATATAAAGGTATTCGTAATTATAGTGATTTTAATAAAGCAATGTCAACGGATAAAAATTTCCGGTATTTTGATTTTTTTTCATTATTGACTGCTGAAAATAGTACATATCATCGGAAAGTTTGAGGTTTTATTTAATAAGAAGAAGATTATTAAATATATTAATTAGTCAATAACATCGATAAAAAGCGGTGCTCCTCCCTATAATCTGTGAAAAGCCGCACGCAAAATTCCGGACCTTAATAATTATCATCGTATTAAATTGTTCGTCACCCATGTTTAAAAAAGCCACAAATACATTTACACGGACTTTCAATTTCCTAAAATATTACGGATTGAAGTAAAAAAAAAAAAAAACCTTTTATTGTATATCATTAGCTCGGGTGGATAAGTAATTTGAGCTTACCTACTAATTAATGTCTTTTTCACCGTTATTTTGTACGTACACTATAATGTTCCTATGCAAACTCATTTCTGCTAATACCGGCTTATCATGTAAGATGCAAGAATATGAAAGTATGGACTGAAAATCAGCACTCTAGTAGGCACGCATAGCATTATACTGATTCAAGTTCCATTTCGATATCATCAAATGTTTTTTCATAAGTGTATTATTTTAAGTTTTAATGTAATTTTTGAAGACAAATAAAGTTAATATGTCTATGTCTTTACTCCTCCTTCAATTTATTGATTCAATTTAAATTATCTATCCTGTAACTCACATTGCTGTATGAGACAGATAGACGCCCTAAGTGCATCTGCACATAGATCGGAGCAGTAAATATTAGTAGAGGCTGGTGTACCACAACACGGCAATTGCACTACACGGGCTTGCAAAACAGAGTGCTGTGGAAATACTAACATTTGCAGCCTTAAGAATATTACAATCCCATCCCACTTATATTATTATTATTATTTATTATCATTATAACATTATAAACGTGAAAGTTTGTATGGATGGATGTTTGTTTGAATGTACGTTCGTTACTCTTTCACGCAAAAACTACCTAATGGATTTGAATTGAATTTGGCATACAGGTAATATATACCCTGGATTAACATATAGGCTACTTTTTATCCCTATATTCCTACGGGATAGTCATAAAATCTTGAAATAACAACCGCTGGGCTTTGAGTTATGAAATTTGCGATGTAGGTAGCTGGACGTCTGGAATAACACATGGCTACTTTTTATCCCGATGTTCCCACGGGATAGGGTTAAAATCTTGAAATTTCAACCGCTGGGTTTAGTGTATTGAGTTTTGGACAGTTGTTCTTGACACAACCTCAATGAACACCACGATCTAAATTTTGGAAATTCCCAGAGAAATTTTGTAAAATCACGGAATTTCAATTGTTACTACTATATCGAATAGTTTAGGCGTGCGAAGCCGCGGGTAAACTTTAGTAAAAAATAAAATGTCTTTAATGCTGTGTTTAACCATGCGACTCCTTTGTTTTGTAATAGAATTAGGGGCTGTTTCACCATCCATTGATTAGTGTTAACTGGCGGTTAGGTGTGATGCAGTCTTTATTTGTTTTGTTCGAATAGACGGAGACGGCATCACATTTAACCGTCGGTTAACACTAATCAATGGATGGTGAAACAGCCCCTTAGAATAATAATGTTTTAAGCTTTCGTGATTTCCACTCATAGTCAAAATACGTACCACTAACTAGACTTGAGACCCTACACTTCAGTCTACTCGTGACCACGGCCACTGTTATGTGGTTGAAACGTCGAGGTGAATATTACTCGCATGTTTTAGCGTGATAAGTCCCGTTAGTGGTATTTTAACTATAGAATTAGAATAAATATGGTGTGTGTGAAGTTCCCAATCTGCACTGAGCCCGCGTGTGAACTACGGCCCAATTCCTTTAATTCTGAGTCTGAGAGGAGGTGTATGTTCCCAGCAGTGGCGCTTATATAGGCTGAGGATTGAATGGATGGTTGGAACAAAGAGGTCAGACAAATACATTGGAAAATACAGTCACTCAATTAAATCGCCCCGCGTCTTCATACCAGGCGCAACTGACAGTAATTTTTGTTGACTGTACTTGTATTGTAACCCAAACTACACTTGCATACCAAATTTTAAGACGATGCCATTAACCGCTGAGGAGTTCCGTCCTGCGGAGACGATCCTGGCCGGATTACCAGGATGTCACTGCCAGATTATTGTATTGTCACACAATTTACGTAAGTAGGTAGCAAATTTCAAGTCAATCCAACTACTGGAAGTTGGTCGAATTTAACTTGCAAAATTTGATTACAGATAGACCGACAGACAGACAGACAGACATCTGGATAGGTGAAACTAAATAAAAGCTTGTAAAAAAACGTTGATGGATTGTTGTTGATATGGTTTTCATTTACTTTTATTTGTTGATTCTGCTTTAGATTTTTGAGAAAAGAACTATATTTGCGTCGGCCTCATAAGCGGTCTACTTAAACCAGGGTTACTCAAAGTGGGGTACGCGAACCCCTAGGGGTTCGCTATTCGACGGTAGGGGGTTCGCGACAAGGTTACGTGACTCCAAAAAACCACCAGAATTGCAAGACTAGCAGATGATGAGAGATTGGTTTTTGGAGTATTTTTTATTTCAAATCCAAATTTGTTACTTATTTGTTTGTTATTTGTTGTTTTTTGTTTCAGTTTGTATTTTCATTGGCAAGATGATTCTTACCTATATTTGTTACTAATTTTTGAAATAAATAATATAGGTACATTATATTATGATGATGATTGAAATAAAAATAACCTTAGTTTCGCCAACAGTCAATTTTATTACTTTCTTGGGGGGGGGGGGGGGGGGTTCGCTGTCGTCTAAACCTTAACAGGGGTACGTGGACCCATAAGTTTGAGAAACCCTGACTTAAACTAATATTCAGCCAGCAGCCTACTTCCAGGCCTATCTATGCATAATGCACTAAGCCATGTTTTGCAAAGTTTAATCACCAAGCACTACTTCCGATGTAGACCACTAAATCGTAGTAAACTAGAATTGGCAGCCACTAGAACATCTGCCGTAAGTCATTTGTAGTGCGGTAGATAAGTGCAACAAACGTTTGGCAAAGATCGCCGGAATCATGTTACCCACTGCAGCAAGGAAAGTAAACAGCGAAGCTTTAGAGATTAAGAAATAGACGGAACACATGTTGGTGAACGCTGCAAGCCTCTGTGAGAAAATGTTTTTTTTTATTCACGATAGAACGGCTTTTTGGTTTTCTATCGTATCACTACGTAACTTATTTTTATTGCAAGTTTTAGTCATCATCATCATCTCAGCCTATATACGTCCCACTGCTGGCACAGGCCTCCTCAGAACAAAAGGGCTTGGGCCAAGGCAAGTTTTAGTATTTTAGTCCTATTACTGTAAGGTGGTGGTACAGTCAAGTTCATAAACTTCTAAGCAAAAATTTGATCAAAAATATCTGAAGTACGCTTCTAAGCCGTTAGCAACAGAGTCGTGTTCAGATATTTTTGATTAAATTTTTGCTCACAAGTTTATGAACTCGACTGTACTGATGGAACCAAATAAATAATACCGTAAAACTACACAACTATGGTACCGAATCGTAAGGTTTCAACTTTGTGCTTTTGCCTCTAACGAATGGATTGACATATTTAAGTCTTAGTTATGTCTTTAGATAAAGGAAAATGTATTAAGATAATAAAGTTTAGTCACAAGTTAAAGTATTGAGTTAATATATATATTTTTTTTTTATTATTTTTGGACTATTGTTGCATAGTATTTTGACAACAATAGGCCAGATTATAAATCCTATTGAAATCGCATGTTATGGCATCTTTGACTATAGTTGGGTGATTTATTTTAATACCTCTAAATTTGTACTATAAAAATAAACACAAAAAGTGAGATCAAAGTATTATTTATTAGCAAAATTACGTATTTAAGAAATCACAGTTTTGAGATCTTTTTAATCTTTAATAAATGCTTTTAAATTGTTAATTTTATCTTAAACAAGAAGTAACAAATGTAAGTAATTAAATTACAATTAAATCTTTTATAAAAATCAACTACATACTTATAACATATGTAACTAGAAAATGAGTTTTACTTTTTTGGCTTGCCCCATTTAGATTCGAGTTTCGGGTACATGGAACAATGCACGCTTTGTGCCTAATTTCAATGGCGTTTCGATCGCGAAAACAATCTCATTCATTCGATAGAATATGCAGAGCTCCTAGGTTTTTTTTTCACACCTCTCCTTCAGAAAAGTAACTTTTCCTCCCTGGCGAGAGGGAGCAAAGTGCAACTTTTCTGTTCAAGGCTTTTCTAAGTGTTTTATTGCAAATACCATTTTTGAAGTTTATAATTGTAAAGCCACGCCATTTTCTTATGCTGGTTGTTCTTTAATAATATTTAGAATTTTTTTTTCAAGTTTATTAATGCTCTATGTGAAAAGTTGTATGAGCCACTCGGGAGCAAAATTATTTTCATCTTGGGCGCTAACACTTGAATCCCTCGTTACGCTTAGGATTCTACTTTAGAATCCTTTGCTACATTCTGGATTAAATTTACGCCCTCGCCGTAAATACACCATTTTGCTCCCTTGTGACACAAATAACTATTAGCAGCTTCACGATGTGTTAGTGTTTTTTTTTTGTGATATCCATGAGACAAAGTTCCATTTGGCGATCGCTGTAGCACTTATACGCTCGCCCACCTATTTTTCTTCTCATCATTTTATCTCGTGACGTCATTTTCTGGAATAAAATAAGTTGACTTAATTATGGTCCAAAAATCCGTTAGTACTATAGTTGGAACCCAAGGCGAGATTACCAAAAAAACCTTACACTTTTTTTAATCTTGCAATTTTTACAATAAACTATATATTAATTACATCCAAGAAACATTACCTTCCATTTGAATCCAACACAGAGTTTATATCGTCGCTTCAACCACTATCTGGGAATAAAAGTTTGCGGAGCTCAAACGACACGTTTATACCGGTTCTTCCAGCAAGCAACCAACTGACTTGAATCCGTTGGCCATCTATTGGATACGCAAGAAACTAGTTCCTACATACGTCAGTGAATGATAATAGTAAAAAATAATAAACTAGACGTCGCTACTAGTCGATGCAGCTACGATGTTGTTTGACAAGTTCACTGGACTAAAGTTGGGGCCCTATACTATAGTTGTGTAGTTTTACGGTACTTTCTTTCTTTCTTTGATTGCCCGAATATCGAGACAGCCACATAGTTCACACAGCACTTACTTTTGCTTTCTCTATGCCTGTTTTTTTGTTCGGACATTTAAAAAAAACCGTCAGATAAATTATCAAAAAATATGAGACACGTACTTTTTCTTTTCTCAATGAAAAAAGGATGAGAATACAGCCTGTTAAATCTCTTAGTAAAGTTACGCCGTGCGGCACATTTTAACACGACGTTATGTCACAGGCCCCCACTCCCGAAATTTTAAGCGTTTCACTATCGCCACCTAGTGATATTTCACCTGTGAAGAAAACCTCATTGTTCTACTTTGTTCTACTTTGGCGTTTCTACGCTGATTTTGTTCTTCTTTCGGTAACATTGGCTCGAGTAGGCAAGCTTTCACGCAATATATTCGGGCAGTGTACCTGTCCAATACGAACCTGCCCCCGGCGCGTGGTCATAAAACTAAGTTTGTAAAATCCCACTATTTTGGGGGTGTTGGGGGGTTCAAGATTAGTACAATTGCTAGCCGACGTAATGACTTCACATCAAAAAATCTTCCAACTACGGAATGTGCTGAAGTAATCGACAAACCAATAAAGATAAAAATAATGAAGCCCCCTGTTGAACTCGGAAATATTACTTCCCAATTTTTGTGTGATTATTAGAACGTTTTTTCCGTTAGAATTATTTTCTGAGTTATACCGAAACCAGAAGATTTTCAAAGAATCCAGAAAAATAAAACTGGGGCTGGGAATCGGAACCCTCAAGAGGTTGATATTCCGTGATTTACGAGTATGTTTTAGTATTATACACCAACCCGAGCATTGACTATATATACTGCAAAATTTCTTAATTTGTTTTCCAATAATTTATTGAATCTGGCATTACTTTGCGTAGGTTTATATAGCTAGCGATAGTTATTGTAAGGTCGCGGGTGAGCAAAGTAATTGTTTATGATACGAGTTATCTGTTTTAAAAACAGTAATTTTTGTAGGTTGGTATAGCTTGATGAAGTTGCTTCTGGAAAAATTTCACTGCTTAGCATTAATATTAAACATAACTCTATAGTCATAAACGATGAATATAAATCTCATAAAACAGCGAAGACCCCACAAGACAATAAACATTCGAATAAATGCGAAGATAACGTCCGAGTACCAATCGAAACATTCGATAAAATATTGAAACATTCCTGTTCATTGTCACAGTTTTCATATATTTTGTCCTTTTGTTGGGAGCGAGTGGCTATTGTTTCCCTGTATTCGAATTTGGGAGTAAGTTTTGCGCGAAGTAGCAAGGTACAGATAACATTGTACGTGCGAAGGGTGACACTGCGGGATGAAAATGGAAGGAATTTAGTTAAGACAAAGGTCACAGCTCATTAGACCCACCCGGCACCCTACCAGCACCGCCTCAACTTTTGGCGTCCACTCGTTGTCGACAGTTGGTCCACGGGTGGACGCCGCATTGACAACGAGTGGACCTCGCGTGGTCAACGAGTGAACGTCACGTGGTCAACGAGTGGACGTCGCATGGTCCACGAATTTCCGAATAGTCTATCATGAAATGAAGGTGGGGAGCGCCACGCCGACCGCGCGCGGTTCACGCGGGGAAAACGTACGAGCAGCTATCACCGAGTGGTCGTCGCGAGCGAGGCAATCCGGTGACGCTACGGAGTTGATGTAATGAGCGCATGCCCATACAAATCCATATAAAGAATACTAACCGCTCGCGGCGAGGCGGTGCTGATCGGGTGCCGGGTGGATCTAATGAGCTGTGACCTTTATTTTACATTACAGGTCTCTTCCAGTGGGAGGGGTGTAGTGACACAGTATCATGCCATGACCGCAATTGCCAGTAACGGAATGTCAAGCGCATGACACGCAACGGCGACGGTTGGTTAGAAAACGTGCTAAATAGTGGGCATAGTCTCATACTTTTCAATACAAAGAATATATTTTTGCTATTACGGTATAATGGGTAGAGACCTTAAGTAGTTCCCAGTATTAGAATCTCTAACGGTCTTTAGGAGATTGAAAAGCTTCGGTGCTAACCCTGCTAATATCCTAAGTGCGAAAGTCTGAGTAAATATGTGCGTGCATATGTTCTGTTTTTGTTACTTCTTCACGTTATAAATTAAGACGTAGATAGCTGAAAGTCTGGAATAATACGGCTACTTTTTATTTAGATATTACCACGGAATTGGGATAAATTTCTAAAATATACTTGTATGAGGAACAAAATTTGTCGTCCGTGTTGTTGTGCAACGTTATTGAAATTCTGATTAAATTTTTGAAAATTCCCGCATAAGTTTTTGTCATGTTCCGGAATTTTGATTCAACTACTAAAACTGCCTGGTTTTTTTATTATGAGAGGGGAAAGCTAGCAAGCAGGTCATCTGATGGAAAATGATCACCACCGCACATGAGTAGGTACTAACTATTCAAGGCCCGTTTTCGTTTATATACTTAAAACCTCAGTGTATGGGTTTGACTAACACTAATAGGCTGGTTTTGGACTTTTTTTACGCCAAAATCCATGTACCTTTTACCCATTAACATTGACATATTATTATTAAAACACATCTGTGAAAAGGGTTTACCCTTTTGATGGTATCATGGTTTCACGAAAATGTTACCATAGTTATTATCCCACAATCTCGAAACTCGATCAAGGTCAGGGGTCCGTTGTTATGCCCAGTTAACTATCATGAAGTTGTAAATTTTGATTTATGATAGCGTGAAATTTAATCGACAAGGGTTGTATCACGGATCGGGAATTAATTCAAGTATTCCTGATCACTTTATTAAATATTACAGGAATTGTTCTATTTGAAATCTAAAATCGAATTCAGAGTAATTTGGATCATTGAAATTTGCTTTTGCGTGTGTATTTATCATTACTTTAAAAAAAAACTTGCTTTAGTAAAAATTGCCGTGCGTTTTTATGGTGTAATTTTTTTTCTAACGTAAATTCCAGATGACAGTCATACATGAAATACTAAACTAAACAAAGCTTACTATGGGTACAATGAAAGTTTGTGTGTGTACAGTCGCCATCATATATTTCGGAGCGGCCAAGGTGGTCTAAAATATCGGCACATGCACTCTATTATTAAGGTATTAGAGATCATGTATCGATATTTTTGATCACCTTGGCCGCTTCGAAATATCTGTTGGCGACTGTACATATTTCATACACATGTTCGCATCGCACGTACGCACAAGCATTTATATTTGCGTTTGTTACGCTTCGAAGCTAAAATAGTTGGGATTTTTTGGATAAAATTATGTGAATGCATATTCTATTTTTCACTCCAGTATTTCCACGGCATTAGGATGTATTTATGTGTATTTGCAAATTTTCCAATCTTGATCATTAAGTCTAGACTCTATAGAAATGCAATTTTGCACTTTGTATACAAATACAACGTTAACGAAGACTGCAATGTGATTTTTTCGAATGTAAGCAAAATTTTCCCAGGTTAATTTCGTATGACACCGGAGTTTTTTTTTTTTTCAATGTATGATGACTAGATGGTTCCAAAGAAAGATCAGCCCGTTCGCAAGACACGGAGATTTTTTCTATGTGGTAAAGTCAGGAAGAAATGTTTTATTTTATTTCTTTGTTTCAATTGAGGTGTGTGTTCATCGTGTGTGTTTCCTGAAACGAGTTAACGGATTTAGTTAAAATTTGGTTGGCAGATAGCTGAACTTCTTGAATAACACACAGCTTTTTTAGGGTTCCGTACCCAAAGGCTAAAAACGGGACCATATTACTAAGACTTCACTGTCCGTCCGTTTATCACCAGGGTGTATCTCATGAACCGTAATAGTTAGACAGTTGAATTCTTCAGAGATTATGTATAACTGTAGCCGCTGTAACGAAAAATACTAAAAACAGAATGAAATAAATATTTAAGGGGGGCTCCCATACGGCAGACGTGATTTTTTTGCCGTTTTTTTGTTTCATATTAATAACAGCAAAAGGTAGACGCTTGTAGCTTGCTTAGTTGTATAATCACTTTAAAAATAAATCATGAAATGAAAATAAAATAAATATTACAGGGGGGCTCCCATACAACAAACGTGTTTTTTTTTGCTAATGTCTAATGTTGTATAGATAATGGTACGGAACCCTTCGTGCGCAGTCTGACTCCTTAAACCTCTACTCTAACCTTAACCACTGAGTCTAAAGACTTGAAATTTTGCTCTAGTATTGATCATACGACGCAAGTGAAAACCACGATGTAAGTAGGTAAGTAATAAAAATTCTCATGGGAATCTAGTTAACACTCTAGTTAACACTCGAAATTGCAATTCAATCTTCTTCTTCCTCTTAATGTTTTACGTGAATAAAACCCCGTGTAAACGGGGGGGTGAAGCCGTGGTGGCCGAGTGTTTAACCTATGGCCTCTCAAGCAGAGGATCGTGGGTTCAAACCCCGGCTCGCACCTCTGAGTTTTTCGAAACTCATGTGCGAAATTACATTTGAAATTTACCACGAGCTTTACGGTGAAGGAAAACATCGTGAGGAAACCTGCACAAACCTGCGAAGCAATTCAATGGTGTGTGTGAAGTTCCCAATCCGCACTGGGCCCGCGTGGGAACTAGGCTTGTGCCAGCAGTGGGACGTATATAGGCTGGGATGATGCTGATGAAACAGGGGGATAAGAGAGTAATCAGAATCATTATAAGGTTGAACATTCCATTAGTTGACATTTTAATGTATTTTTTTTGTATTAAAGAATAATAATGAAAGGTAGATTACAACAAATAAAAAACTAAAACTAGGTAAACTAAAACTACAATAATTTAAGAATGGCCCCTGCGGCATGGTACCGAAGACGCTGGCAGCATTTCCTCGCTGGATTGCATGATTTCAGAATTTAAAACTGTTAAGAGGATAAAGCCACGAGCTTTAAATGCCTCAAGAAAAGGATGTCTACTAATTTCGTAATAAATCACAGACATAATCTTTTAACTCCAAGCATTCGCGTTCTTTCAGCTTACAAAATTCCTGGAATTCCCAAATCCTAGTCACCCTACTGCAGACATTCCGTCTGCGACAACAAACGACTACCCAACTAGTGGCCGAAAGTATCTGAAGTCGGCTATTACACGTTGTCTTGGCGAAAGTTTCGCCGAAAAATAAGATGCCGTTATTTGGCTTCGTTTCGAATGTAAATTTAATGCTTCTTTAATTTTTGTCTTCTGTCCCTAGTTTGACTTGAAGTGACCACTTTTCAAACTTTATAACTTTAAATTACTGTCACTGTCATGATGTATAATTTCTGCGTGAAAATGTGCGAATAAATATGAAGATAATTAGAATTAATCGGATTCTGCACATATTAAATGTTATTATAACGGATAACTTTTTTTCGCCTTCAACCGTCCTGCACCGAACACTGTGTCGAGTTGCTCTGCTCAAACAAATCATTTAAATAGTGAATTAACTAAAATTACGCCATCAAAGTATCTGGATATTGTTCTTAGCTTCAGTGTTATCCGTTTATCAATCGAAAACATCAAGATTAACTCCACTGCAAAGCAGATTTTGGAAAATTAGCGAATTGCGAATTATCGTGTACCCGCCACCAAACAAATTATAGTGACGGTGCTTGTAATTTGCTACAACGCGTAAGCGACGCGATCTGCACGGTGGTTAAGACCTTTTTCCCGGCGACCGCGCCCGGTGCTTGCATCGAGTTTTCGCTGTGCTTGTGAACCCTATCTTTTACTACGCAAGGTCGTGATTTCGCTGAACGCTCGTTGTGGATTAACTTTGCATTTTCACAACATGATCAAGTGCAATAAATGCAGCTTGGAACTTACACCAGAGGAGTCTATTAATTGCGTTACGTGCCGCGATAGATTTCATTATGCCTGTGTTGGATTCTCAGAAGCTGACTTTAAAAAAATCCTGCCCATGAACATTAAAAAGTGGAAGTGTGTGAAATGTAAACAACCTAGGAAGCCGTATGCATCGTCGTCAATGCATACCTCACCTAATTCACCTGTTATTTTAAATGACCAGTCAAATGATAACTGCGACAACAACTTACCATCAATTGTCAGTATAGACACTGGTGCTCTGTTATCTAATATGAATGGGAAATTCCAACAACTATTCGAGGACATGGCTGGGCTTAGAAATAGCTTCAGTGAGAAACTCGATGGTTTGTCTGAGTCGATGCGATCATTGTCGAGTCGATTTCATGAGATCGAACGGACAGTCTTGACTGTTCAGGCGGAGGTGGCCACGGTTGCTGAGAAGAACGCAGTGCTCCAAACTGAGATAGCTACGATTGCGCAAGAAAATATAGTTCTTCGTAGTCAACTGGACCTACTGAATAGTAATCTCGATGATCAAGAGCAAAGATCACGGCAATGTAACATCGAAATTCAGAATCTGCCGGACAGGAAATCTGAAAACCTGACTCAGCTGGCCTTGGCTATAGGAAAGATTCTGAGCGTCCCCATTGCACTCGAATCCATCAGAGCAGTGCACCGGGTGGCTCACAATGTGAAATCCGATCGCCCCAAGAATGTAGTTGTGGAGCTGAGTTCCCGCCGCCTGAGAGACGACGTGATAGCCGCGGCTCGTACGCGGCGCGGGTTGAACGTCGGCCAAGTGATGGAAGCTGCGGTCGGTACGGATCCGCGCCACCTTGATGAGCGGGCGGCCTCTCGTCCCATCTTTATAAATGAGCACCTTACTCTAAGAAATAAAATCCTCTATGCGAGGACGCGTAAGGAAGCCGAGGACAAGGGATACAGGTTCGTGTGGATCAAAAATGCAGCGATTCTTGTCCGGAAGGAAGACAAGTCCAAAGTGAAGCGGATCCGCTACGAGTCAGACCTGGCCGGGCTGTGATGTTTTTGTGGTCATTCTCTCGGTATGATACATATGCTCCCGGCTGCTGCTCCACGGTATACTATAACCTATTCTGTTCCATTTAGTTATGTTTTTAGTTATATTGTGGTACCTATTGTCATGATAATATGCATATTGCCAGGTTTAGTGAACTTATACAATTGCTATATACCATATCTGCACTTTGATCTACTTACTGGATGTCATGTGAGTAACCTAATAGTTTTCCATATTAATATCACTGTCACCACCGAGGATGCAATATGCATAATAATATTATACATAATATTATTATTATTATGTTTAGTAAACTTATATACTTTTTATATGCCGTACTTGTATATGGTTCTTTTTATTATGCAACGCAGGAGTAATCCACTAGTTTTTATTATTAGTGAAATTCTAATATTCGTACTTGTTCCGAAATTTAACGCACATTTAATTAACTATCGCTTTAGTTTACTTTGTCACCGCTCAACATATGATAAGTGTAATGTTCCTCCTTCATTCTTCGACTATTATTATAAAGCTATACAGGCTCAGTGACAAATGAAATTAAATTTTACTATCAAAATTGCGGTGGTCTTAGAACAAAAATTTTGAGTGTGCGTTTAAACCTGTTGCTATGTGACTATGACGTCATAATATTAACCGAAACATGGCTTAGGCCAGACTTTAATAATTCGGAGCTATTCGATGCAAGGTACAACGTCTTTCGGAGAGATAGGGACCTAGTTGGCGCGGAGAAGAGGGACGGCGGTGGGGTGCTCATTGCAATTAAAAATTCATTACTTGCTACGCGTAAGTATGAGTGGGAATCTGTAAACATTGAGGAAATTTATGTGGAGCTCACTATTCGTAAAAAGGTTATGATAATTAATACCGTCTATATCCCTCCAAAGTCTAATTTGTGTGTCTATGAGCAGTATTGTAATAAAATTGAACACCTGTACTTGACACAACAAGCGGATTTCTGTTTGGTGGGCGATTTTAATATTCCTGACATTGACTGGTTGCATACTGCGACTACAGGTTTTCTCATCCCAGCAGATAGTGCTGTATGCGCTAGCGGTAGGCTCGTATTAGACGCAGCAAATTTAATGGGACTAAAACAATATAATAAATTTCGTAATATTAATGACAGAATTCTGGATCTAATTTTTTGCAACCTTGAGTGTGATATAAATTACCCAGATGTCGAACTTACAAGTCCCGATAGACATCACCCAGCTGTTCAGTTTTCCCTTGACCTTGACATACCACAACAAATCCCGGCGAACCAAATCCCTAAACATAACTTTCGAAAAGCAGATTATGCAGCTATTTCAGTTGAGTTAAACAAAGTTGACTGGAAGGCTGAACTTCTTAACCTTAAACCTGATGATGCCGTTGATCGCTTTTATGATGTGGTGTATCGAGTGATTAATAAATATATACCTATTAAACATCCAAAAAATACTAAATATCCTAAATGGTTTTCTCCAGCACTTGTAAACACCTTAAACAGAAAAACCAAACTATGGCGTCGTTGGAAAATTTATGGTTCTATGGCTGACTATCGGGAATACGCATTGCTTCGTACACGCGCTAAGGTGCTGATCAGGCAATGTTTTGATAGCTATACTGAAAACACTGAAGTGTCAATAAAACAGAACATTAAGGCATTTTGGTCATACACATCTTCTCTTAAAAGTAATAGCTCAGGCTATCCAGCTACAATGTTTTATGATGGTATGGCCTCCTCCACGCCTAATGATATTGCTGAAATGTTTTCAGAATTCTTCCAGTCTGTATTTGAGCCTGGGGCAGCAGTGGTTGGTTGCGATTTTGGGGAAGACTTTCTTTCCGATAGTGCACCCAACTTCTCTAATATGTCTATTAGTAAATGGCAGATTCTTAAAAAACTTAAATCTATTGATATTAATAAAGGAGCAGGACCGGATAGAATTAGTCCAATATTTGTTAAAAATACAGCTGAGGCCTTGTCCTGTCCACTTCACATTATCTTTAACAAATGCCTATCTGAGGGCACTTTTCCCTTGCAGTGGAAAATCTCATATGTTACCCCAATACACAAGAAGGGATCACGTGCACAAGTCACAAATTACCGACCAATTTCAGTGCAATCTTGCATTCCTAAGGTGTTTGAGGGTTTGATTCACGATCTTATTTACCCAGCACTTGAATCTTCAATACTGCTAGAGCAACATGGGTTTATGAAAAGTAGATCCACATTAACAAATTTATTAACCTATACAAATTATTTATTTGAAGCTATGGACAAAAAAGAACAAGTTGATGTAATATTTACCGACTTTAAAAAGGCCTTCGACAAGGTGGACCATGTAATGCTTTTAAAGAAATTGGCATTTAACGGTATTCGCGGCAACCTGCTCCGCTGGTTTTCGTCGTACCTTACTAATAGGACGCAAACTGTTGTTATCAATGGGTTCAAATCGATCCCTACTACTGTCACATCTGGTGTAATTCAAGGATCCATTTTGGGTCCATTATTATATACATTGTATATAAATGACATCAAATCATGTTTCAAAAATTGTAACTTTCTTTTGTTCGCGGACGATTTAAAAATATTTAAGACTGTTAATTCTGAGGAAGACTGCAAAAATGTTCAAGATGACATTAACTTGTTTTTGGACTATTGTTTGGTGAATAAGCTGCAACTTGCGGGCGACAAATGTATGCATGTTTCCTTTACAAAAAATAAAACAAAAAAAATAAATTCAGTATATAGAATCGGCACTTCACCAATTAATAAAGTACTACAAATACGCGATTTGGGGATCTTATATGACGATAAATTACATTTTACAGCCCACGTAGATCGTGTGGTCTCTAAAGCATATCAAATGTCGGGGTTTGTCTTGCGAACTGCTAAGGTTTTCAAAAGGAGTGCGACGTACTTGCTTTTGTACAAAGCTCTTGTGAGACCACATCTAGAATATGCGTCGGTGATTTGGAATCCACTCTACGAAAAATATTCCAAATCAATCGAAATGGTTCAAAAAAAGTTTTTAAGGGCTATGCATTGGCGCATTTCTAGGTCAAAAGAATCCTATGATAATCTGCTTAAGAGATACAAAATACACTCTTTAGAAACTAGACGAAAGGGTTTCGATATTATGACCTTGTACAACATCTGCAGGGGCCATTACAACAGCGCTGAGCTTCTTGAGCGCATTCGCTTCAGAGTCCCTCGATTTTGTTCGCGCTCCCGCGCCTCTTTCGCCGTCCCGCTCTCGCGCACCAAAGCCGGCGTTCGCGCACCCTTGCGAAGAATATGCTCCTTGTATAACCAGGCTTGTGTTTCGGTTGATATCTTTAATGAGTCAAGGTCCCAATTTAAAAATAAAACGTTAAAGTGCTTTGTCAACTAATGTTGTAATAGGGGGTGATCATTGGAGGATGAGATTTGTGATATTTAAACTTAGAACGTAATAATAATAACGTAAATAAGAATATCTTAACGTTTGTCAATTGCGTTTGTTTGCTTATTTTGTACAATAAAGTGTTTACATACATACATACCTACATATCTATTGATTGTCTTAGAATATAAGTAGATTATGTGCTCAATAAGTAGATTATTGTTATTGGTAGGGGTACCGTACTGGCTACTCTGCTCTAATATGACTAGCGTGCTTATTAGCGTACTCCGACCGGTTAGCTTTCGGTGAAGTGTACGTTGGCTAGAAATCATCACACATGTGCCTTAGTGAGATCTGTTTAGGGAGTAAGTGCATGTTAGTTTTAGTCTTAGTACTAAGAATACTTGTATCATCTTCTGTACACTTATTTCTGTTTGTTCTCCAAATAAATAAATAAATAAATAAATAAATAATAAATAATAAACTCACGTCTTAAACCGAGTTTAGCTCGACATGTTTCGGGCTATTTCGTAGCCCTTCCTCTCAGGAGCACGCGGCTGCCGCAACACGCACACCAATTCAATTTTCATGTTCAGGATTGTGCACACTTTAAAATCTTTCACTCTTCTTGATAGTTCTTTTCTGTGTGTATTTGATATTTACCTAACTTTTTTTTTCTGACGTAGCCATGGCGGGCTTGTATAATTGTTGAAAGTTATAATGAAGTTGTCATGAGGTATTATTTGTCATAGCTATTAATTCTTCTCTGTACCCACAAATTGTTCAGAATTGTCATAAACCAAACCTAACCTAGCCATTATGATTGTTTTTTTTAGGTCTTTGTATTTTTTATTTCAACTCCAAATTTGTTACTTTTACGGGTACTTATCCCGTGAAACCATATCGAAAACACAAAAAAAAAACAGAAAAAGAGACCAGCGCTGGGAATCGACCCCAGGCTCCCAGCAATCCGTGCTGCGTGCTATAACCCCAACACCACCGCTGGGCAGGAATCTAGACACGAAATTATATTATATTTTGTATTTTCGATATGGTTTCTAGGGATACCCGTAAAAGTAACAAATTTGGAGTTGAATTAAAAAATACTCCAAAAAACCAATCATAATTTGATTGCTTAGGAGCGACATCCCTTCTCTATGTGAGCGGTTAGTTCCGAAAGAATGACGTGACGTCTCTCGATGAGAGCGGAACATAGATGTCGCTAGTGCTGCTGCTTAAGTAGCATAGTAGAAATAAGCAACCTAAAATATGTATGCAAAGGAAAAATTCGTGGGGTATAGCACGCAGCACGGATTGCTGAGGACCTGGGTTCGATTCCCGGTGCTGGTCCCTTTTTCTGGTTTTTCTGTGCATCCATGTCTCAATTTGTATTTTCGACAAAACTTACATCTTAAAATATTATTCTTTTCATATCAAAGTATTGCGGTTCAACTATAGAATAACAGATGGTGCTAGTGTCACCATATTTAGTGTGTAATTTTGGAGTTATTTATCGTAATAAACTATTTGTTATGTTGTTTAAATTATACTAAACGTCGTGTGATAGTTAAAATATCAATTAATACAACTTTTTTTAAGAATATTTAATTTGTAAATATGTTCGTAGATGTTGTTATACCGCACTCGTTTGTGGTGTACAGCACGGATTGCTGAGGACCTGGGTTCGATTCCCAGCGCTGGTCTCTTTTTCTGGTTTTTCTGTGCATCCATGTCTCAGTTTGTATTTTCTAACCTAGCCAGTTCTACAGGTGACTTAATAAATTAGGATTAACAAAGTTTACGTCAAAAACTACATTATGACTTTAAAAAATTATGTAACTAGATACTTACCGGGATACGACAAAATATGACCTGACGTTTATATAAAACTGAATTCAAATTCAAATTCAAATGATTTATTCAGTAAATAGGGCGCAATGGGCACTTTTACACGTCATTTTTTTAAACTACCAGCGCTTTCGGAAAGACCATCATTGCCAAGAAGAATGCGCCGCAAGAAACTTGGCAGAAAGTCATTTTTTCATAATAATATAATTACAAATAAAATACTTAAAAACTATATTATACAATTAAAGAAAAAAAAATACAAAAAATAATAATAATAAAAATACAGGGATGTGACTTTAGGAACATAAATTAGGCATAGTCATTTATTTGACATGAAATGTCGTCGATGACGAAATTGTCGGGAAAGATGTTTGTCTCCTTCAACCTCGATGTTGGAGGAAAATTATCAATAGTGTTGATGAAGGTATATTTTAAAACTGAGTCTGGTTTCGGCGATGACTTCGGCGAAATATTCCTTCGGCCAACTATACCTAACTTTCTTAAGGAAAACGAGGAGGACAGAAAAAGTTTCAAGTTACAAACTCTTGTTTTGTATGGGGCTTCTTAATAAATAACTTACACAGAACTATTCGTTGTTCCGGTCACACTAGCGCAGTTTGTTTTTAACCCCCAACGCGAAAACAGGGGTGTTATAAGTTTGACCGCTATGTGTGTCTGTCTATCTGTCTGTGGCACCTGTCTCTCTGTCTGTAGCTTTTAAGCGGTCGAACAGATTTGAATGCGGTTTTTTTTATTTGAAATCAGGTTTTCTAGCAATGGTTTAGACATGTTACATCAAAATCGGTTCAGCCTTTTTTGGGGTATTGAACTTTGAAATGACAAAGTCGGGGGTTTTCCAACTTTATGTTGGTTAGGTTTTAGATCATATTTCTTGTATTTTAACCGCCGACGCAAAAACAGGGGTGTTATAAGTTTGTGACCATGGTCTGTTTGTCTATCCGTGGCATCGTAGCTCTAATTAAACGGATGGACCAATTTGGATGCGGCTTTTTTTAACGTCAAAGTAAGTTTCAATGCGCTGTTTCATAAAGGTATGTTTCATTTGAATGATGTTAGCCGTTTTTGAGGTATTGAACGTTGAAATGACAATGTCAGGGATTTTTTTAACATTTCTATGTTGGCTAGGGTAGTTTATATGAGTAAAGGAGTACATTTTTTGAACTATAGTGCCCGGCCGCTAAGAAGTCAATCCTGACACATTGCACAACTATGAAGTTCCTCATCATCATCATCATGTCAGCTGAAAGACGTCCACTGCTGGACATAGGCCTCCCCCACTCTCCACTCAGACCGGTCTTGTGCTTTCCGCATCCACCGCGATCCCGCGATCTTAAACAGGTCGTCGCTCCATCTTGGAGGCCTACCGACAGCTCGTATGAAGTTCCTGATTATTTTTTGCATAACATAGCTATCATAAAGTCGTGAGTGAGCAAAGTAATAATTTAAGTTTATTTATAACCATTCAGTTTCGTCTTGTTCCTTAACTCCGACAAATTCCGACAAAATAAAACATGGCTACAATTCTTGCATTTCAGCGCAAATACTAAGCAGACATACCTTGAAATATCTAGGAATCCTAGTGATTCGGTGCATTCGGTTGGGATCAAAGCGGCAAGTCACAGCGGAAGCCAAAGGGAAAAGCCTCGCGGAATGCAACGTCAGTACTTGGCTTAAATATTCTTTAACACGAAATAAAATAATGACTTTTAATGCTGGAATTACTATCACAAAAAAAAACATTTTTAATACAAGCATCATAGCAGTCATTTACCTACATTTGCATAGGTACCAAATTTCAAGTCGATGCTGATGCTATTAACCGTTGAAGAGTTCCGTCCTGCGGCGACGATCCTGGTCGGACTACCAGGATGTCACTACTAGATTATTGTATTGTCACGCAATCTACATAAGTATTCAAAATTTCAAGTCAATCTGACTACTGGAAGTTGGTCAAATTTAACTGGCAAGATTTGATTACAGACAGACAGCGGGACAGGTGAAGCTAAAAAATATAAGCTTGTAATTAAACCTTGGTCGAGTAAGCATTGATTGCGTACCTAGACTTTGATGTTTTGGACAGTTTCTATGACTTCGTTAGTAGACATCATTGTAGATTGATACCTGGACAGAGGGCATCAAGTAGTAGGAGAGGCAGTCTCCAAGCGGCCAATAGGTAGAGGCTGGCAAAAGATTGTTATTATTTACTTGCCAATAAAAAAATAAAGCATTACAGTAAAACCAATGCGCTGTAAAATTCAAATTATACTCGAAAATACAAACTGAGACATGGATGCACAGAAAAATCAGAAAAAGAGACCAGCGCTGGGAATCGAACCCAGGTCCTCAGCAATCCGTGCTGCGTGCTATAACCCCTACACCACCGCTGGACAGGAATCTAGACACGAATTTTACCTATGCATACATATCTCAGGTTGCTTATTTCTACCACGCTACTTATGCAGCAGCACTAGCGACATCTATGTTCCGCTCTGATCAAGAGACGTCACTCTTTCGGAACCAACCGCTCACCCAGACAAGAGATGTCGCTACTAAGCAATCAAAGTATGATTGTTTTGTGGAGTCTTTTTGTATTCCGTGAAACCATTTCGAAAGACCATATCGATTTTTCGGGATACCCGTAAAAGTAACAAATTTTGAGTTGAAATAAAAAATACAAAGACTCAAAAAAAAAAACAATCATCAAATTATACTTACAAAAAAACAAAAAAGACATTAAAAATAAAAAAAAAGTTATTTACGGATTTTTATCCTTCACGCAGACAGCAACTGTTTGTTGAGAGGGTAGACTAAGAATAAAAATACTATTTTGAAATTTTTTAAACTACAGTTACAGACCTACATTTGACAGTTTTATAACAAAATAACGATGAAAACATGGGTAGTTGTGCGCCGGTATTAGTTTCTTCGGGGAGTCGCGCGAGCAGCAGGGCTACTACGAAACTCGAAACTCGAAGTTCGTGTCGTGCGGTTCCTCTCGCTCTCGTATTAAATAGTATAAGTGTCAGAGGGACCGCACGACACGAACTTCGAGTTTCGTGTTTCGTAGTAGCCCTGCAGAGCGGTGGCGCGCAGTTCGCGTGTTGCAGAGGCCGCGGAGTCGCTTTGCTCGCAGAGAAAGAGCTAGGAATTAGTGCGAAACAGTCGAGCTAAACTCAATTTTAAAACGTTAGTTATCCGGGTTTATTTCTTTAAAAACAAGTTACAGAGTCAGCTCACGTTTACCCTGGCAACTAAATCTACATACACAACCTGCGTAGCGAATTGAAACTATTGCGTCTCATTCATTCGCACAAAATACTTTTCGCTATCTAGCCCGGAAGGAGGCAGCCCGTTGCGACATTCTTGAGATGTAAATAGATCTTCAGATAAGCCTCGATATATGGTGGCAATTTCCTCCGTGGAAGGGTGAACGGAAAAGAGGGATATTTCGCCTCAGCCGTTCCTTTTTATGTGCGAATTCTATAAGTGTACGCAACCATCGATGCAATATCGTTTTGCTGGCGCCCTTTATTCACGGTGTGATCGGCGGGCGAATTGTAACTCTTTGTTGGTCCTGATTTGCCGGTAGGTCTCGTTGACGATTTAATATGGTGGCTTATCTATTTTGGGATTTGTTAAAAAAAATCGGGAAATAAAAGTCGCGCTGCCGCAAAGATATCAATATTGTGTGACTGACTGTATGTATTACTTAAGGTGTCGACATGAGACATATTTGTAACATAATAAGTTTTTAGTACAAATCTCATTTTTAATACTTACAAGATTTTTTTTGCTGATTGTACTTTTTGTTGACTGTTTTTTTTTTTTTTTTTGACTGGATGGCAAACGAGCAAATGGGTCTCCTGATGGTAAGAGATCACCACCGCCCATAAACATCTGCAACACCAGGGGTATTGCAGACGCGTTGCCAACCTAGAGGCCTAAGATGGGATACCTCACGTGCCAGTAATTTCACCGGCTGAATACCTGCGGCTGGTGTACTGTACTTGTATTGTCACCCGAACTACATTTTGCGTACCAAATTTCAAGTCGATGCCATTAACTGTTGAAGAGTTCCGTCCTGTGGAGACGTTCCTGGCCGGACTACCAGGATGTCACCAGATTATTGTATCATTATACCAAATTTCAGGTCAATCCAAACACTGGAAGTTGGTCGAATTTAACTTGCAAGATTTGATTACAAACAGACAGACAGACTGACCCAAAACCAGCAGTGTCCCTGAATAGTTTTGATTTTTTTTTGTCTTTAATGTTTTCTCATATGCCTTTATGTTATATTGTTTGTCAATTTTGTTTAGAACATAAAGAGTTTGTTGCATAGACAACGGGACAGGTGAAAGTAAATAAAAGCTTGTAATAAGAGTTAAACGTTTTAACTCCTGATTTCAGGAACGTTCCGACTAGTTTTGATATTTTCGGAAGGTCTTTTTCAAAGATGACTGCATTAACGATGTGGAATCGTTGATTTTTACAATCTTATGAATTAAATTCGGGTTTTGTTCCGCGTACCTTGATTTTAGAGCAGCTCGATATTTCGGTAAATTAATTCATAAAATTAGCGATAGTCTAAAATATTGTATTTTTACAATCTTGTTTGATTTTTGGCCAATTGCATAAGAAAAAACTTTTGCAGTGAAGCATTTACTTACTGTAATTTTACAAATTATTGATCTGAACAGCGTGGGTTAATTAAAACAAGCTTATTCCATAAGAATTTAACAAAATTTGTATTTGTTACTTTTTAACCCATAAGTTAATTAACTATAGAAACCTAGAAGTTTGACCCATGGCCTCTCCAGCAGAGGATTGTCGGTTAAAACCCAGGCTCGCACCTTTGAGTTTTTCGAAATAGATTCGCGAAATTATATTTAAAGTTCACCACATTCAATAGTTAAATATTAAGGGATCGCCTTTGAAAGAAAGAAAGAAAGAAAATATATTTATTAAGAGTGGAATTCCCTGCCTGCGACTGTGTTTCCTGAACACTACAATTTGGCCGCCTTCAAGTCTAGGGTGAATGAGCATTTACTAGGCAAGCGTGCTCCATCGTAGGCCTCATCCTCGCTTTCCATCAGGCGTGATTGTGGCCAAACGCAAGCCTATACAGTATAAAAAAAAAAAAAATTTGGTCACATTAATACATACCAAAAACCATCTTTGTACATCTTATCGTCTAGTTATCTTAAAATTTCATGTGTTTCTATGTACAATAAAGAGTTTTACAATACAATACAATTTATTATCGATACGTGCAACGATCCTAACATCAATACCGACATAGGTCCGCGCGTTGCATCCATACACAATACCCTTTGTGCCATTTAGCGAAACCATTCAAAGTACTCCGTACGGCAAAAACCAAAATGGCGTCAAATCCACAGTGACAATCGACCCGTAGATCCAACGATAAGACAGTGATGTATGGTCGCAATTGCTTTCCCCAAATTGCTCACATCGCACGGAGCAGTATGTTAAATTTATGTGTGTCAATTATTTTTCGGGGATAAATGATATCGGATTAATAGGAGGCTTTGCGCTTTTGGAAAAATAAAAGTTAGTTATTGCTTCATTTTCATGGTCGGATTTGGGGATACGGAATAAAAAATAACAAAATTGTAATTTAATTCATTTTAATTTGGTTTGTTTCATTTATTTTATAATTTCGTTTCATGAAAATTAAAGAAAATACTGAAATATACAAAAATAAAAGCTTGTAACCAAATGAAATCTAGAAATGATGCCCGTACTCGTAGTATCGTGGTGAAAGACTTATACTATGCTAATGGCAAGTCAAATTTTTTGAGGGAGATAGCTGCCCTTTGGTCTCCAGTTTTATATAGTCGGCGGACGATCGTAAAATCCACAAAATCACGCAATTCCTAGGCGCTATTTCATGAATTGACTAAGGGACATCCGCCATATCGTTCAAAACACAACGTTTAACGTTTTGCTTAGTGACGTTTAGGCAAATCATGAAATTTATAGGCATATCGTGAAACGCCGCCAAATCGGTACTGGCACTTTGCCGGCCGCAGCCGCGGCACGCTCGATTCGCTGGCTCGGCTCGTGCGTTGTGGTCACAATACCATTCCTCGCTTCGCTCGTCGTACCTACATTTTTATTTTTTTCGGCATGTCACGATGTGCCCGGTATAAGGCTAGGAATATCGACGAATGCGTTGCGCTAATCGATCTGCCGTATTGTTTCTCAGGCACATCGTGATATGCCTGGCCAACTTTTAGGCATATCATGAAATGGCGCCATTTCACGATATGCCTAGGAATTTCGTGATCTGGCGGATTTTACGATCGGCCACCGACATAAACAAGACGCTGCGACTCTTTAAATAGTGTAAAGGACCCCATGGACCCGGGGCACGGATTAAGTGACCCGGGGTCTCATGGCTGACAGAAATGAAATGGTATGACGAACTGAACTTTAGTATTTCGCTAATTTCTAACGTTTATTTTGTACATTCCACGCGGGCCCAGTGCGGATTGGGAACTTCACACATACCATTGAATTACTTCAGCAGGTACAGGGAATTACAGCCCAAGCCCTCTCATTCTGAGAGGAGGCCTGTGCCCAGCAGTGGGACGTAAATAGGCTGGGATGATGATGATTTTGTCCTTTTTTTCGTTTTGGTAGAAACACATAGTATAAGGCTAAGTTAGATATCAAACTATTACCTCTATTTGTAGGGAAACTAATATACTGTAATTTACATGCTATGTGCCTTTACAAAACTTCTCGTAAAAAGAATTCGGTATTTGACTACTCCTGATTTTGCCATATCTTAATATTATTATGAAAATATAGATATACAGATAGTGTTTAGCGAAGAGAAAATTTAAATCGGTTGAAAATTGGATTTATAGTGATTTTCTTAAAAATCTATGTACCTGTCTCTTTCTCAAACGCTTTTCTCTATGCAGCAAGTATGGCGGTACTGGCGTGTGTGTGACGTCACATGCCAGTATGTCTCTCTCTGTCTAATCTTGAATTTCAAACCTTTATAACTTTGTTATTTGTAAAGGTAGCTTAAAAATTGTTGTTCTATTCGATAACAGGCATTGTGTAGTTTTAATTTATAAAACATATACAAAATAGTCAAATACTGTATTCTTTTTTGTTTTATTTGTGCTTGCTATTTATTATTTTGTTTTAGTTTTAATTTTGTTGTACTTGTATGTCTTTGTGAATATGAATAAACGTTTTCTTTATTTCTTTCTTACTAATCACAAATATTGTTTGTATTACAATAGTTTTGAAAGTTTACGCAATGGGATCTCAAACGGCACCAAATTTGCTTCTTCGCAACCAAAACGTGGCAAATTACCATAATTGCACCCTCAACCGAAAAGCACTTTATAGTCTACCAGATAACATGCAAACAACTTACAAATCCATTCACTTGCGAGCCAAAGAGTACTGATTAGCATAGTCGATACCCACAAGTGCCTAATTTCTAATTACTTAGGTCCCATAAATGTGAATGGTACATTAAAATGTTAATAGTGGTGCGATGAGATACTAATCGAGCGAAAGGAATTGAGATCGGAATATTTCTGGATGTGGTATATAAGACTATTATAGGAGTGTACTGAAGGGTCCCAAAAAAAAGAATGCACTTTTCGTTGCACTAGTCTTTACTTTATTAGCAAGGCTTGCTTGCTACTGGATTTCAGCGATTACTACGATGAAGCAATAATAATCTGAAAACTTTGTACAATCTAAGGTAGCGTGTCATCCATACCACATGTTATCCATACTAAATTTATAGTCAACCGGTTAACAAGAAGGGGTGAAATTTTATGTTCAAGATTTGATCCACAGGAAATACAAGACACCAACAAGGAAAGCTTAGTAACAAATATTGTACTTAATCAAACGCAAATACTTTTCCTTATTTTCACCCATTCTGTAAGTATTAGTCTTGTTAGTTTATGGGAATATTTACCTGTTCATCATTATCATCAATCGGAGTACCTATTGTACAAATGTCTCCTTAGAACACCACAATGATTTGTTCCTGATTCGTCATATTCCTAATTGGTCATATTCCTAATTTGACACTTTCCTAACAGGTCATATTCCTAACTCGTTATATTCCTGATTCGTCATATTCCTTACTCGTCATACCATGTACATTTGCCTGCACAAAATTAATTATAATATTTAAATCCTCTGTGGTAAACAATAAGAACCATGATACAGTGCCAGAAAAAGATCAAAATTTTTATTCGACAAAGCTTAGTCGGTTAGGTTACGGTTTTTTTTTATGACCACCCAGAACCGATTCGGGGCACTTATTACATCGGTTGTGGGTGGTCATAAAAATAAAACCTTAACCTAACCGATTGTAAGCACGTGTTCATAATTTCATTTGACTGTACAATGACGAGTTAAGAATATGACGAATCAGGTCGTAGGAATCAGGAATATGACCAATTAGAAATATGACGAATCAGGTGACAGCTCACCACTTGCATCCACCGGTTGCCCGCAGTCAGAAATACAAAATTGAAATTCAAAATTGTTTATTGCATGTCACATTACAGGTGTTAGGATAGAAAATTACAAACTAGGTATACATGTGACGCCCTGACAGGGCACGGCAATACAAGTAAACAGAGGGTGCTTATTGTAATTGGAATGTATTTAACATGGAAAGAAAAAGACAGCTGTCGCCATTGTTAATATAACCCTCCATGTCCTCAGACAAGTCGTCATAAAATCAGAAACTGCAGTGAGATTCGATGCTGGATTTACTGTAAGTTAATAGTTGATTTACCATGTGATGCAAAACCTCTAAGTCCAAGCCAGATTTGTCGCTCCGAAGCCTTCTTGTTGTTTCTCAGTCCGTGGTCCTTTTGAGCACTTATCTCAAACTGTACACCGACGCAAAAAAGCCTCGTATGAGTTCACCCTGGCTCAGTCAGGACTTTACGCGACCGATAGCATAGCAAGCGTGTTTGACACACATTGCGGGTTTTGCCAATTAACCGCTGCACGGTGAGCTTCTCGAGCGTTCAATGGACAGAGAAAACGCTCATCGTGTCGCTTTGCCTACAGTCGTGGTCAAGCTTTTAAAGATCACCGTTCAGATATACTTCTTGTGCTACCGCAGCCCGTTGCTGTGGTCTGCTTATAAAATTTTGCTTACGTGATAATTATTATGCTGTTCTGTTAAAGCATATGGGTATATGTGCAAATTTGATGTGTTTACTTTATCTGTGGTTAAGTTTTGCTCTGATTTTAAGATATTTACTACTAATTACTGCTGGTTACTTGGTAGTAAACCGGGTGCGGCCTGTAATATGAGCAAATAATTAATTTTTTTATTAGACTTTAAAATTTATTTTATTATAAACAATGTAAAGCAAAATGCTTGATGTTTGCAGCTTGACAGGCGACGTCAAGTGGACTCTAGGATGGCGTACATTGATAGCAGTATTTAATTTGTATGAAAAAAGGAAAATTCAGACTCCATTACTTTTAAAAGTCGCTGAACTAATGTTGTTCAGTTTGACGTTTTAATTTTTTGCTCGTGTTATAGGCCGCACCCGGTATGAGCACTTGGACATTGGCTTCTCAGGATATAAATCAGTCTTTAACACCCTTTTTCTCAGAAACGCGTGAAGTTATAAAGCTGAAACTAATATTAAATACATCGGTCCGGGGATAGCTTTGGGGTTGAGGTTAGGTTAGGTTAGACTAAATAATGACGATGCATGTTGCAGATCTACAATTTGTTTTGTTGACGAAGCCTGTTGCGGATATTACATTGTTAAGTAAGTTTGTGGTGGAATTTCAAATAAATATGTATTCATGCTACTTTGTAAGGCAGTATTATATATATTTTTTATATTAAATACTCAGGCGTGCCTTTAAAACAGTGAAAAAACCAATTTCTAAATCAACGCAATCAAGACACAATCATTAAAAAAAAGTCGTGTCTTCCCGTACAAGTTGCCGTAACCGGAAAACCTACGGGATACCTTCCAGGTTTTTTATTTTTTATTTTATTTTATTTATTTAACTGGATGGCAAACGAGCAAGTGGGTCTCCTGATGGTAAGAGATCACCACCGCCCATAAACATCTGCAACACCACGGGTATTGCAGATGCGTTGACAACCTAGAGGCCGAAAATGGGATACCTCAAGTGCCAGTAATTTCACCGGCTGTCTTACTCTCCACGCCGAAACACAACAGTGCAAGCACTGCTGCTTCACGGCAGGATTAGTGAGTAAGATGGTGGTAGCAATCCGGGCGGACCTTGCACAAGGCCCTACCACCTGCAAAAACCTACTAAATAATGACTATGCATGTTGCAGATCTACAATTTGTTTTGTTGACGAAGTCTGTTGCGATATTACATTGTTAAGTAAGTTTGTGGTGGAATTTCAAATAAATATGTATTCATGCTACTTTGTAAGGCAGTATTATATATTTTTTTATATTAAATACTCAGGCGTGCCTTTAAAACAGTTAAAAAACAAATTTCTAAATCAACGCAATCAAGACACAATCATTAAAAAAAAAGTCGTGTCTTCCCATACAAGTTGCCGTAACCGGAAAACCTACGGGATACCTTCCAGGTTTTTATTTTTTATTTTATTGTATTTATTTAACTGGATGGCAAACGAGCAAGTGGGTCTCCTGATGGTAAGAGATCACCACCGCCCATAAATGCGTTGCCAACCTAGAGGCCTAAGATGGGATACCTCAAGTGCCAGTAATCTCACCGGCTGTCTTACTCTCCACGCCGAAACACAACAGTGGAAGCACTGCTGCTTCACGGCAGGATTAGCGAGCAAGATGGTGGTAGCAATCCGGGCGGACCTTGCACATTGTCCTACCACCTGCAAAATTCTAGAAACTTAAAATTTGGTATAAAGGTAGCTCTTATATTTAACACTAACGTTTCTAAGCTAAGTTGTAGACAGACAGAAAACACGTTCTTTGTAGATTTATGGAGGCTTTAATTTGGAGGCTATAATGTCCCACTGCTGAGCAAAGGCAAAAAAATATTTAATTTAGTAAGTGATGGCTACAAAACCACAACGTGCAGCCACGTTATTGCAAATTCACAAAGCAGTCAATGTTCGAAATCGTTAAACCATGCATTTGTCATGAACGGTAGCAAGAGCAAATGCTCGTTTTCGTTCACATAATGATAATTATTACTAGGATGTACAGCCAGTGGAAAACTGTGGTATTTGACTACAACTAAATTTGCCATCATCATCATCACCATATCAGCTGTAGGTTGTCCACTGTTGGACGTAGGCCTCCATAGACCTCCAGTTGCCTCAGTAATATTCCCTATTAATTTATGATGCTCAAAATGATGTACACTTTCTATTATATTGGAAGTAGAGTCGCGTGTTAGATCATTTTGAGCATCAGCTTATACATTTTTACTGCTAACTGTACATATATTTGTAATAATTGTTAAGAATACTAGTCTTCACCTGCGGCTTTGTTTAAGTTAACCATTCGAAAACCGTTTAGCCCAGTATTTAGAAAAGCTGAGGACTTGCATTTCATTATTGGACGGGGCAGATATTATGAATGAAAAGACGTGTGATTGTTCTCAAGTTCGGGGTTTTTTAATATGTATTTAAGTACCTATCTATTTTTAAGCAAATTATTCCGTTGCCTTGTACCCATAACAAAAGCTTTGTTTACTTTGGGACTGGGTTACTTGGTGTCGAATGTCCCGTGATATTTCTTTAATCTGGGAGTCAAATTGGCTAGCTATCTAACTTAATATTTATTTCTTATCTACCTTGACTCAATTTTAATTGTCGCCCTAAGCTTTAAACAATAGGAATAAAGTTACAGTCGATCTCTCAAACAAATCTCATTTAAATCAAACACTTCCTTAAAACAAACAATTTCAGACAAATCTTTTGTTTGACTTCAAATATTTACAATGAACAATATTAAATTTCGCGTCATTTAGAATCACTTAAACACAGTATTGTAATACAATAAGATAGAACGAACACTGATAACAACGGACTGGCCTGCGAAATATGATCTAATTTGGCTTCTAATCCAATGTTGTAAACTCAATTTGTTGCCGGGACTTACGAGGTGGTGTAAATTATAAGCGATAGCAGATAGAACAAAAACTACTACAATCACTAGTTTACTATAATCACTACAATTACTAAACAAACAGGTTTCAAACTCTAGAGGTAAAGTTACGAATGCAACATGCAGCAATGAAATGTTTTAGCAAGATTGCATACTAGTTAGATAATTAAAATAAATACTGGCCGTTTTACTGTAAAACGGCGAACTGCAAACTGACAAATATCTTTTTTTTAAGAGTTAGTGTTCGCGCACTAAAACCTTTTTAGGTCAAACACAGTGCAGGGGTGCTCTCTGGCACAGTCTTGTCAGTCTTGTCGTTGACATAAGTTTTTTATCCGCTCACGTCTTGTATTCGTTATAAACCGCATCGCCAAAATAAGAAGATTTCCTCGACTCCGCATCACAAGACCCCCGCATCACATCATCGGCCGTAGCCCTAACCAGGTGAGTGCTTCTGCACTGTTGGAAATTCCATTTGGCATAGCGCGCTCTCGGTCTTCCGCCACCCATTAAAACTGGCTATTTACACGCCATACCAGTTAGAAATCCAATTGAATTACTGACTTAGCAAAACGTACCAATATTTTATAAAAAAAAATGAAAGAAATAATAAAAAATATTGTTGGATGTCTGTGGTTTTCAGTTAGGTATTTAATTAGCACTTTTACTTAGAGTGGCGATTAGAAGGTGAGGTAAAAATGCGTTACATTAATCAAGTCACAATTTAAATGACTATTGCCCTCTTAACTTACACCATGGCCTTAAGTGGGCGTAAAGCGCGATAGGACACCGCCGCCTAAGGAACTGCGACCCTTATCAACATTGTAGGGTGACTTGAATTCCGTAATACACAGAATGACACCCTGTATACAACCCTTCCTCGATACACTCGAAACCTTACTGCGATTGCTTAAAGTGTATAGTCGTCTGAGAAAGTTACAGCAGCTACGACATTATCGTTATAAGTGTTTTGGAATTTAGTACGCCCTCATATTAACTTTGTTCGGTTCTATTGTTTTATCCTACCTTGTTTCAATTACCTTCTGCCCAAAGTCAGGTGGAAAAAATCCATCGTACTATTTTATTCAGGGTCTTACGTAGTTTTCTTTTAAATTTGTTGCTTGTTGCTTTGTTTTAAGTCGATAGGCCGTTTGAGATCGGATTGGACTATTTAGGTGTGATTGTTGAGGTTGTGAATTTAGATAAGACTCATAAAACCCGTGTGAGAATTTTGGCGATAGGGCAGGCGTGTAAAGGAGAAGGTAGACTTGGTAAGCCATCTCTCTCACCCATGAGAATCAGCAATCACAAACAGTCTTTGAGAGAATACCGGTGCCGGTGAAATTACTGGCACGTGAGGTATCCCATCTTAGGCCTCTAGGTTGGCAACGCTTCTGCAATACCCCTGGTGTTGCAGATGTTTATGGGCAGTGGTGATCTCTTACCATCAGGAGACCCACTTGCTCGTTTTCCATCCAGTAGAATAAAAAAAAATACACTCCTTAGTTGGGAACATCAACGAGAGTTGGTTATGAATGATGCCGATATAGGCCGATGATGATGATGAGATGCTGATGATGATGATGATAATACTTGGATTGTATTAATACCGTTTTAAAGGTAAAACATATAATATTATACTTTTTTTTTATTTGATACTTCTACATACCAGTATCTACTCGTATGTGCACAGCCCAAAATTTTACATGTAATAATTGTGCTAACTTGATTTACATAGGGACACGCACAGACCTTGCTTCCTCATTGCCGACCCGCATCAATCTTGGATGTTGCGGTAAACATGCATACGGAGACAATGTCTTGAACACTTGCTTGGGTCTAGATAAGAAACTTACTGACGATGATATATTTTATGAGGACAGAATTGCACCCGCATCTTTAGCAACATGGTCCCCATCGTACTAATAAATGCGAAAGTTGGGAACTTTGGGAACGCTGGGATTAGTCTTGAAATTGTGGTCACTTTGTCTTAACACAACCTCAATGAAAACCACGATATAAATTTTTGTAATTCCTGGGGGAATTTTGTAAAATCCCGTAATTCCAATTGTAACTACCAGATCGAATAGTTTACGCGTGCGAAGCCGCGGGTAAACAAGTAAACTAAAGTTATCGTATCCTCTTCTAAAAATGGAACGATAACATTCCTTGGGCAGTTTTTTTTACTAATAATGACATTGGGGCCTTCAGTAAAAGAGTATATCGTTTCCTTAAAGCCCAGCAATAGGTCGGCGAAATTGTGTATTCATGGGTGGTGGATCGCTTAACTTCGTTTCATAAGAATGAAAAAAGTTACTGGCGTGGATAAGGTTACCACCTGTTACCACTGTTGAAGAAAAGAGGCAAAGGTAAGAAAATCAAGGTTAAGAAGATGGTAAAGCGCAAACCGAGGGAAAGCATTACGTGAAATGGTTGGTCCGTTTTAAACATAGTACGTTTTTATGTCCACGGAAGATAGACTTACCTCGTGAAAACACTCGCAGTAGAGGGAGACCACCTATGAGGTGGAAGGACGATATCTGCCGACAGACGGGTGGAGGATGGATGCATATGGCTGTCGATCGCCAGGCGTGGAGAAATGGAGAGGAGGCCTATGTCCGAAGACGGACGAATTAAGGGCTGCTATGGGTGGATGGGTGGACGTTTTAATAATATGCTGCCAACTAGGTGAAGGTTGGAGACCCCGTGCTAACACCCGCGGTAGAGGACGACCACCAAAAAGATGGACAGATGATATCCGGCAACAAGCTGGCGTAAACTGGATGCGAGTGGCAATGAATAGGCAAGACTGGAAAAGTAGAGAGGAGGCCTATGTCCGAAGACGGGCGCTATAAGGGCTGTTATAGATAGATAGGTGAAGGTAAGATAAAATGGCTATGGAAGAAATTAGAGGATAGGTATCTACATCTTAAAGTAAATGATATGATGCTGAGACGATGGATGGATATCCAACAGTGAACGTATCCAACTGTAGTAGTTGGTGATATGATAAATAATATAATTTTGTCGAAAATGCATACTGAGATATGGATGCACAGAAAAATCAGAAAAAGAGACCAGCGCTGGGAATCGAAGCCAGGTCCTCAGCATTCCGTGCTGCGTGCCATACCCCTACACTACCACTGGACAGGAGTACAGACATGAATTTCTTCTATGCACCCATATCTCAGGTTGCTTATTTCTACTACGCTACTTAAGCAGCAGCACTAGCGATATCTATGTTTCACTCTCATCGAGAGACAGCGACATCTCTTGTCTGGGTGAGCGGTTAGTTCTGAAAGAGAATATAATTTTGAACATGAAACTACCGTGACACTCACTCATATTAGAAAGAAAGAAAGAAAGAAAATAATTTATTTATAACAGCAATGACACATAATTAGTGAAAATAACAATAAGAGATGTTGCCGCTATAAAATATATTGACCCGGATAACTCACGTCTTAAATCGAGTTTAGCCCTTCCTCTTAGGAGCAACGCACCTCGGCGCACTCTCATCTATGCGCACTGCGCGCCGACGCTCTGCTCGCGGGAGTACCCGACGAAACTAACACCGGCGCACAACTACCCGCGTTTTCATAGTAATTTTCATTATAACTGTCAAATGTAGGGTAACACACAACACTAACAACATCGCTCTGCAAAAGGTACAATGTTCACACACAGGGTGAGTTATCAGGGTCAAAATATTAAAAAATATAATTGTTTGCACATTTTGAAAATGGAATGGGAACGAACTCGAAGCGATCATTACAGTTGCCATAACCCACTTATATTATATGATAAACGATATTATTTGCCTGTACATAATAAATAAGCCATCTCGCCTGATAGATTCGTGACGACGAGCGTAAATCATATTAATAGATGCCAGTGTAGTTTCCATTTGGTATATTGTAGAATTATCGTAAGTGGTTCAGATTTGCTGTTCACTGGATAACGTATTCACATTATGTGGTGATTAAACTGGTCCAGTTGGCACATATGATTATGTAAAGGGAAAGCTAACCATTGCAGATCAAGGCGTAATTTTTCAATGGCATCGACTTGAAATTTGGTACGGAAATGTAATTACTATGCAAGTACAGTCGGCTCTGATATTTCTATAATAGTTCTAATAGTTAGCAAATTATTAGCTCCCAAACTATTTATTCCATATTTTTATTTAGGCAAAATGTTATTTCCCACTTCAACGTTTCGCACTGATATCATTTCCTAACTAATAATTGGATAAATTATTCTGGGATTTTTTCAAGATGTCATTTATGTTTTTGTCAAATGTATTGATTGGCATACCTTAACTTAGCGACATATTGAATGGGATCCAACCTACTTTCCTAGTGGCAGTTATCCTGGCTGCTATAAAAAAAAACCTAACGTCGAAGGCTAATATTAAAATAAAAAATTGGCCAATTGTTATTTGACATCTTTTTATTCGCCTAAGCCAATCATTTGCTACATAATTATTTTCCACATAAAAGTGTGATGAAGTAAAATTTTGCAATATCAAAATGTTGCGAAATCGAAGTAAAGTTATGCTAAGCTAACGATTAGTTTGCGAAATTAAACTTCGGCGAAAGTTTGGTTGCTAAGTGAAATTTGGCGAAACATATTTCGCCGAAAACGCAGTACACTGATCTCTAATACCTTAATAATAGAGTGCATGTGCCGATATTTTTGACCACCTTGGCTGCTCTGAAATATCTGATGGCGACTGTACAGCCAGCAAAAAGAAAATTGAGCTTGAAATGGTTTTTTTTATACTAGTAGAAATACTACCATGCAAACTTATTTCTTAGTCTTTTTTATATGATAGGGGGCAAACGAGCAGACGGGTCCTAATGGAAAGCAATCAGCTCCGCCCATAGACATCCATAACATAAGTTGAGTTACGGATGCGTTGTCGGCCCTTTGAGAAGGTGTGTAGGCCCGTGTTTGAAGATTGTGCCGAGAAGTTTTGCCAGTCCGGTCTTTTCAAAATGTCGATGGTCTAGAAGACAAATGTACTAAGTGCAAAATTTTGCATTTTTTTTATTTTGAGAAGACCAAAACGGATGAGCATTTAAGTACATTTGTCAATCAATTCGGAAATAACAGTGTGCGAGTCCGATTCACGCTTGGTCGATTTAAAGATTGGTTTGTTATGTTGTGTGTTGGCCAAATTGACGTAAGTAAAATAATGTTCCGCCTTTACCTTCTTTGGCAAACTCGCAAGATACAGAATATCTCAAAAGTATATGACAAAAACCGTGCAGATAATTTTACCTTAACCTACAAAAATACTCCCTATTTTCTAAGTCTGCCCTCAGGGTGTAATATACCTTAAGGATATATTGTGTTACAGACTTGTAATATTAACCTTTTCATCTCTCATCTCTTTGTGTTTTATTTCATTAATAAGTGTGAGGGCAATATTTGTCGTTGGTGCAGTAGCCAGGATAAAATGAACCTCTTGCCGTATACATGCGGTGGATATAAGGGGTCATGTAAGGATGGAGACTAAATGCTAGGTAATCAGGGTATTATGTGAGAGTTAAACATGACAAATGCTACATGATGTGTTGGACAAATGAGTGGACTAAGGTTCTTAGGAGCTTTTGTTTGAGAAATACTATTGTTGTTGGAATGTAGAAGGAATTGTATGAATATTATGACAACATATAATAGTTAGGTACCATTAGCCAAATATGTAGTCTATATAAAACAATAAGGCAAATAGACGTGTCTGTCAACTTGAAAGTTCAACTTTAGCGACATATTCATTTTATAGGAACTTGTTTAGAAATTGATAGTCGACTTATTTGGCTGATGGTACTTATAGTCAGCGTCAAAATAGAGCAAGATGCCGGAGCCCTCAGACCATTGTTTTTGTGGAAATAAAAAGTGCGGGATAATACAATTATTATAATTATACTTTGAGTGTATGCAAATACTTAGTATGAGTATGCACAGCATTCATACTCACAACCATATCTGGATATTGTGTTGACAAAACCGTTTGACACAAGCTGTTTTATTTATGCTTCTGTGTAATTTTCATTAAACATCATTCTTCATCTTATAAACAAAAAAGTCTCGTTTCTATTGAATAATTTCAATAAAACTGAAAAATATCAAATGTCAACATATCTCTTATCAAATTACCGATCGCGAAATTGACGTCAACCCTATATTTATTTACAATTCCGTAAAATCACCCTGCCGAGCCGAGCGACCTAATTCCGCGACCTCGTCGACTCGGGAAATTATATTTGACGTCGCTTATAATCTCTTTTTATCTAACAGAAAGGAATTGAACTTGCCAATGGTATTGGCTTGATTTTAATTCGGATTGTCACTAAGCAAAAGTAATGTTGGTAATATTTAAAGATTTACTTTCCTCGACTTTTTTTAAATATTCTTGAACTGAGATTGTCAATAAACTAAAATATCTTTGGTAAATAGGTAACGTTTTAAACACAATTTTAGAACCTTGTAGCATGACACGGGATAATGGCAATGGACCGGACATTACGTCTCTGATTCCCTGTAGGATGAGTCGGTATTAGTTTAGGATGCAACCTAAATAAAAATAAAATAAATAAATATCATGGGACACCTGCCATCATTGACCTAGTCCCAAACTAAGCAAAGCTTGTACTATGTGTACTAGGCAACGGATAAACATACTTATATAGATAATAGATAAAATACTTAAATACATATTAAACATCCAAGACCCGAGAGCGAACATTCGTATTATTCATACAAATATCTGCCCCGGCTGGGAATCGAACCCGGGACCTCAAGCTTCGTAGTCAGGTTCACTAACCACTTGGCCATCCGGTCGACCTACCTGCGTGGATATCCTAGCCCCTTCACAACTCCAAGGTGCAACAAAAAAGCTGTCACAGCGACTGAAGCAGTAGAGAGCAGGAAATTAACAAAATACCAGAGTCTCGGTTCAGCATACAATTTCGTTTCTATCAGTTTTGAGACCTTGGGTCATCTGTATTTCCAGATAAGTACAGTCAACGTCATAAATAAGTGATCACTTTTGTACCTTGTCATTTTAACGTCATTATTGAAAGCCATAAGTACGAAATTGTGTAGCGCCTGAAAGCGACAAGGTATACAAGTGATCACTTATTTATGACGTTGACTGTACAATCTAGGGCTATTTAAGGCTAGAACAGCAGGGCTACTACGAAACTCAAAACTCTAAGTTCGTATCGTACCGTCCCTCTCGCTCTCGTATTAAATAGTATAAGTGTCAGAAGGACCGCACGACACGAACTTCGAGTTTCGAGTTTCGTAGTAGCCCTGCTGTTGCTGGACCAGTAAGATACGCCTTTGGCCTACAATTTTCATCAGGTCAGGGTTCCAGGGGTCAGTCGTGTTCAATTTTAGGTACCACTTATGTATAAAAAATTCTTATTGTCCACTCTTAGAGGTAAAACGTAACGCTAGTGTAACTGTAGACTAACATCTGGTACCTTGGTGAACAGTTATATTGTTCTGAAGATGAGCGAGTTCGAAACGCGTCAGTGAAGTGTAGTAGTAGTGGTAGATGGGTTTGTGTGATGTCCAGTGTGGAAATAGATGAACACCCACTTCTTGCATGAACGTAGCTATCATAAGGTCGACACAAAGTAAATTGTTTCCATTCATTATCCTAAAATGTTTGTCAACGTCTCACACTTCTGAAACGAGTCTTCCTATCGGTTTGGCGTATCAATTTGTACAGCCTCAGATATCAAGGAAGATATCAGTTTTATTGCAGCATTTCTAGAGAGCAGGCACGTTGTAATTTAATTCATTTCAGTTTTAATCGGATTAATTGGTTGGAAAAGCAGATTAGCCGAGCGGACGGTGTATAATGTCCAATTGTAGCCATCTGCCTTCTTAACTAGTGTGATATAGTGTCACAACGTGCAGCAAACAAAAAAAAAACTGAAATGTATGTACTTGAGTAAAACCCTTCTGATTTTCCTTTCGTATTTGCATGGCCTAGTGGTTAGAGAACCTGACTACGAAGCTTGAGGTCCCGGGTTCGATTCCTGTGTCGGGGCAGATATTTGTATGAAAAATACGAATGTTTGAATTCCGGTTTTGGGTGTTTAATAAGTATTTAAGTATGTATTTATATCTATATAATTATATTTATCCGTTGCTTAGTACCCATAACACAAGCTTTGCTAAGCTTACTTTGGGACTAGGTTAATTGGTGTGAATTGTCCCGTGATATTTATTTATTTTATCTCCTCTATCAGTCTCTCAGATGCAAGAGTTCGTATCTTGATAAGTTACCCAGATAGGCAACTTTCCTTTTTTTGATGGTCTGCATTAATTGGCGTGTCCTCCCAGCACGGCGTAGCCGCCGTAATGATGGGCAAAGTGGCAGGCAAAAGAGCAGTGGGTCGTAGGAAGAAATCGTGGCTACGCAATATATCCGGGTTGGATTTTTATGCAATACGTATCTTATTATGCTTTAATGCAATGTGTACCTATTTTGTAATTTATGTATGAGAAATTCGTTTCCGTACTTCTGTCCAGTGTTAGTGTAGGGTATGGCACGTAGCACGGACTGCTGAGGACCTGGGTTTGATTCCCAGCGCTGGTCTCTTTTTCTGGTTTTTCTGGGCATCTATCTTTCAGTTTGTATTTTCGATATGAATTTTACGGGATGACCATAAAAGTAACAAAGGAGTTGAAAGAAAAAATACAAAAAGACTCCAAAAACCAATCTTAATATTAAAGTTTTACAATAAAAGCGTGTTAAACTGTGAACCCATGTGTCTCAAAGGAGCTCCGTCGAGAAGCCGTTATACGCATTATCATAACACATTAACATAATTCTGTACATCTATCCAGGGTAGGCTGTGGTTATGAAGCAATTTTCCACCCCAATCCCGGGCAATGTCTTGTGTGGTAATAATAATAATTGCTCTGATGAAAGCAAATGGAACATGACATGGCGTAAATGTTAATTTAGTACACAATGCTGTGAATGCTTGAGATTGAGCTTTATCTCAGGCGACTAAGTGCTTAATGGAACTAAAAGCGTTAGTGTGAAACGTGCCTAGTGGTGTGGCCTGTGGTCTCTGAAGCAGAGGATTGTGGGATCGAAACCTAACATGTGGTTATGTATGTATGTATGTAAAAACTTTATTGTACATAAAACACAAAAATAATACAAAAAGAAAACAACAAAACAAAAGAGTACAAAGGCGAACTTATCCCTAAAAGGGATATTTTCAAGCTAACCTAAACAGGAAAGGAAAACTTAAAGATAGGCGAACAGTAATTTCAGAAATGAGGGTTTTTCACAGAGGTGAAATTTATTAGTTATCAATAAAAACTTACAGCATTGCAATTAGAAAACTAAAGCACTGTAAAATTTAAATTAACACAAAAAAAAAAGCCCACAAAAAAACCGGCCAAGAGCGTGTCGGACACGCCCAAAATAGGGTTCCGTAGCAAAAATAAGTATTTTATACGAAATCTTCCAAGTTTAGGTATATTTTATACCTTAGGCTGCTATTTACTCTTAAACTACTAATAATTTCGTGCAGAATTACAGATTTCTAGCATTGTTAGTCCCTGAGCAAAGCCGCGAACGGACAGACAGACAGACAGACATGGCGAAACTATAAGGGTTCCGTTTTTGCCATTTTGGCTCCGGAACCTTAAAAAACTAGGGATTTTTGACTGTCGTCTTTGTCGCTACCTACCCTAAAATGACGGAACACCACACCGGAGCGCTGGAACATCTGCTGCTGCTTGGCAGGCACTTGGAGTCTTGAGTTGTCTTGGGTTGGGAAATTTCGTTAGTCGTGAGGTCCGTTTGACATTTGCTTGCGATTGGCTCATTCATTTACGAGTACTTAACCAATCACGAGCGAACGTCGAACGGAACTCACGATACTAACGCCATCTAGCGATATTTAGTCTCTGTGAAAACCCTCATCATTGGTAGGATCGTAGACGCAACTGACTTTTACAACTTTTTTTTTAATCTGTAGGTCCTTGATAAATTATTATGCATGTTTGCAACACTTTTCAATCGCATTTTTATCAAAATTAAATAAATAAGTATCATGGGACATTTGACACCAATTGACCTAGTCCCAAACTAAGCAAAGCTTGTACTATGGATACTAGGCAACGGATAAACATACTTGTATAGATAAATACATACTAAATACATATTAAACATCCAAGACCCGAGCACAAACATTCGTGTTATTCACACAAATATCTGCCCCGGCCAGGATTCGAACCCAGGACCTCAAGCTTCGTAGTCAGGTTCTCTTACCACTTAGCCATCCGGTCGTTGTTTTGTATTTAATGAAATAAATCCGGATAACGCACGTCTTAAATCGAGTTCAACCGACATGTTTCGGGCTAATTCGTAGCCCTTCTTCTACGAGCAACGCGACTCGTCGGCAGCTACAACTCGAACGCGCACGATGAAGAAATGATACGAATCAGCCCAAAACATGTCGAGCTAAACTCGATTTAAGACGTGTTATCCGAATCTGTTTCATATAAGTGAGTCTCACAATAGTTTCTTGCTCAGAATTATTTCGCTTCACAAAAAACCGGAGCATGGTCCAAATAATTTATGAGCGTGAAAATCGTCACAAGCATCAACACCTGTCAGAATCGGTGAGCGAGCGAGCGATAAAACCGACTTACAAGCCGCACCGACCCGCAGCCATCCATCAAACGCTTCAAAAACTACCGCACAGCACACAGATTGTTATCATGTTTGAACTAAAACTATGCACTAGACACGAGTGTTGAAGTGAACGAAACATGAAGTACTAATTGTATATAACCTAAGCAACAAAAAGTAGGAAACCCCCGACTTTGTCACTTTAAAATTCAATATCTCAAAACGACTAATTCGATTTTGATGAAACATGTCGAAGAACCATCACTAGAAAACCTGCTTTCAAAAAAAAGAAAACCGCATTCATATCGGTTCACCCGTTTAAGAGCTACGGTGCCACAGACACACATAGCGGTCAAACTTATAATACCCCTATTTTTGCGTCGAGAGTTAAATAAAAGGAGAATGAATGAAATGAATGAGTGAAAAAGTCCCGCTCTCATACATGATTGTTCTTGTGAGCATGACCTCAACTCTGGTAGCACTACCTATATATATAGTATAAATCATTATTGTACCATCAGCTAAATATGTGGTCTACCCTAAAGTTGATAATCGTTTGCATGTCATAAAACAATAATGCCAATAGACGTGTCTGTCAACTTGAAAGTTCGACTTTAGCGACATATTAATTTGATAGGAACTTGTTTAAAAATTGATAGACCACTTATTTGGCTGATGGTACATACTCGTGTTTATCAGCTGCTTTGCACGCGTAAATCATTAAGATCTAGCAGTTAGACAAAAATTTCGGAATACTTAATTCCTATGGGAATTCCCAAAAATATTTCGTGGTTTTTACTAACGTTACACTAAAAATAACTGTACCAAATTTCATGATTATACCCAGCGGTTGATATTTCGAGATTTTATCCATATTTCGTGGCAATTTCGGGATACAAAGTAGCCTATGTGTTATTCCAGATATAGGTACAGCTATCCACATTTCATTCACATTTGTCCAGCCGTTTTAGCGTGAACGAGTAACAATCACACCCAGCCACCCACACACACGCACACACACACATACATACTCACCGAATTTGCGATTTTGCACATGAAATAAACCGTTAACAAGGGAATGACTGAGGGCTTCTACGAAATTTGTAAATCGAAGTTCGTATCATACCCGTCCCTCTAACTCTCGCATTAAATAATATAAGCGTCAGCGGTACAGCAAGACACAAAGTTCGAATTTTGCGCTTCGTGGTATAGGGCCCGAGGGGGTTTATATGTGCGAAAACGCGGCTAAAGCCTAGTCTTAACATGCTGGAGATCCCACGAACGAACAATAAGTGTTTCTCCAACACCCAGTTCCCTGCCGGACAGAAGTAAGCACAAGTTCATAATCTTCATCTATGTACTGTGACTGGGCCGATATCAAAATGTAGTTACCATTGTCCCCGGTTGATAAATATGAGTCGTGACGTTGACAAATCGGCGGCACGCTTCGCGAAATGCTGGAGCCGAGAAGTACCGAATAGTGCCGAGAATTGCCGACGACCGCCATTAAGTCAGAGACTGAACACACGTCATAAGCGATAAGAAAGTACAGACTTGTGCTTAGGAAAACCTTAGTGTACTTCTTACTTCAAAAAAAATCTTAAGGGTACGGTGTTACTTTCTCTTCATATTTGAATGGGACCAAATGGAAACAATACTTCTGAGGTAACAAATATAAAAATAAAAAGCTCGACTGCCTAATAAACTTTAAATAAAACCTAAAATGAAAATAACAAGTTTAGTCGTCTAGAACTGTGTTAAATCACTTTAAGTGCTGCAGCCGGGGCCCATTATTGGGAATTTTTGAGCTGGTCACGATTTCAAATTGGTCCCGATCAGTGGCGTAGCGTGGGTATTAGCCGCCCGGGGCGGAAGATTTGCCGACCTCTTGTTTAGGTCTAAGATGGTGTAAGGTCTAAAATGTCAACATTGTAGAAAGGGGATTCCCTGATTTCATCACAGTATCAGTACTTAATAGAAAAATTCCTGCTCATTCTAATCGGTCCGAATCGTAGGTGCGACAAAACTGTGAAATATTATATTATTATGGAATTTTGTCGCCTCCCCAAAATTGCCACCAGGGGCGAATCGCACCCTCCGCCCCTACTGCGCTACGCTACTGGACCCGACTGTTGTACAGTTAAGCTGGAAACAGCGTTCGTAGCTACTTATATCTATGCAAGTCTATGAATGCGTACACAGCTACGCTGACGGTACCCGCGTGATTTGGGCGCGCGTACGGTCGGTCGAGCCTTCGGTCGTCGCTCGACCGACGAGCTATGAGATTGTATGGATGCGTTCAGTGCTTCGGTGACTGAGCCACCGACCTGTGAACTGTACACACGCGTCGCAGTTTGCCGTCAGCGTAGCACTGAATGAAATTTCGCAACCGACGGTCAGCGCTGACGGTCAGGACATGCCGTCGGTCGAACACTGTTTCCAGCCTTACATAGAAGAGTTCAAGATTACTAGACGTAACTACTTCACTGTAGTAGGTACCTATACTACACAAATGCGAAGCTGCTGAATAGAACTAGTATAAAATATAACGAAAAGAATTTGCCCAGATAAAGAAACTCTCAGTAAGTCAGAGTTACGTTCGCCCAATCGTAAATGATGTTCCGTTCCTCAAATTTTCGCTCCACCCGCGACTGTACTAAATCCAAACGAATTTGATTACGTAAATCGATTGTCTAGAAGATTACATATTCAATTGATATTGGCGGGGAAGAATGGCATCTCCTTGATTTGTTTGTGCGCTGCCAAACTCCGCATCCTTTTCAAAATCACTTTTTATTGTTTCACGAATAAACCCGTACTGTCAAGTTTTCTATGGCTTTCCTTTATAGCTCATAAAATGTCAAATTTGAATAATAAAACACATTTTTATCGGAGTTAACTCCTTAAGAATTGATTTCCATATATGGTATGAAAATTTTATGACTAGTGAAAATAATCATCATCATCATCCCAGCCTATATACGTCCCACTGCTGGGCACAGGCCTCCTCTCAGAACAAGAGGGCTTGGGCCATAGTTCCCACGCGGGCCCAGTGCGGATTGGGAACTTCACACGCACCATTGAATTGCTTCGCAGGTTAGTGCAGGTTTCCTCACGATGTTTTCCTTCACCGCAAAGCTCGTGGTAAATTTCAAATGTAATTCCGCACATGAATTTCGAAAAACTCAGAGGTGCGAGCCGGGGTTTGAACCCACGACCTTCTTTTGAGCGGGAAAAGCCGTGGTGGCCTAGTGGTTTGACCTATCGCCTCTCAAACAGTGAAAATAATACAAACACAAAATTTAAAGTTTTATATTTTTCCGCGCAACATAACTACTAATGCGAACCGTGATTGTTGTCACTTACCACTATTGTCACTGATAAACCAGAATAGCATTACACGGCCAAATTACGAACAGTGGCATGTGGCTCATCAATCCCGGTTCGCGATTGTACCTACCTGAAGTTTTCAAAGTGATATCGAAACAATGACGACTAAATTCTATCTGATAATCGCTTTCTATTCTAACACTTCTAAAACTCCTCTTTCATTGGCCAATTTTACCTTATGCCTAATTCAAAAATAACTTACGTTTTTTTATCAAACCCACACATACTGTTTATCAAAGCTACATTTTAAGGTTCCTAGTCAAAATGGCAAAAACGGAACTCGATTAATTAGCCACGGGTTAACCTCAAAAACTGTTAGTACAAGAATGCTGCACTTTGGCCTGAGAGTGTATAATATCGAGGCGACAAAGTGACAGATGAAATTTTGTGTTGATGATTTGTTTGGAACGATGTTTAGCTATAATAATGAAGTGTGAGTAATATGATGGCAAAGCTACTGCTTAGTTTTTCATGACAAATTGAGACTTTTTGCAGTTATTATTTCACAGAAATATAATGTTATATACTAACTGTTACCCAAGACTTCGTCTCGTTCTCGAGCGCAAAAATATTTTTCAGGATAAATGGTATCGTATTATTTATTCCTGCCTTCTAATTATGGCAATCGGTTTAGTAATTTAGGTGTGAAGTGGAACAAAACATTCACATTTACTATAAAACTAAGGTTTCAATAACCATATTATTATTATAATAAAAGAAGAATGAAAATCTGATCGCATTATTTTCCTGTTCGTTTTACATGATTTCACGAAATGCAAATTGGTTTTATTACCTCTAAATTTAAAATAAATCACAGTCAGCTCCCGAAAACAAGCCAAAGGACTTTATTTGATTAAGTCCCAACTTCGTGTCGATAAAATTTGAACTATCATTTTGCAAAAATAATCAAATAACAATTTTTCAAGTGAATTCCACTCCATTTCTGATTTAAATACCGATTTTCACCTAGAGTGGCTGTACCAAAATTCCAGTGACGACTTTAACATATTTGTGATGTTTCCTCAAAGCCATTATGAAACGCGATCATTTACTTTTGCAAAACAAGATGGCTCATCATCATTATTAAGTCATAACGCGTTTCCAACGTCATTTTTTTGGCCTGTCTGCCTCACTTACTTCAGTAGACTATCATAATAACAAAACAAACTGACTTCACAAACGGCAACGACGCCAGTAGATAGGACTGACACAGATGTCTAAAAGAACAGACACGCTAAAAACTGCTGTACATTTTTCTGTAGCTTTTAATCTATACTTGCATCCTTGTGAATGTATAATAATAATTAAATTTATCTGCTCCGATGAATATCTGTTAATTTCAGCTTGATATTTCCTCAAGTCACTCAGACCGGTCTTGTGCTTTCCGCATCCACCGCGATCCCGCGATCTTAACCAAGTCGTCGCTCCATCTTGTTGGAGGCCTACCGACAGCTCGTCTCCCGGTCCGCGGACGCCATTCGAGAACCTTCTGACCCCATCGGCCATCAGTCCTGCGAGCAATGTGCCCCGCCCACTGCCACTTTAGTTTCGCAATTCTTCGGGCTATGTCGGTAACCTTAGTTCTACTGCGGATATCATCATTTCTAATTCTATCCCGCAGAGAAACTTCGAGCAGAGAGAGGGTGGAGAGCCTTGGGGAGGCCTATGTCTAGCAGTGGACGTCTTTTGGCTGATATGATGATGATGATGATGATTTCCTCAAGTTTCTGACAAAAAGTGGCTTGACAGACCGATAAATAGGTAGACTGAGACAGACGGATAAAGAAATGATACCATAAGGGTTTCTTTCCTTTTGCGATACGGGAAAAGCAATCATGTGAACAAAACTTAAACTTAAAGATTTTTGTGAAGACTCCATGAAACAAGCAATTCATGAATTTGTTTATTTTGATTGATATTTGGGAGTTTTTGGGGTCAAACAGCCGATTTAATCCTGGGAAAACACGTATAATATTCAAGTATTAGCCCAGTTGAAAGTATCCAATTGCTTTTTATTTATATTCAAAAATCAAAAAAATCAAAAAAATCAAAATCATTTATTCAGTAAATAGGCCGCAATGGGCACTTTTACACGTCATTTTTTAAAACTACCAGCGCTTTCGGAAAGACCATCATTGCCAAGAAGAATGCGCCGCAAGAAACTTGGCAGAAAGTCATTTTTTCAACATAAAATAATTACAAATAAAATACTTAAAAACTACAGTATACAATGAAATAAAAGAAAATACAAAATAATAATAATAATAATACAGGGATGTATGGGGTCCCTTAGTTACAAAACTAAACTCTAACTATAATCTACGTTCAGTGGAAGTGTAGACTGCTTCCACCGTCATAAATAAAAAATAATAATAATTATAATAATAATAATTTAATTCTGAAATTTACATTTCAGGTCAAGTAACCATTAAACTTTTGGATTCCGAAGGCAAGCTCACGTCTGCCGCCCCCAAAGTTAGCTCACACGAACTCATGTCATGCTCTGAAAGCAGAGCGGTACCGAGTGCATGGTATTGCTTCCGTTCCCATAAGCTCTATGGGATCGTCTTGGAGCTTCGACGTCGCGGGCCTGTGACTAGAAATTAAACTAAAAATATACACGTTTAAAATCCATAAGCTTAACAATATACAGCCTTAAATATAGCAAGGGATGTATAAAGTCCCTGAGTTAATAATAAAATTACTATATAGCAAGGGGATGTAGAAAGTCCCTGAGTTAACAATAAATAAAATTCCTAATCTAAATAATTCAGAGATGTATATAGTCTCTGAATGTCAAAGTAAACTAATTTAATTAACCAAATTATACAATCTTCAGAGGTGTAAAAAGCCTCCAATGTCAAAAACTTAAAATAATTATTAAAATAAAGAAATGGAGATGTATAAGGTCTCCAAATGTCAAACCAATAAATATTTTTAAATTAAATTCTGCAACGTGGACAACGGCAACAGAACCAGAAACTAGACACGAAATGCGCCGGGACACTGCCAAGTCACACTTCACAACACTTATTTATACACCGACATAAAAACACACACATACACAAACACGAATACATCACATCACACATCAACATCCTAATTTTCATCGGCTTTCAGTTTAGGCCATGTCGCATCATCACATAAGTACTCCTCAACTTTATAGTAAGCTTTCTTCAGAAGTGCACTCTTTATGTATTCTTTTAAAGTGTTTTGTTGTAGTTGTGTGGCAATTTCCATGCTTCTACAGGAACTTTATTGTAAAATCTCACACAGTTTCCCACAAAAGATTTGCTTACTTTCCGTAAACGGAATTTTGGAACGGCAAGCTTGTGCTTATTACGAGTATTGATATCATGTACGTCTGACACTTTTTTAAAGGACTCGATATTCTTGTGTGTATACAAAATCACATCATGTATTACTGTGAAGCTACTGTGAGGATGTTTATCTCCTTGAAGCGTTCTCTTAGTGAATCTCGGGAGCCAAGGTTGTAGATAGACCGGACTGCCCTCTTCTGTAGAATGAAGATAGTTTCTATTTATTATAGGTATCCGTGCAAAGTACAGCATTCCAGTCATATCGGTCTGGGAATACCTACAGTTGTACAGGTGTGTCTCTCTCTCTGTGTGTGTGTGTGTGTGTGTGTGTGTGTGTGTTTGTGATATTACTCTCCTTAATTAGGTACACATTATGTCTAGCGAGTATAAAATAAACATGAAAATAGTTTGAGTGCCTTGCCGATCTGTTCCTTGAGACATCTGTGGCCCTCACTGAATCTTGACTTATTTAACAAAACACGACGACTATTTGTCAAAGTCCCACAGCCTATTCGTCGCCAAGATAAATTCTTCGGAGACGTGATAAGGGGTAGAATTGTTGCATACCTCGATGGTAAGGGAATTTGCTTTTAAAACTGGATGATGGATGGTTTGCGGGTTTGCTTCTCAGTTGAGAGGATTCGATTGTTGGTCTCTGTTATTTGCTATTTTGGTTTGTGTTATTAAGAAACATGGAGCTATAAAGAGTCTGTAGAGTACAAATTTAATTGAGAGTCAACTGCGTGATCGAAACTGAAATAGTGGGGTCAGATTTATCTTTATGGATTCGTTCTACAAAAGGAAAATGTAGGACTACCTACTTCGCTGTCCGTCTGTTTTTCTGTCGATCTGTTAAGACTGCAGAACTTTAAACAATAAATTTGTAAGCAGAATTTTTTTGCAAAATTTTATGTTTTTAGACTTTAAACGGTAAATTTTAAGGTTTTAATTGCATACACATCGGTATTGGGACTATTTATATACAAACATCCCTGTCTGTCCATGATAATTAATCATTAATGTTATTATAAATATGCAGAACTTTAAACAAATAATTTGTATGCAGAATTTTTTTGCAAAATTTCATGTTTTTAGACTTTAAACGGTAAATTTTGAGGTTTTAATTGCATACAAATCGGTATTGGAACTATTTAATATACAAACATCCCTGTCCGTCCATGATAATTAATCATTATTGTTATTAAACATATTATGTTTTAAATATTTAATGTCTTCTTGACAAATAGATTATTATTTTATCTGTTTGTATTGTATTGTATTGTAAAACTCTTTATTATACATTAAAAACACATGAAAATAACAGAACACAGGATAATAAGATGTACAAAGGCGAAGGGTTTGATCGTAATGATAAAATATATTTTGAAATTTCATTATAAAATCGACGGTCTCTTTTAACAGAATCGAGTCTGCAATTTGACCATTTTGGAATTATTACGCTAAAGTCAATATAAAACAGTATCTGTTAATAGAATCGTCGAATCGAATGCAATTTGAGGCAATTTCTCAGAACCGACTCCAGCGTGTGAGATGTAACTTTAAGCTTCCCTGTGTTTCTGTGTGCCTTTGGCTCCGAGTGTTATGTAAATTAAAAGTTTTTTTGCGGGTCTAAACTGGAATTAACAAAGGCGGCCAATCTCTTCCGTCGGTAGCGTCGGGTGAGAGCAATGAATCATTACACGATGACGGCTATCGATTGCCAAATGATTAATGCGTTTGGTAATTATCACGATTCACTCCGATTTCCGTATCATTTCGTTAGGTTTAAAATCTTTGAAGTGCGAATGTTGGGGATATTTGAGATGGGATGGATCGTAGGGGATGGGTTACAAAAAAGACTTGCAGAGTTTTATCCCTAACGCTTGTAACTTAAAAATAGTGTCTTTTTACAAGCTTTTATTTCGTTTCACCTAGTGTCTTTCAGTAGTCAGATTAACTTGAAATTGGGAATACTTATGTAAATCGCGTGACAATACAATAATCTAATGGTGATATCCTGCTAGTCCAGTCAGGATCGTCTCCGCAGGACGGAGCTCTTCAACGGGTAATAGCATCGAACCTACTGTGTTAAAATAAAGTTGTGTAAATACTTGTGATGTATACATATCATTTAATAATATTGTAAACCTGTTTTAAAAAATATATATATACCTCGTTGAGTTTCTTGCCGGATTCTTCTCAGCAGAGGTTTTCCGAACCGGTGGTAGATTTTTTTGACATTCATAAGTGCTTGTTATAGCCTAAATTGAATAAAGATATTTTGACTTTGACTTTGACTTGAAATTTTGTATGCAAATGTAGTTTGGGTGACAATGCAAGTAAAGTCAACAAAAAGTACAGTCGGCAAAAAAAGCTTGTATTAAAAATATTTTTTAATGGTTAGGTTATTCTCTATACCGGGTGTGGCAAAAAATTAAAACATAGATCGTCCTCGTCAAACTGAACGATATTATTTCAGCGACTTTTAAAAATAAGGAGTCTGAATTTTCCTTTTTTCATACAAATTAAATACTGCTATCAATGTACGCCATCCTAGTACCCAACTGAGGTCGCCTGCTGTCACCCTACAAACATCAACCATTTTGCTTTACATTGCTTCTTTGAATAAACTTAAAAGTGTAATAAAAATTAAAAACTAATTATTTTTATAAGTCGCTGAACTAATGTTATTCAGTTTGAGGAGTATGACCTATGTTTTAATTATTTGCTCATATTACAGGCCACTCCCGGTATAATCCATAATGTCATCAATTTTGCTATTTAATTTTTAAGTAACTAGTTTTTTTTTTCTGGAATGTATACCTTCCTGTTTGACCCTTTTTTAAATAAAAATAAATGGCTTTATTATTATTATTAAGTTGCAGGAACAAAGTTGCTCCTTGATGTCCATTAGAGTATTTTTTGGTAAAATTATTATTTTTTAAGTTAGCTAACATAAAGTTCCCCAATTATTGTTTCGTTCTCGTTTGAACTTAGTTTATGTTTAATTTAAAAACGGTTATAATGTGTTTTGTCTCGAAAAGAACGTCAACTAACCCAATATATTGGAAGTGGAACATTGCCTCCGAACTGGAACAGCTGTTCGCCACGCACCGTCTGAATCGAGCGATCCGAACTTTACTAATATATTGTTTACTTGATTTATAACGCTTATCGTTAAAGTATGTTTTAGGATCGCGAGATATGTCATAATAATATACCGAGTGAGCGCAAAGAGTCACTTTTTCAGCTTGGGTAAAATAAAAATACTTTCGTGCAGGTAGGTATTCAACCATAACCTTAGGTATTATTTTTGCCACTTTTGTGACTTTATTACATAAAAAAAAAACAATTTTCATTAAATCAAGTGTTCATGATTCTATTGTGTGTTGTATTGTGTATTGTATTGTGTTTTCTATTGTGTTGATGATTGTATTGTACTGTATTGTATTATATTCTGAGAAAAAAACTCAGAATAACCTATTTCTGAAAAAAAGTAAAGGGTACACTGAAAATGATTATGCCCTGGTATTTCAACCTAAACTCGTTTATTTTCCACGTTCAAGCAATCCTTACAAAATAATATCTAACCTTATGTTTATTTCCAATTCAGTAAGTTTGATACGCTTTGGTTTTGCTCGTTTGTTCATTATAAATTTTCTCGGACCATTTTATAGGTTTGTTGAATTGAATCTTTATGCTTCATTAGGCTGTATTAGTTACTTATATGCTACCGTTATCCTATTTATATTATATAATTAAATATAATATATATAATAAATAATATAATATACAATATCTATAATATAAAATTGAACCGCCAGAATAGGGAAAAAAACGAGACAGAGCAGGATGGCGCTCTACAACACCATTTTGACACGTTTCTCCCAAACAACGCATTATTTTTCTGGAATTTTAAAGCAATACGATTCTTTGGTTCAGCCAAAATTTACAATTTAGGATCAAAAGTAATGCTATTATTGCAAAACTGGTTTTCTAAGACATCACCTAACTTTTAGCTACAGTAGGCCTTAGTTTTGCAGTCACTCAAGTTATGTTAGAAGCAAAAAAATTTTCTTTTCTACTTTTAGCAAATCTTTTATTACAAGCTTTTATTTAGTTTCACCTGTCCCGTTGTCTGTCTGTAACCAAATCTTGCATGTTAAATTCGACCAACTTTCAGTAGTTGGATTGACTTGAAATTTGGTATACTTATGTAAATTGCGTGACAATACAATAATCTGGTAGTGACATCCTGGTAGTCCAGCCAGGATCGTCTCTACAGGACGGAACTCATCAACGGTTAATAGCATCGACTTGAAATTTGGTATTCAAATGTAGTTTGGGTGACAAAACAAGTACAGTCAGCAAAAAAGGCTTGTATGAAAGATTTTTTTTTACCAAAAACTTATTACAGTGTCGTTTTAAAAAATCCTTCCATTCTACATTCTACCCGAGTCATTTCTTCAGTATAAGCAGCACGAAACGTTCGTAGAACTACCGACCTACAGCGTCGTGTAGGGATGTTCGATATCGATTCGATTAATCGATTAATCCATGTAAAAATATCGAGAAGCAATTGATTAAGAAATATTTAAATAATCGATCTAATCCATAATTTTACACCGATTAATCGATATTACATAATTTTTTTTAAATTGAAATAAAATGGGTGACACTTTTTCCCGGCCGTAATGGAAATACTGACATGATACTTGGTGTACACGCCCATAGCAACTCTTGTCAGTTTGACACCAGTTTGTATGGGCGAGTACACGAAATATCGGGTCGATATTTCCATGTCGGTATTTTATGGCCGGGAAATAGTGTCACCCATTTTATTTTACTTTAAAACACATTTTAAATTGTAAAAAGTTTGAATTTCGCACCTAGAGTGTGCCGTAGTGCCGTACCTCCTTATAAAAGGCGGTGTAAAACGCGGAAAACGGTACAACTGGCAACACCGTAGGAATGTTCGATATCGATTCGATTAATCGACTAATCGATACCATGAGCGCCCTTAATCGATTAATTGAAATCGACACAGTTAAAATAATCTATTATCAATTAATCGATTATTTCGCCATCGATTACCATCTCCAGCGTCGTCTATCGAACAATATCAAGTTTACACCGTATGTTATGGAAACAACGACAAAGCAATCGGCTGCACTCAGAACAATCAAACATTTCGGACCATGCCCTAAGTAAAATTAAATTTCATGTACCTACTTATCGTTCCGCCTGTTTTGTAATGGATAAACTCGTTAGTAACACACGATGCTAGCTGTCACGCTGACATTTCTGTCAATAGTTTGCGTTTTGTCGCAATATCCTGACGGTTTGTGTTTTTTTATTTAGATTCTGTTAAACTACAAAGTATTCAACATTTCCCTTTGTGCGTGTGAACTTGGTAACGACACAATAGCCCCACTTCAAATAAAAACAAGGTGAAAAGTACTATTACGTCTCAGATAAATGAATAAGAAGAATAACATTTTCTTTTGAACAAGAACAGAAGCGACTTCAAATGTGACTGTTTTTGAAAACGTGTGTACCTATTATGAAACCTTTTTTTTTTCAAATTGTATCACATTGCTAAATTTTTTTGGCGTACCTACATGAAAAAATTCGCTTTAAAGATTTTGATATTATAGTGATATGATTACATTTGTAATTAACCAAAAATCATCGGTATTCTAAAATCGAATTGTGTTGCTATTAGTACAATCGAGGAAACTAAACGGCACAGCAGGATGTGACCATTTGACTATAATTTATTTGACACATATATATGAAATATCAGAACGACATTTTCATCGAAAAGGTTACACTCCGGTACGCCATTTCGTTTCTACGCCAGTACTTACATTAAAAGTTGATGAAATCTTTTGCTTAGACTGTATTTATTCATATCCTCCACAGTCCTAATGCCAAATTACATAAAAAAGGCGCTACGTGAGAAGAACCAGTACAAGCCGATGGTCAGGGAGAAGAAAAAAACCATCTCCAATCTCACCATGAAAGAAGTTCTCGACCACATCAGAAGAATTACAAGAGCTCTTAACTACAACGCTAAGAAGAATGGATTCAAAGTGGATTATAAATTTAGAGTGATGGATGATCTTTATCCATAATATACAACATTACTTATACCGTAGTGTAGTACGCTAGCGACCCCACAACATGTGGCATTACTCGCCAGCAAAATTTATGTCTTACTTAAGTTGATGGGCGCAAATTTCTTACTAAATACGTACTATACAGAAAGCTAACAATTTAAATACTTTGACGTTAAGAGAGGTAGCAATCTTACATGAAATCATTTAACTTTAAATGGAAATGAAAAAAATATATATTGCAAAAATATTGTTTTCATAATTCCGAACAAAATCATCATTTTTTGTCTAAATGTACCTTATCATTCAGTGCATTTAACATCGTTAAATATGTTTTGACTTACTAAGGAAGTAACATTAAATGTCTGAAATTTAATATTTTAATTGAATAGACAAGCTTACAAAAGTATCTTGAATAATAATAATATGATTATGAAATTAGATATTTCCATGCTTCACACGAAACGACATTACCTACATTGAAACTACGCTCAAATCACAATTAAATTACCGAAAACAAAATTGAAAAACTGACCATGTTATCTAAAGCTTCAAACTTGCAAAGACTTACATTTATTCAAGACCAAACTTGTCATCTGAGAGTTTCTTACGAACACTTGAGCTCAAACCATTTTAGAGATCAACGGAACACAACCCTGTGAGCGAGGCAAACAACGTTTCATGCACACAACTTTGATACAAGATTACCCTTTCCTGTGTATTGTTTTATCCTTCAAGTACAAAATAAACATGATTTAGCTACCCATAATGTAAGGAAGGCGGTACCAGTGTTACTCTCTTAGTTTAAAAGCGAGAAGTGAGTACCTGTTCAAATTTGAAAATAGTTTTATTTTAAAAATTGTTTCTGTCCAAATTACTGCATTTTTATAACAGTCAGCCATTAAACAACATTGTAGATCTCTTTTGAAAAAAAAACTTTTGAGTTTCTTGCCAGATTTTTCTCAACAGCGACATATCCAAACCTGTGGTAGATTATTTTACATTCATATGTGTTTGTTATAAGTATTATAACTAAAGTACCTAGGCGACTGAGCTTTGCTCGGGCTAAAACTCCGTAACAATCGTTTTCCTTTAGATAAGACCAAGTTAGATCAATTTTTCCTCCCCGAAAACCCCTACATACCAAATTTCATCGAAATCGCTGGAGCCGTTTTCGAGATCCCCGAAATTGCTCGTTTATTATAACTAAATAAAATAAACTATTCGAAATTTAATAAAGATATTTGGGTTAAAAAAGGTAAACGCAACTGCACTAGAAACTTTGTTTTCTATGTGTATAACACATCTTTATTTCTCCTTACATAATTTAAATGGTCATAATAAGTTATAGTTGATGGGGTCTGCTTTTATGTGGCTTGCCAAACCGAAACTTTGCCTTCAAGAGTCGGTCACGTGGCATGCAGTAAAGTTTGCCCACGGAGCTAGTTTTCAATAGGTACCCATTCAAACTTTAGTATCATTCTATTTTATAAACACAACATAAATCAATACAGCTTCTACTCCAGTTACCTAGCATTTCATGACGGTTGTATCTACTTCAAACTTTATTTTATTTGAGTTACTCTTTATTTAACTTCACGTATCCAAAAAGGCTCCGCTGTGTGTCCATTCGTTTGTCTGTTCTTTTGTTTGTCACAATTTTTTGAATGTAATGTAAATATTTGGAAAGTTTAGGTAACTACTGTATGACTGCTATAAAAAAAGTAACTTTTTATTTTTACTTTATAACATTAATTAATAAAATTAATCTGATTTAAATACTAAGATCCCTTTTTGTAAAAAATATGTTTTCAGACGTATTTTCTAGCAAACAAACATACTTAGGTATGAAAAAAAAAATAATGAAAATGAAAAAATATTTATTTCACCATAAATTAGTGTACATAATCAATAGGTGGGGACTTCCTGTTAAGTATAAAATACTTGTATTAAGACGCCCCGCTCCTCCATAGCAACAAATTGCCATATTTCTAAGGTGTTTAATATTTTTTACGATAAATGCTATGCACGGTTATGACTAATCCGCGTAGTATTAAATTTTGGTTAATGCGAACGAAATTGGAATTTTCTGAATTTGATAGAAGATTTTTACATTGGTAATATAATAATCATAAACCTCGAAAAGTTTTAAGTATTTCATTAATGTAATATGGCTACTTTTTTTGGGTTGCGTCGCCTTAAGGGTCAAAGCCACTAGGTCCATACTTTTATTTACTTGATTTACAATATAATATATTCGTACAAAAGTAGTGGTAAAGCTGACGAGAAACCTCTACAGTTTGTGGTTAGGCGGGTCTTGTTTGAACAATGATTCTCTGATGAGATTTGAACGGAGCTAATACTGTGTAAAGCAAATTTCAAGAGATACCTATTTTTACTGCCGTTGCTAACTGAAACTATATTATTAAATGTTATTTTGATAAATATAATGCTTGCTTCCTATTGTCTTCCTAAGTGTGGTTACTATGGAGGGCAATCTTAAATACATCTGCCATTTTTCACCCATTAAGGAAATTTCCTTGCATATTGACTGAAATATATAATAATGACAATAACAATTATGCACGTTTCGCTACTTTATTTCTTCAATTCTGGAAAAATCTTATGTATTATCTCGTTCTGAACATGTAATACTTCTGAAACTTCTTAGTAACGTAACTCAAACGGCTTACGATTTGTTTTTCGTTCGTTGCATTGCTTTTATTGAGCTGCATTTCGTGGGATTCTCGCTCGATGTATTTTCAATTGATCCTTTCAGTACGCTTGTTGCGGAGTTTGTACGAAGTGGAATACGAAGAACCTTGTGGCTTTAACGAAATATATATTGTCGATAGTTCAGTAGCAAGTTATATTAGGCGGATTTCGATGTGACATAGTTACATTATTAAATATGTCAATAACAACAATATTAATAATGAAATTGATTTCTCTAAGAAAGTTCACAAAAGCTGAATTAATTGTTATTGAAGATTATATTTGACTTAATTCATCATTGACATAAAATATCACTAATACTAAAAGTGAGTAAATTTTACTTGTAAGTAATAAGTAAAATTTACTCATTGAGGTAAGTAAGTAACTTCGAGGATAATATTAGGTCGTTGATTGCTAATAATGATAATATTGATAGTAATAAAGTTATCCTGTCCCTCGGCAGGGACAAAAGACAAGTGAAGAGAATCTTTATGACTCTGATAAGTAGATAGACCCTTTTCCTAAAAAAATTAAGGACATAATCATTGTTAAGATGATCGGAGTCTATCAATATACCAACGAAAATAATAGTAAATATCGGAAATTTTATGATGCGCAAAAAAAGACAATAAGCTAAACACCCCACAAAAGGCCCTTTATGATTTGTACGTCCAATTGTCAAAGCGTATATAGCCGATCCGCAGTAAATATAACGATATAAAGAAAACGTCCCACTAACTGTACGTTTGTTTTTGACACAATAGAGAGAGGGCAATGTAGGGCCCGTAAACTTGTCAGCTGCAGAGCAGTAAATAATGTATGGGTTCACCGGGTTTGTCCTGCGCGTTAGTGTAGTGAAGAGAGATGATCTGAAACTGTGAATATAGAAGAATGTATTTTTCTACTCGAGTTATTATGTGGGTTGACTAAGTTACCACGTTTTGTCCACATTTGTCCCACTAATATTAAAGGAGCAAGTGGTGGTCTTACCTGTGGACATTTTCCAAACTTTGAACTAATTTCGATGTTTTTTAATAAACTGTTGAGATTATTATCATTTTTTTTACTTTGTTTAAAAAAACTTTAACTAGGCTATAATCATAATCATCAAATGCGAAAGTTTATAAGTCTATTTGTTCGTTTGTTACTTTATCACGTCTTAACCGATTTAGATTGAATTCAGTATAAGTACAGATAGTTCGAGTTCCGGAGAAGGGCATAGGATAGTTTTAATCCCGGAAAATTGCATAACTCCCGCGGGAGTAATAAACTCTACGCAGACGGAGTCGAGGGCAACAGCTAGTCTACAATTCATAGTTTACATGCAAACACACATCCATATTTTGTGTGCAGCAGTGAAAGATTCATAAAAACCATTTCAAATCGGCAAAGTTTTACAACTTTTTCTCTTTCTAGAGGACCTATTAAAACTATTCCAGTGGAAATTCATAAAAGCAACGTGGGCAGGCACCGGATGCTTTTATCTTCGGGTAAATGCTACGTTCCTGTGGGATAAGTGGAAAATAATATCGGTCGGGTAAAGACACCGCTTAAAACCTAATGAGTTTTGAAAGACTATTAAAATGCTTTCTTTGATGTCGCAAGTTTTCAAGTACTGCTGTGATGCACAAAGGTTAATTCTATTTTGTTACAATAGAGGCTGCAGATTAAATAAGATAATATGAAAACTTATAAAGAAAACTCTAGCTGTTTAAGTAATAGTAAAATTTGAAACAAGGGCATAAAATGCGCCATTTCACAAAAAAGTTGTAAGTACAAAAGTTTTTTCAATTCGATTTCCTGAAAATTAAACAACAACACTGTAAACAAATATGATCATTTACTGACTACCCTGCATTGCTATATATTTTCTTAGCATATCGTGCGAGCACATCACTATGTAAGATGCGGGAAGCTTCTATTAGGATTTATGTGTAATGCTATGCTGATTCTCACGACCTCTTGGGTGAGGTATATGCCAAAAATAATTAGGCGTTACAGAATGTTCCACAAAAATTACTTACTAGTAAAAAATACGAAAAAGTAAAAAACATACATATCAAATAATAGGTACTCTTCGCAATTAAATGAATGCAAGAATCTGCAAAAAAGGAATAAAGGAATTTTTGTATCTTAATTAAAGCCCTTAGTCTTAACTTTCGGGCTTCGAATAGATTCTCATTCATAATTACTTATTTACTACCCTTAAGAAACAATTTAGCCTTAGCAAAAACCTAGCCTAGTTTCGTAATTACGTTGTCTTGTACAATGGTTTTCAAAGGCATTGCCGACAAAAAAATGAATACAGTTATCCTAGTTCCTGTCTAGACTTGTTTCGTCCGAGACAAGATTGATTGCTGTTTTTAAGTATACCGTGGCGCCCCTACTTCGAGTCGTGACGCCCTGTGGGCACGACAGACAAAACCACGATACGGCCATTTTCCTGTCCAATACTCGGTGGATATGCTCATCCTCCAACGGTTAGTTGAAAACACGCGCAATGTATGTATTAAAAAAACATTGTTTCTCTAAGTTTTACACTACAATACATTTTGGTTGATGACGTCATGGTTTATTCTTCTTCTGTCGCACCTACACTTACTTCACTTATTTTAGGTCTACATGCGTGTGTTGAGCACCAGCGTCACGCAACCAGCCAACTGTCAATAATGACACCCAAGGAAGACACTTACTGCTACTGTCAAACGTGGCCCTTGACTGCGGGGCTAATCTACAAATTCAAGGTCGCTCAGTGAGCTGTGGAAAAAGCAATACTAGGAGTTTCTCTGAATGATAAAAATTCAAAACCACATTATCCGACAAGAACGAAAGTCTCCGACGTTACTCAAAGAATTAGTTCGCTGAAGTCGCGTTGGGGCGGCTAGCCACGTCTGTCGCAGGACCGATGAACGGTGGAGCAGACGAGGCACGGTGGACGGACGAACTTAAGAGGGTCGCTGGTGGCGGATGTGTGTTGTGGCGCGCCATGGAAGAGGCCTATGTCCAGCAGTGGACTGCAGTAGGCTGATGATGATGATGATGATTGTTTTTTCTCAGATAATCCCAATTACGATAACCGTTGGTAGATTCCACATGTTCTGTTTACGGTGAACGCTTCCAGTGTATCGTCGCATTTAGCTAAGTACTAAAACACTTCTCCGCATGATGGATCATGATGAATGGTCCTCCAATTACACCCGATTTCTTATCGCGGGGAATTTGTCCCGGAGTTTCGTGTTGATCGTTTTAGCCACTTTAAGTAGGTATATTTCACACACGACACGTATTGATGTTGTTTCAGATCATCATCCCGGCCTATATACGTCCCACTGCAGGGCACAGGCCTCCTCTCATAATGAGAGGGCTTAGGCAGTAGTTAACAGGCGGGCCCAGTGCGGATTGGGAACTTCACACACACCATTGAATTGCTTCGCAGTTTCGTGCAGGTTTCCTCACGATGTTTTCCTTCACCATAAAGCTTCAGTTGTTTCAGATAAGTCCCACTCATTTTATAAATCCGAAAGTTTGTAAGTCTGTTTTTTGCTACGTTTTCATGTCTAAACCGCTGAACTGATTTAGATGAGGTAGTTTAGACGGTACACAGATAGTTTTAGTGCCGGGGAAGAACATAGGATATAAAATAGAGCAGCAAGTTTCTTGCAGCGCATTCTTCTTGGCAATAATGGTCTTTCCGAAAGCGCTGATATTATAAAAAATGACGTGTAAAAGTGCGCATTCCGGCCTTTTTACAGAATTAAACGATTTTAATTTTTTTATTTGGCAGTTTTTATCCCGAAAAATTGCATAGTTCCCACGGGATATCGATAAACGAATTCTGCGCGGACGGAGTCTCGGGCAACAGCTAGTTTTGAAATAAAAATACTTTCACTAAACATTACCAGTGGCTTCGCATTCGTAATTCTGCCCGGGATTTTAATTAATGCCCATGGAATTCACAAAAATCGGACATCGTAAACATCTATACACCTAATCTGTCTCTTTCTAAAACGCTTGTCTCTATGCAGTACTTATGCAGTAAGTATGGCGCTAACTACTTGTGTGTACTGTACACATGCTACTATTTCTTTCTTTGTCTAATCTTGACTTTCAAACCATTATAACTTACTCTACTATATAAAGGTAGCTTAAAATTGCTGGTCGCTTGGTCAATTTTTGATCTACAAAATAAATAAAAATAGTCAAATATCGTATTGAAGTTGTAGGTATTTTCAAGAATGTCAATTCGAAAACCTCTTGATTCGTTTTCTATCGCCAGCTTTTCTTTTCAGTGGAATTAAAAAAAAACCTTATTTGACTTATTTTTCCTCGAAAAATACCTCAACAAAATGTCATAAAGGCCATTGAAACCGTCAATAGCGTGTACAAATACCTACCTACGAAAGTGGTCGTAAATTATACGCTACCGAAATAAAATCTAATTTAATTTGGACATCAATAAACGAGATAAATTCGGTCAAAGGCCGCCATCTTAATTTATTAGTACACAAAAGATATTTTGTCCATGTATAAACAGGGACCCTATACCGTCCATTGTTCAAGTCTAAAACTTGGTAAGAGACTTTTATTATTATCGGGTAGGTAATGCTTTTAACTTTCTATCGGCTTCCTTCATCATTTTATCTGCTTAAATTAGATAGATATTTTCTACAACAATTAAAAAAAAAAACTCTAAAATCGATTACTATTCGAATTCCATTTTGACATCTTCACAGGCCAGCAGTAAGTATTGATAATTGTAGTTATTGTGTTGTAGTTATTGCTTGGTAGTTTTTAGCAATTAGGTAAATAAATTTTTAGACTTTTTAGAGATCTTTCCGTACCCGACGGGTGATAAACAAACTCCTATACTCAACTATCGATACTCTGTTCATCTGTCCGTCAATCCGTCTGTCTGTCTGTTGCATCGAGAATTCGAGAGATTAATAATTGATATCCTTACTGTGGTTGACCTTGGTTACCTTGGTTCTTTCTGTATAGCTATGATTTGATCGTAGAACGTCTCAGTATACTTTAAACTCATCTATAATATAAAAGTGAACCGCCAAAACGGGAAAAAAAAACGAAACAGAGCAGGATGGCGCTCTACAACACAATTTTGACACGTCTCTCCCAAACAACGCATTATTTCTCTGGAATTTTAAAGCAATTCGATTCTTAGACCTTAGGAATCGCGAAAAACTTGAAAAAATATGATATTGGATGTATGATATTGGGTGTTTTGTATATTAAGCAAAATAAAAACACAAGTTCGAATTTCGAGCCAAAAGCGAGCGATCTATTATCTATGTCAGTGTTGCCATTCAGGGAAAAAGAAATCCATTAATTATCCTGCATTGCAGTCTGTAAAGCTCTTTAAGCACTGACCTGCATGTTAAGTAGGTTTCAAACGGGTTTGTTTAAAACGGATGTTTCAAACTTTTTGTTTCAAACGGAAGTGGCAAATAGTTACATGGGCGATTGTCATTGGCAAATTATTGGACAGTCAAAACAGAACAGACTCATTTTGAGCGTTGCTGGCGGCGTTTGGTTTGCTATTTTTTACTTTCTTTCACTTCTTTGAAGCGTTGCCATTCGGGTACAAAATAGTACGAACGGCGTACTATTTAGTAGTCTAACGTACTCACGTACTCTTCTGCAAAATTGCGTACTATCACAGGCTGACTAAAATCCCAGTACTAACTTCACAGCATATCGTGGCGCGATAGTTTAACTTTGCATGGCTGCATGGAATAAATTTCCTTTGTCTATCTCTGAAAGGGTAGAAAAAAATGAAAATGGGCCCAAAAAGCTTACAATACATATATAACAGTGGAGATTGAACGCCGAATATCTAGCTTTTTTTTCTGATTCGACAAACTTCTTTGGATTCTTGAGAGCCTTTCACATTATCCGATCCGAAATGTATGAAAAAATGATCCGATATTGGATCGGAAAATCTGAAATACAGGTACATATTTCATACATTTTACTTGCCTCGATATCGGTATGAGAAAATAATAATGAGAAAACGCTCTAAAATCGAAATACGTGAATTTTGAACGCATCATTTAATATTGGATATTCAAGTCGTGACGTGACCAAGTCGAACTGACACTTTTGTTGATTTTTGAAATTTTAATACGGTAATTCTGAACCCACCTATAAATATTTGACAACCAAGTCCAACTGACAATCCATACTTACTCGTAATATTATAAATGCGAAAGTGTTTGTGTTTGTATGTATGTTTGTCCGTCTTTCACGTCGAAACGGAGCAACGGATAGACGTGATTTTTGGCATAGAGATAGTTTATAGGCCAGAGAGTGACATAGGCTACTTTTTATCCCGAAAAAATGCACAGTTCCCGAGGGAACAGCGCGCGATAACCGAATTCAACGCGGGCGAAGCCGCGGGCAAAAGCTAGTACTTATATGATTCTTAAGTACCTAATAAACATTTCTTCCTCAAATACAAAAAAATTGTAGGCGGCATTCGGAAGTAGTCGTGTGCTCCGAACTTTTACGATAGAGACTAATATTCACTTCATCTCTGTACTCTTTTGTGAATATTTTTTTTTTATTTGAAATACCCCGCACCCAGATATAAGTCACGGCACAGGCTCAGGCTTCCCACCATCCGTCAACGTCACGTTCTTATTTATCACTGGACTATTATATCTCCTGTTGTATGACAAGCTGTATGTTTTTCCACAAATCGGAGCCAGCAGGGATATTGAGCCGAGCTGTGTCGGAAAAAATGTTGTAGAGTCGAATACGAAAAGTATATGTATACATTATATTATTATGCATACATTATAGATGTATATTATTAGAATGAGATAAAAGGTGCTTAGGTACTTGATTATCTGTCTCTGTTGATACGTGAAGCTAGATTTGAAGAATATTTAAGTTGATTATTATATGTAGCAAAAGCTGTAATTAATTTGTTATTTGAATAGTACCCCAAAAAGACAGAATTTTCGTCTGAATCCTAATCCAATCTATGGAAGCCATCTAAATCTCAGTTCCGACGGAAAACGAAACCAAAACTTTAATAGAAATCATGAAACCTACGTATTTCATAGATAGAGACAGAAATAAATTAATAAGAAACTCATAAAAAAAGTTAAAAAAAACTGCTCATTGGAGTAGCATTAAGGCAGTGTTAATTAAACATTAGTATTAAATCATATTGGTAATTGATCGAGAAATAAAGGTCTCGGAATGAAGGATGAGGATAAATTCTAAAAAAATACAAAACTAAAACTGAAATTTATTAAAATGTAAAATGTATAATTAAGAAATAAAGAAAGAAAGAAATATTTATTTGCTTAAAACAGTACAAGAAGATGACATTAAAAACAAAAAACACTACAATTGGGGCTTGTCACGCTAAAAAACACGAGTAAGTAATTACCTCGACATTTCGACCACGTCAGTGGCCGTGGTCACGAGTAGACCCGTGGTTTGTTAGCGGATAAATCTCAATTATATTGTGGTGTATATTATGAGTAAAAATGACGAAAGTTTAAAACATTATCATTATTACAATTTGTTCAACTACTGATAACAATTACGTCCCAACACCATTTTACAAGCTTTTACTGAGCTTACCTACCTTGTTTATTTATCCATTTATTTATTTGGGTCAAATCTAGGTTGAAAAATTTGACCCACTTTCAGTGCTCGGATTGACTTGAAATTTGGCATACTTAAAAAAATCTGATAACAATACAATAATCTGATAGTGACATCCTGATGGTCCGGCCCGGATCGCCTCCTCAGGACCGAACTCCTCAAACATTTACAGCATTGACTTGAAATTTGATACGAAAATGTAGTTTAGATAGTCAATAAAAAGTACGCTCAGTAAATAAAGCTTGTATTTAAAATGGCATTAAAAAAATATTTCTCTTAACTTCTCTACTATTATAATTCCATTCAGTAATCAAACAAAATGTTTGACTATTATAATATAAAATGAACCTCAATTTTATCCAAACATCAAGTTTATTAATCGAGAAAGTCCTTGTTCCAGTTGGTATTTGTTCCAAAACAATACAATTACATAAACTCACGCTCTATTTAATCAGAAATTCTCGAAGTTAAAGCTGGGAGCGGCCTTGAAATAGTTAATGTGATATTTAGTTAATAATACTACGGAACTAATAGGTGATAATAATAATATCGAAAATACAAACTGAACTATAGATGCATAGAAAACAACAGAAAAATAAGACCAGCGCTGGGAATCGAACCCAGGTCCTCGGCATTCCGTGCCACGTGCTATACCACTACACCACCACTGGACAGTGATACAGACACGAATTTCTCCTATGCACCACATGTTTGTTTTCTTATTTAGTCACTTAAGCAGCGACACTAGCGACATCTATGCTGTAGCCCTCATCGAGAAACTTTCAGCACCCCATAGGAACTAACCGCTTACCCGGACAAGAGATGTCGTTATTAAGCAATCAAATTAAGATTCTAAAAATCTTTTTGTATTTTTATTTCAATTCCGAATTTATTGTTACTTTTACGGTCGTCCCGTAAAATAATCATAATAATATAAATTACCACTATGAGAGTTTTGCTCGGAGTTTCTCTACGAGATCGAATCAGAAATGGGGAAATACGTAGAAGAACCAGGGTCACCGACATAGTCAAGTACTTACCTAAATTAGTTCGTTGAAGTCGCAATGGGCAGGTCATATAGCACGAAGAACATATGGCCGTTGAGGCTGAAATATTCTCGAATGGTGACCGCGGAACTGCAAGCGCAGCGTAGGACGTCCACCAACGTGATAGACGGACGACCTGATTAAAGCTACTGGTTCACTGTGAATACCGGCCGCTTCTAACCGCAGCAAGTGGAGATCTATGGGGGAAGGATATGTTCAACTAACAGCCAAAAATAAATGAAGAAAAGACGGCATTTTCAGACGGCATGGCTTTATAGTAACGCGTATCTTAAGTTTCTATGCTTTCAAAACAAACTAGCCAGTTATTTGGTACGAGAGACTGGAAATTATAAAGGCTAACACACATAAAGCTAATAAAAGTTACCCTCTCTTCCGCTGCCGTAGTGATGAGACATTATTACTTTGTACCAGTTTTAAAAAACTGGTACACATTTATAAATATTTATTTCATTCAGCATTGCATAGAGCAGTACCGCGGGCAGAGCGATAGCGCGCAGAGCACTGTTTGTGTGATCCGACAAGAAGGGCTACGAATTAGTCCGAAACATGCTGAGTTAAACTCGATTAAAAACGTGAGTTATCTGTTTATTTCACTATCACATGGGCAACATGTACATCCTTAAAATCAGTTTATTGATGTTTTGATAAATGTGATCTGAAAGCGCGCTTACCCAGTAAGATAATGTTCACCTTAGATTCGTAGACGGTTAAATTATAATGGGAATTAAGAATTCAGCTTAAAATATTAAACCCACCCTATTAAAAATTAAGCGATCCACAAGTAACTTTCCAATAACGTTAATATAAACTCGGGCAGAATTTAAATCTGGTACATGCACGTATAAAGCGGTACACTCATCCCATTTCCCAACTCATCGCATTCGAGAGACGTTAGCGCCTGAGGCAAGAGCTCAAGCATCAATTTACACGTGTGTTATTGCCTATACCTTCTCGGCAGGCGCTCGGCGTTTGCTAGGAAAGGACTTCTGACAAAAGCGATGCAACGTCGTGATTGCTTTATTGTTTGCGATCCGGTTTTTGACCGTATGTTGTCAAGTATTGCAACGTACGGTTTCTTATTACTACTAAAGAAACAAAGTGCTGATGCACACTGTCTGCATTAAATTGTTAGTAGGTATTTGGGTCGACTTAACACAAGTGCATTATAATACTTTGCTGTCTACTACTTTATTTTTACCCGCAACTTCGCTCGCTTGAAACATTACTTTCATTAGCTGAATTGAGATTTCTGTATGTCATAAAATTGCTATAGTAATCTAACAATTACACAGTGGTCTTCATTTGCGCTGGATGAAAAACACTGGTCCCAAATTTCATATTTCTAGATTTTCACTTGAATATTCGAGAACATGCACGGGTAATATCCGTTTAGTTGTTTCAGCGTATCTACGAAACTACCAACGCCAAAACAGTAACAATCACGTAGGTATCCATTATTTTGTTCCTTTAGAAAAGTCTGTCCTTAGAATAGGTAATTTATTGAATCAGGCGTTACTTTGCGGAGGTCCATATCAATGCATTGCGTAATGAACTAAAATAATTTAATCAACACAACATAACATCTCGTAGCATATGAGCTCTGGTGGAGTTCGAAACGCGTCAGTATAGTGTGGTGGTGGTGATAGGTGGGTTTGTGTGATTTGTGTGTGTTCTTACAGTGTGGAGGTGGAGGAACTGCATGAATACGCATATCTTGCATAAACTTAGCTATCATAAAGGTCGCGGGTGAGCAAAGAAATTCTTTTAGTTCTTAGAATAGGTCTTGGATTCCATCCCAGTTCCTTGTCATCTATGATACGTGCCTTCACCATACACCAATCCAATCAGCATACCTACAAGAAAAAATAAAACATTGTGTTCCCGAAACCGTTACATTAATATTTTGTGGATCATCTTAATATGCCTAGAAATTTCATGATCTGCCTAAACTGGCCAAATCATGAAATGGCAGCGTTTCATGATATGCCTAAGCGTACTAGGCAAATCGTTAAACATTGAGTTCTGAACGATATGGCGGATGTCCCTTAGCCAATTCATGAAATGGCGCCATTTCACGATATGCCTAGGAATTTCGTGATCTGGCGGATTTTATGATCGGCCGTCGACATGTCCATTTCGGATGTCAAGGCAGAACTTAGTAAAACCTCCTGAAATATATTGCCGCAATTGATTGAGTAGTAGTATTTACTATTTTCCACAGCATTAGCCCCGAAGTAAATAACATACATTTGCTTAGCTATTAACATGTCTTTATAGCTACTTACGATGTCAGTTGGGAGACATTTTCCCATCAAGACTGATAGACGCAAACATATAAAAAGCCTATAATAATAGACGAAGCCGATGATATTGGCTACTTATGTCATAAAACATGTTATCCGACCATAAAAAGCTAATATCCGTGTTTACTCTATGTATTTATAAGTGATTTATGAATGAAGTTGATCTAATGTGAAGAAAGGTAGTAAAATGTTTTAGTAGCTGACCGTTATTTTGTATAAGTATGTTATTACTTATTTCTAATGATAAGCTACTCTTTTTGACATCCATTAAGATGTCGTCATTTAAGTGGCCATTTATCTAACTAGAAAATAAAATAAGTCCTAGGATGCTACCCTTGAGAACTCCAACTTTTTAGGATTTTGCAGTCGGACGGAACTGAAAACAAAAATCTTAATAGTCATGGCCATAGTCACGAGTAGACGAGTTGAGTCTACTCGTGACCACGGCCACTGTAATGTTGCCGAAACGTCGAGGTAAATATTACTCGTGTGTGTTAGCATGATAAGTCCTGTGCGTGATATTTTGACTATGAGTGAAAATCACGAAAGTTTAAGACATTATAAAAATCTAAATTTTTATCTGTGACTGAGTTCTAGAAAGTTTTATTTAGCATCTATGTGCAAATCATTAAGTTTTTTTTCTTGTCATTGGGTTTTTCAAAAATATTGCAGGTTTGAGGACACTTATATAATCATTTATTATTATTTAAGTAGCTTGCCTTGTGTAATGTTAGGTCAAATCTTGCAAGTGCATTTCGACCGACTTCCAGTAGTCGAATTGCCTTGAAAAGTGGTGTATAATGTAAGTCAGATGACAATAGGTACATGTACTGTAAGGGATCTATTCCAGTTAACCATTGAACGATTAACAGGATATCAGAAACAAGAGTAGACACTACGAGCACAATGAACAGGTACAATGCAAAGATAAAAAAAAAAGATTTTTTAATTTGCTCGAACAGTGGTATTAGGTGTAAAAGGTTGTCTGGAAGAGGTCGCTCTTAAGCGATATTTCAGGCCGCCTATTGCTTACCTTGTAATTTTCTCTCTGTGTATCTGTTTTCTGTATCGCTTACTATTTCTGGTGTTCAATAAAGTGTCTTTGTATTGTATTGAATTTAAATGTATTTTTAATTAATTCCATATGTTTTTTTGCATGTATTACTAGCAGCTAACAGTGTCTCTTAGCACAGGCTTTTTTTTACTTAAGGGTAATTATTTGAGGTGTAAGATAAATGTTACAGAAATAAAAACACACGTTTTGATGTGGTCTGTTTTATTTTGATCATAAGGATATGTACCGATAAGATGCTTTATATTATAAGAGATCGATAAAGTTTATTTTGGTTAAAAAAAGCAAAATCCAATTTTAACGGTAACGAAAATGAGCATCGAGACCACGAAAAAGAACATTTTGTTTATTTTAAAATCTTATAATTGTACTATTTGAATGAAAATCCGATCATAATGAGAAAACGAATAAGCATTATTTAATTAATCAGGTATCAACAGAAATAGACAATCGATATCTATATAAAAAAAAAATTAAAACTTGACCACGAAAATGACGACTTCAAATTGTCATTTTTGTAACCTTTTAAATACTATCTAGAAATTACTTAATTAAAGTAAGATTAATAACTTCAACTCACAAACCAAAACAGTTTTCAATACCTTCCCCCCCGTGCAGGTCTACGGTAAACCAGAACGAAATTATGTTACAACGAAACAACACAACAAAATGCTCCTCTAAATGACGAAGTTTTCTTTTAATATTTAGATATATACATTTCACACGTACATTCAGGGCAAAATAATTCTTGAACCTCTCGCCAGTTAACAAAATTGGCGACGCACTGGTCATAATTCCTATAACCACACCTGGAGCAAATGTTGTTGACGGTCAACCATTCTTCGTTTAAATCAATTAAATCAATAACGGCATAAACGATTACACTGTAAAAGCAGAAAATTCTATAAAAAGTGTTCTGTATTTTTCTACTTGTAGGGAAAATCATCTTTTTCGTGGTCTTTAATCAGTTTCGTGGCCCATAGGACCACGAAAATGATGACCACGAAATTGAAAAGCTCTTACTTTCGCGGCTCTGCAGTAAATATCCTATAGGTTTGAAGCAAATGAAATCAATATTGAATAACTTAACTGCAAATGACACAGCACCAGTAAAACATTATATTTATTTACCCAATACTTACCAAGTCGCAACCGTAACGAAAATGACGCTCGATCTTTGACGCAAATCTAACTGAACCTTTATTACATTAATTATAAATAAATAATTATGACTTGCGATAAACATTATACGTTATATTGACGCAGTCTTATTTTCAAAGTTGCTTATAGTTAAAAAAGGATTTACAGGAGGTTTGACCTCTTTTTTTTGTTTAAAATATACTTAATAAGTGTGGCTACGAAAATGATGGTGTATTTTGAAACAACGGGAAATGTAGAAAAAAATAGTCTTATCAATGTCGTAATTTTTTTATGTTTGCATGCATGGTATATCATATTATGAACATTCAATCCATGTTTTAAACAGCAAGTTCTATACCTTGTATTTTTACAATACTACAAAGTAATCAGGGATAATCCGAACCTGACCACGTAACTGACTTTTGTGCAGAAAATTTAAGTTATTGTAAAAAAAAAAGATAAAATAGAATAAAATGTATTTACCACAAGTTTCAGTGATAATATCCTAAGCAACTTAAAAACAATAAACGATATATTTCTAATTTTATAACTGAAAATTTGAGTCTGAACACAATTGAACCTCTCGAAATAATAACCTTAAATGAAACACTGGCGGTAATGTGAATAATGCACCCTCAAGGAATTGTATAAATGTTTTTTTGTTACTGTCAACAAACACTACAGTCAGCAAAAAAAGCTCGTATTGAAAATATTTTTAATAGAAACTTACCTATAGTTACAGACAAACCAAATTTGCAATATTTCACTCTAGGGTCTAGCAAAGCAGCACTAGTCTACTTATAACTTTTATAAGCATAGTTCAAGTGCTTTATCCAACGCCGTACACAACACCGTTTATCTTAGTCGCTTTATCGCCTGCGGCTGCAGTAGCGTATAGAGAATTATGAATAATGGAGGAGTTTGAAACGCGAAGAATTTTATTTTCGTTGTGAATACACTCTTTAAATTGAAGCGTTACAGCAACAAGGTGAGCTGGTAATGCAATGTATGTATTTAAAAACAATAAATTTAAAAAATCAAAAAACCCGACTGCCTTAATAATAATAAAAAGAAGAAAACAAGTCTAGTGGGTTAAGTAGCTAACTTAATGTTCAACAATCGGGACCCAGTAGGTAAGAATTTCTTTTTGTTATTTTTTAAGGCAGTCAGGTTTTTTGATTTTTCAAATTTATGTATGTATTTCACACTTTTCTGTAAAAATGATATATTAAAACGGTTATAACCCATATATTTTTAGAATAGGCTAATTATTAGCTTTCATTTGATACTCCACTCGATAGTTTAAAAAAAAATCAGTTTTTGGAAACTTACAATTTGGCGCTGAAAATCCGCCATTTCGATTTTTTAAGAATTACACGTACCCAGTGTCACTCGCGTCATTAAGACGAATTCAATGACGTATCATTTATCAAAATCGGTTCAGCCGTTGAGTAGTTACGAGAGGGCATAGGAATAGACATACATACATATTTACATACATACCCTCCTTTTTTTTTTTTTTTTTTTATTTGACTCAATGGCAAACGAGCAAGTGGGTCTCCTGATGGTAAGAGATGGTAAGAGATGGTGAGTGGGTCTCCTTCTCCGCAGCCCGGTAAAAAGAGAAGAACTGATCCACTAACTCATCACCTAAACATTTTGTTTAAGGCTTGGTAAAACTCAGTTTCTCGTAGATATTTTTTCTGACTAAAATAATGAATATCTCAGTTTTGCAATGGAATTGAACTTGGTGCCCATAAAATGAAATAAAGTGTTTAGAGAAACAGACCTTTTTAATGACATAACTCTCAGTTCTGTTGGTTTTTGTCCATTTTGACGCATTCTTTATTGTTGCTAGATTGTCAACATACATACATACACATACATAAACATCACGCCTGTATTCCCAAATGGAGTAGGCAGAGCACACGAAACGTTACCGCTTCGGAGCCACTTTTAGCAATTTTAGGTTTTAAGTTGGACAAAAACGGTACAATAGTGACAGGTTGCTAGCCTGTCGCCTACGTGTATACCTTAACCTATATCCTCAGTCGCCTCTTACGACATCCACGGAAGAAATGGAGAGGTGTAATTCGAACCCGACACCACTCGGGATTGTCATCATACTCATTAAAAAATAAAATATCCTTAGGTTTGTTTGATGTCGATACTTAAAGTACTTATGTCATGAGCAGAGTCACTTTGAGAGATCAAAAATTCCGCGAAAATTCCGGGTTCTGGTCATGAGAAATCTATGACAAAAAGGTACTTATATCTACTTAATTTACTTGTCTACCCTATCTTACCTGTTCTTGTAAAGCTGGGCTTAACGTAACATGCGCTACACTAGACGCAGACTTCGAACTACAAGACAACAAAGCTCAAACGAACGTAGATTTTCCACCAACCATTTTAGTTTACCTCTATCATAAAACCGTCCCCACAGCAAATAATAAGACAGATACTTTGTTTAAATTGCTAAATTCCCAGAGGTACCATACAATTTTACACCCAAACTGCACATTTGCATCAGTCCAAGACACGGGACAAACTGCGGTCTCTCATGAATATTCCCACGGGATAATGCTCGTTTAATATTGGCCGCCTTCCAGTGCGAGGATACGGACGGCACATACTAATTCAGAATGTTTTAGGAACGTAAGGCTAATTTGATTTATATGGAAAAACTAAATGCCTATGTTTGTTTTGGTAAAATTTCGTGTTTGAAGATTAGTGATTTTTAACTAATTTTATCATCTAAATTCGGGTTTTGTTCCGCGTACTTTGATTATAGAGAAGCTCGATATTTCGGCACAGTTGCATGCTCCATGATTACGAGACGACTCGTCGAGTCGAGCCATGACCGCAATAGTATAAAACATGTTTTTAACTATGTTTTATATCGCCGTAGGCGCTCATGAATCATAAATCATGGGAAGCCGTGGTGGCCTAGTGGTTTGACCTATCGCCTCTCAAGCAGAGGGTCGTGGGTTCAAACCCCGGCTCGCACCTCTGAGTTTTCCGAAATTCATGTGCGGAATTACATTTGAAATTTACCACGAGCTTTACGGTGAAGGAAAACATCGTGAGGAAACCTGCACAAACCTGCGAAGCAATTCAATGGTGCGTGTGAAGTTCCCAATCCGCACTGGGCCCGCGTGGGAACTATGGCCCAAGCCCTCTTGTTCTGAGAGGAGGCCTGTGCCCAGCAGTGTGACGTATATAGGCTGGGATGATGATGATGATGAAGCGCTCATGATGGATGTAGGCCGCTTCCAACCGAAGCAACTGGAGTTCTATGTCCAACAATGGACGCCCTGCGGCTGATAATGAAGTTGCCACTGAACTTACTTTACCATATCAAATTTCAAGTTGATTACATGTTTGGAACATAACTTTAAGGATAATTGAGGTGCACTTGGAGATTTTTTGAAATTTCTCCGGAATTAATTTGAAGGGATTTAGATTTTTATTTTAAACTGGCCTTATTCCGATTGATACGTACTATCCCGGTTTTTATTCCTGTTGTGTCTTGGGATTATTTTTGAATTTTAAAAAGTACATTTTTTAACATCCAACGTACCTAGTTGAACGAAGTTGCGGGCAAAAGCTGGTACCAATATAAACCGCTATAGCAAAAGCGCATGGTCGTTGGAAGTGTTCGGAAAGAATTGTAAAATTTAACGATCCATTTTGGTATTTAGTATAGATAAAAGTAGTCTGGGTCGGGGGTTATCGTATTGACTTCTCTTTAGCAAGAACTTTGAGTTAAAATGGTTTCAGTTTAGGCTAATCGTTTTATAAATTAAAGATATTAAAAAAGTCATTTAAAGTCTTGATTAATTAATTTATTTTATTTTATTATTTTAAGAACACATACAGTCGTATATTAATGAGTATACAGGTAAACCAAAAACAATATAAAGACCTCGAGGTTCATAAATATTCATAGGTACTAAAAGTTATTTAAAACCAATGTATATTTACTTGAACTGATTCCATAATCATCTCCGTCAAACCGTGCGAGGAACAACTCAAGCCTTATGTTGTTAATATGCTGGTAATTTATCACTTCACTTCATCCTTTAAAATGTAGACTGCCAAATAAAAGGAATTTGGCTCCGTCATCTTTTTTTCTGGAACAAGTATAATAATCTGAGTCATTCAAAATATTTAGTAAGTATCAATGAGAATTTTATGTAATCACTTTAAAAAGCTTTCGACTGTTTATTAGAAAATAATTAAAATATTAGTTAAAACGTAAAATAGTTGTTGCTCTTCTTTTTCAAAAGATTGTCGAACCCTGGTTTAAAGTCACACTCTACTTGCCGACTGCCGTATACGTAGAATATATCTGCATAATGTGTTTGAACGCATAATAAAATACAGGTCTTTATTTAAATTTGAAAACAAAGTACGCAAAGTGAAAGATCTGGAAGCCTACAGCCATTAAAATAAATGATAACCATTTCATTAAAATCCGACGAATTTCAGTACTTTTAAAAATTGCTCTGCAAATGGACCCGTTCCGATCAACTTAAACTTAGCGAGTGTCGAGTTGGCGTACCTACCCAACAAAGAATGTTATGAAATTAGTCTTAAGTAGTACTGAAATAGTTATTTGTGATATGAGGTTGGTAAGTAAGGTTTTATAAGTGATAAATGATAGACCCGAGCCGCAAGGCGAGGGTTTTCATCGTCACGAGTTTGTAAAATCTTGCCAACTGTGTACTGTACGACATTTTTCAATACATTTGTGAGAAAATAGGCAATTAATAACACAAAATTGAAATAGTACATTGTGTCTTAAGGGCGGTAAATAAGGAATTACGAACGAGAGTCTAGTCTATTAGACTTTAATGAGTCGATGTTCGTAATTCTAGTACCGCCCGTGCGACATACAATGTTTTTCATCACATTTGCGAGTAAATTTTTTATCTCTTAAAGAAAAAATATAATTGTTCCAAATATTGGCGATACCTTGGGCTGCGCTCTTGGCAGCGCTGCATGCCCTCCCCCTCCCGCAACATGTGCCTGAGCCGCGTGTGCATGTGGTCCTGCAGCAGCGCGCGCAGCACCATCAGTACGGACATTTACTCATTTGCCGACCTTGGGCTTCATGACAAGAAAATTTGTACGCGCAATGACTCATTTACCGACCACGGGTTTCATGACGAGCACATTAAGGTCGAGGGTTTTATTTGGGGGATTGCAAGCAAGGTAGCCTGCATGTTATGACACTGTTTACGAGCAAGTGTGATGAAAAATAAAAAACAAAACAACGCAAAGTTGAGGTAATTAAATTACAATTTATAATAATTACAATCAATTTTGCAAATTCATAACTTAGTTTTGTATATTTATACATTTTACTACTCTATTATTTTTGTCATTTAAAACTCTTTGCTTGTAAACTTTTAAAATGGAGAATTTAAAAAAAACTGTAAAAAAATCGCACTAGTGCGGTAAAATGAAATTACAAGCCATTAAAGTTTTTTCTATTATCATCAGCCGGAAGATGTCCTCTGATAAACAAAAATTGGCGTGTCGTTCTAAGGGGGAGGCCCTTTAGAACGACACAATGAACGATGACTCGCCACTTTTACCACTGGTAGCCCCCAACTCTCGCGATGTCGTCAGTTCACCTAGAGGGAATCATGGCGATGCTTCGTCTTCCGGTTCATGGGCGTCCATCTTTTTCTTTTTTTTTTTCGGACGGACTGTTGCTGTTAGCCTCAGACGGCTTTTACAGCTTACCGGAGAGAGGGCGAGCAACCAGATGGGCTGCTCAGCAAGTGGGCGTCCATCACTTCCCTAAGGTTTATCTGTTTTTCGAGCGATGTGGCCCGCTCATTGCCAATTCAACTTGCATTTTTTTATACCAGACGATAAGAAGATATATTTGATTAATTCAGGCAATGAAACTGTATGATACAAGTATAATCTTTTTGATACTTCAGAAGTCAAAAAAATAATTATTTGAGACCCTGTGTTGCGGTTTGCCGCAACGCTACGCATTGGGGCCCAATTCATATTTTTCAATGTCTTACAACGTTTTATCTTATGTGTATCGCATATAAGTAAATCACTCCTTCTTGCTCTCCAGATATCGATCTACATACCAAATTTCATTCAAAATATACGCTCACACATATTTACAAACTTTTGCAATTATAATAGTACTAGGATTATAATTAGAGTAAAGGAGTTTTTGTTACACCTAGTACCTACTCTGGTATTAACTGCAAAATTGTATAATTTAATATTTGATTCACCGAAGACATACTATCTTAAAGCTCTCGTTTTTTACCCACGTAATTTAATGCGGTTCGAACTAAGTGAGCACTTAACGGGTGGGCTCCGTTACCGGACGTCTACTGTGTCTTGACATGAGACTGTGTACACACAGACGTTATTTAACGGTGGGAAATCTTTTGGGGGAAACAAGCGGTAATTCCGCGGAAAAATACCACGAGAGGCACAGGGTTCCATATAAGTATTTCTATGTATGTTACTAGGCCTCGCTCATGGGTTCGCATTCGTGATTCATTATATTTAAGGTAGGCGTCCACTGATCCGCATCGTACGCTTCGGACGTATCGGATTTGTTGCTTTGTATAGAAATGTGCGATGCTTACGATGCGGACAGGTGGACGCACTTATATAAGTTTCTATACAAAGAATACTACGATCCGTTGCGTTTGATGCGTCCGATGCGTACGATACCGACAAGTGGACGTTTACCTTTAAGGACTCTCGTTAACATCTTATCGTTTTCTTCTTCCTTCTTTTCTTTTCTTATCGTTTTTTGCCCAAATAAACATTAAACATTAAACATCGTAATTTTCTAATGGGAAAACGTGACAAGTTCATAAATTTTGAGCGTTTACTTTTACTTGATTTACGTGGGCACGTTTTTGTTGATATGTTAATAATAATTCCCGTGTAGATAAAAGTTTAAAACCTATGAGAGTGCTAAGTTATCGACTCTAAATCGAATAAGGCAATGTTGGGGCCAGAGGGCAAAGTTGAAGCAGTTTACTGTATCTAACACGTCCTACCGGCCCTAAAAATAGAATCGTCAGATACATGCTTGTATCTGTGTATGTGTGTGTTTTGTTTGCTGGTGGTGGTCTTGCGTGGTGGTTTTCACAATACTAATGTATTACCTTACCGTTGTTTGTTACGCGATAACTCCGCCAATTGTTGGCCGAATGTCAAAATTATTTTTTGTTCTAAAGAACGTAGGTACCAAATCGGGATCTGATGACAGGATCTTAGAGAAATCGAGGGCAACCCTCGAATTTTTACAGCACACCTATAGCGATTTTGGCATTTGTAACACGTTCAAGTAAATAACATTCAGAAAGTACCATTTTGGTGAACTGGACCTAATAAAGAAGACCGTAAGTACTGGTATACTCTGTTATAACGTTATATAACTATGTGTCATGTTTGAACTTAATGGAATCGTTTTGTGAGATGCACTTTGGCTACAAATCACTAAAAACCATGAAAATAAAACTTTTTAACAAAAAATGGAACCGACTTCAAAAACCTTGAAAATATTTTTCTACTACTTTGAAGTCGGTGCCTCAGCACGAGCCAGCAGCAGTGATTGAAGACCAATATATAGTATGTACGAGTAGGTCAGGTAGACGACTATAGTTCCACTCCTGCTGGCTCGTGCTGAGACACCGACTTCAAACTAGTAGAAAAATATTTTCAAGATTTTTGAAGCCGGTTCCATTTTTTGTCAAAAAGTTTTTTTATTATTACTTAGTTAATTACAAATGGAGGGAATAATATTATACACGGTGTCAAAAACTGTAAAAGGTTTAGCCCTAAAACAATGCGTCCAGCTCTAGCTAGATCATGTTAACACGTCGCCGGCTCTTTTTATTGGAACTATCGTAATTTATGAGGTCCATGGGGCGCTCAATCAATACTATTACTTCCTAAAGGTCTCGGCTCTATATTTACGGGCTGCTGGTGATTTAGTTGCAGGAAAGGGGTACAATGATGCGATCTTATCAGAAACGGCTCAGTTTTTACCCGACTGCCCTAAGGAGGTTATGTTTTTAGAAGAAGCCGTGGTGGCCTAGTGGTTTGACCTATCTTTCAAGCAGCGGATCGTGGGTTCAAATCCCGATTCCAACCTCTGAGTTTTTTGTAACTCAAGGATGCGGAGCCCGGGTCTAAACCCATAGTCATCTGCTTGAGAGGCGATAAGTCACTAACTACTAGGCCACCACGGCTTTTTTACTCCTGACGCTTTAAGTTTGACCGATATGTGTGTCTGTCTGTCTGTGGCACCGTAGCTCTTAAACGGGTGGACCGATTTGAATGCAGTTTTTCTTATTTGAAAGCAGGTTTTCTAGCTATGGTTCTTAAAATCGGTTCAGCCGTTTTTGAGAAATTGAACTTTGAAGTTACAAAGTCGGGGGTTTCCCAACTTTCTGTTGGTTAGGTTAGGTTAATGGTAGACACAGTTCCTTTTAAATTACGAACGTTTTGCTCCCATGACACCGCGGACTTTCTGATACCTACGAGGACAACCAGATCCGAATTGATATACTTTTACTTTTACTTTTTACTTTATTGGAGAACCAACAGAGATAGATTCATACAAAAACATATTATGCTACAGGTACTCTGGAAAAAAAAAATCTACCTCCTTACCGATTCTCACCAAAACATATTCCGATAATTTTAACAACAATAAGTAGGTACGCACTAAGTATTACAAAATATATATAGGTAAAAAAAAACCATTAACCTGTCCTCTCCCAGAGGCACAAATTTGTGCCCAAATTCCTTTGATCCTGTTATCCTGGGAGATGACAGATTAAATATGCAAATAGGCCGCAAAGGACTCTTTTAAATGTCAATTTTGTAAACAGCTTTCAGAAAGACTACACTTCCATCGCAAGTAACTTTCTCACGTAATAATAGTGATGCAAATCAAATGTATCTAACATTCAATGTCCCGATATTTGATTATAATGTCACCTTTTTCACTTTATGGAGCAGCTTTTACCATAGCTTTAAATGGAATTAGGCCTTTGCCATGAAGTATGTATAAAGGAGAGATGAAAATATTGAGTTTGCTGTCGAACTTCATATCCCCGAAGTAAATACAAATCCACTGCCAGGAACTCGTAAGAAAAGTTTGAAGTACCTACACGATATTGTAAGAAATAAGATTAATGATATATTATTACAATAATGAAGACAAATTTACAGTCCGTGAGCTGTTAAAAAAAAAACCTTCGCATTTTAGAAGCATACATAATTTATTTTAGAAGCATATATAAGACCCTAAGAATAAATAATATGCATACATCGGCAGTGCTGCCGCCTCGAAATTTACTCATGGATAAAATTGCTAACGGCGTGTAGGCACTGAAAAGCTATAAACGGTAGCTAAGATATTCACCAAGAACTTGAGGAAATAGTTTTTGGTGCGATAATTATTATTAGAAAGAAATTAAATAAAGCTTTTAATAATATTTATTCTTCTCCAAAACTCCTTACCGTGGTGCACAAAGACATGCCGCTATACGGATGGAATCACATTTTGTCGCGAATATTGCTCAAAGCATTAGCACATTAGCTAATGGTGTGTCCCCAAAAATGCTGATGAAAACCGGATCGACTCGAGGTTGAGGATGAAAGGAGGTACGTAACGGAAAAAAACTCGACCTTCGGAAATTGCGTATCTGGGAAGATTATTCTCAGCTAGGACTTGCTACCTAAGTCTATAACTTGTATGTAGATGATTGAGGTACCGGGTCCCAGTTGGATTCTCGGTCGGGGCAGATATTTGTATGAAAAATACGAATGTTTGTTCTCGAGTATTGGGTGTTTAATATGTTTGCATACGTTTTTATAATAAAATTTCAAAAAATATTAAAATGAAACAGATACAAAATTCAGATCTATTGTCAAGAAGACATTAATATCTAAGGCGTACTTATTATAAAGTTCATGATTATATCATGGACAGGGATATTTGGAAATAATTCCGATCCGCATTAGCGATCCCTTCAAATAGCGAACCTACTGTGTTAAAAATAAAGTTGTGTTAAATACTTGTGATGAATAGATAGATGAATGTATAGATATCATTTAATAATATTGTAAATCTGTTTAAAAAAATATACCTCGTTGAGTTTCTTGCCGGATTCTTCTCAACAGAGGTTTTCCGAACCGGTGGTAGATTTTTTTTGACATTAATAAGTGCTTGTTACAGCCTAAATTGAATAAAGATATTTTGACTTTGACTTTGATGTGTCTAGTGTCCCGTCATATTTGTTTTTTGCCGTTGCACTAAAAATAACTGTGCCAAATTTCGTGACTCTAAACCCAGCTATTGAGATAGTTTCAGAAATATTAAACAGTTGTAAAATGAAAAGTTGCGAAATGAAACAGGTTGCTAAACGTTTTTGGCCGAAACATTAGTAAACTGCAGCAGCTGGACGTCTGGAATAACATATAAGCTACTTTATCATCATCATCATCATATCAGCCATAGGACGTCCACTGTTGGACATAGGCCTTCCCCATAGACCTCCAGTTGCCTCGGTTGGAAGCGGCTTGCATCCACCGTGAATCCGCGACTTTAACCAGGTCATCCGTCCATCTCGTTGGTGGACGTCCTACGATTCTTACATAATCGGGATAAAATTTCCAAATCTCAATAGCTGGGTTAAGAGTCACGAAGTTTGGTACAGTTATTTTTAGTGACACAAAGTGTTTAGGGTTCCGTACTCAAAAAATAAAAATAAACAGGTTGTTGCATGAACTAAAAGAATTTCTTTGTTCACCCACGACCATAAACGTAGCTCTAAATCTTTTAGTTCATCGATATGGACCTCCGCAAAGTAACGCCTGATTCAATAAATTAGGTTGTAGAGTCTCTTCGTTGGGAATCGATATAGCATCAAGTATTAAATCCGTCACCATTTAGTTAAAAGTAAGCAAAAGTGTGTGATAAAATATCCATTCCCTTAATTTTTCCAGCTAAAACCGAACAAGGCAAGCGTAAAATTCCTCCAAAATACGTCTCCGCGTTAGCACCAACAAATTTGTTCTCACTTTCGCAAAATATATCTTTTTCCAAAAGAATATCCGCCATAAGTCACCCCATCACACTTACCAACATAATAAAACGGTGATCCAAATCGTCAGGTAGGCACAATGGGTGAAAGTTTCCTGGGAAAGCAATTTCCTCCCATATTGCAATATAGGAGATATCTGGGAGGCGAAATACCCGATTATTTCGAACCGAATCCTGAGTACGACGTTTTACTGTGACTTTGCTTGGACTTTTTCTTGCCTCGACATTTTAATTTTTATTGTTTGTTTAATTGAATTTCTTTTTCATAAATTTAACATAGATTTATATTCTAACTAGCCTGTTGCCCGCGACTCCGTGTGCGCAAAATTCGTTTATCGCTATCCCGCGGGAACTATGCGATTTTCCGAAATAAAAAGTCTCCTATGTCCTTCTCCGGGATTCAAACTATCTGTATACCGAATTTCAATTAAATCGGTTCAGTGGTTTAGAGGTGATGAAGTAACAAACAAACCAACAAACATACAAACAGACTTACAAACTTTCGCATTTATAATATTAGTGGGATTGAATAATTTTATTATTTTCTACAAACGTATTATGGTAAATGTCACATTTCTCTCTTTTAGGACTAATTGTATGTCGTGTATATCATCTTGTGTTTGTCTAACTTGGTTTAGTTTTAAGTCACTGTGGACCCACTGAAAATCAGCGTCGTGGCACCGCGTGCCATGACACATGTTGAGGGGTGTCCTTTTTTTGAACCAACTGCGTGTATGTGTATAAATGTTTATGTTTTTCTTTTTTTTGCTGTATTATTGTAATTGAAAATACAAACTGAAATATAGATGCACAGAAAAACAGAAAAAATAAGATCATCACTGGGAATCGAACCCAGGTTCTCGGTAATCCGTACCGCGTGCTATACCGCTACACCACTGATGGTCAACGGTACCGACACGAATTTCCCTATGCACCTCATATCTTAGCTTGTGTTTCTTACTTAGTCACTTAAGCAGCGACGCTAGCGACATCTATGCCGTAAGCCCTCAAACTTTTTCGGCATTCCTTTGGAACTAACCGCTCACCCGGACAAGAGATATCGTTTCTAAGCAATCAAATTAAGATTGGGTTTTTGGAATCTTTTTGTATTTTTTATTTCAATTCCAAATTTTTACTTTTACGGTCACCCCGTAAAACCGAAATTGAAAATACAAACTGAAATATAGATGCACAGAAAAAACAGAAAAAATAAGACCATCACTGGGAATCGAACCCATTGTACTCATTGTGTATTATTGTACTCGTAATTGTTCAAAAATAAATATTTTCTATTCTATTCTAAAGGTACAATTGATGTACTTATACTGAACTATCCTAAAAATAACTTAACTATATTATACAATTCCCGCAAGTCTTTTTCCTGCGGGAGAGTGCCCATAAGGCTGGCTGCATTTCCGCGCTGTATCGTGAACCCATTGTGCAAGAAATGCACCAGCCATTGTTATTGGTAATTTACCAGGTCATTGGTAATTTACAATTATTATTTTTACTTTTTTTCCAACGTTAATCTACCGTCTTGAATCCTAGCGTACTTTATGTGATGACCTATAAATGTACCTACTAAATTAAGTAAGTACAAGTTGTTCAATGGTTAAAGAAATTTGATATCTGAAATAACTCCAAATTTATTAAATCAGAGGAATATTTACTATTGTTTTATACTAACGAAGTCTTTTATAACGGCTGGTCCCTGTAACAGGAGCAAAAAATTAAAATACATGTTCTGCTACTCAAATGAAACTACTTTAGTTCTCCAACTTTCAAAAATTAAGTAATTATATCATTGTGTTTATTCCAAACAAATTAAATCGTATTTTAAATGTACGGCATCCAATAGCCTTAAAAATTCACGTGGGATAGGTTTTAAATTTTAGCGAAATCAGCGTGTTTTCAAATTAGAAATAATATATTTTTAGTCAAACAGACAAACTTGTTGAAAACTAATAGATATCGCAAAATACCTTTTTCCCATGCTATCTGATAGTTCGTAGATTCATAATGTGACAATGTTGAATTTATTAGGGGATATTTCGTGGCAAGGGATATTATAATAATTCGAGATATAATTATTTAGTAGAAATGTGCGCGGAGATTTTCATAAGATAATGATTATGAGAAGTTATACTTAGGTTTAACAGTAGGTAGCAGCTATACTTCAATAACCATGTTTTACTTACTTTCAATAGGTATTGCACTTTGTAGCACACTGAAAAAAATACTTTGTTACTTTACTTTATTTTTGAGACGTCAATTCAACATGAGAATTTCGCCTATTTTTCTGATTTTGAAATATCCATGGAATCGGAAATTCTTTAATGGAGACAAAACCGCAGGTTGAAACCTAATAATGCAATGAAAATATAGCAAAAATGACGTTTTCGACATGAAAGTTTTTTAATTTTCGTTCGAAAGGGTTAATTCTTTGTTTATTTATTCAAAAAAATATTTCGGGCCTAAAAATCCATAGTGTTAGTTTACAAGAGCTTAAGTATAGGGTTAGTAACATACAACACATAAAATCTAGAAGCGGCGGGCACGATGGTAACTGGCGCGTGCAGCCGCGCCCAGCGCTCCATCAGAGGCGAGTCCCAGCGCTGCGCCAGCACGCTCAGGATGCTGTTTGAGCTGTGGCGAAGCCTATTGGCTAAAGATGTAACTCTTTTCCTCATGATTGTCGGAAAGCAATCTGTTTGCGCTTCGGCAATGTTTGCAGTATCGCCGCAGCCCGAACACCCTCCTGAACGCATCGTTATATTGGACACGAAGCACCTCATATGCTCGCCGCGTGAAGTTAGCCCACAGACCGCACGTGTAGAAGGCCTGACAGCAAGCTTTAAACAATGTGATCCTAACTTCATTACTACAACGTGCGAATAGAGCATGAATATTTATGAATAGAGCATGTTTCATATTCACATTAAACCCTAAGTTTATTAGTTCGTGGCTTTTTAATAACACGGTCTAGAGTACTAAAATTTTCTTTTATTTGTATATTTTACAAAAATGTTATAGCACTACCAGATAGCCGAGTGATTTGCGAACCTGACAACAAAGCTTAAGGCCCCGGGTTCGATCTCCGGTCGGGGCAGTATATATCAAAAATTCACTTGTTTGTTCTTGAGTTTTTGATTTTTAATGTGCATTTAATTATATATTTATCGACTTAAGTACGTTTATCCCTTGCCTATTACCCATAAAACAAGTTCCCTTATTTTGTGAATAGGTCAATTGGTTTGAATAGTCCAGTACTGATACATAATTAAAATGAAACTACACACATTACTGTTTAATTTTTACTTGCTTCTCCGCTACAATCTTTCGCTTTACTATCGCAAGATAATATTTATTAGTAAACACATTGGCAATTGTTTTAAATATTATTGAGTAATAGACTAATAACTAGACTTAAAACAAATTAAAACAAGCTTTTATTTCTATACGTACGTTGAAATAACTTTTGAATGTTATTAGCAACATAATAACTTATACATTTCTGTGAAACCTTTTTTGCTCTTTTCACGTTATGTTAAAAAAACAATCACATTTGTTTTATCTTGTAATGGCATTTTTTTTTTCAAACACAAATATTATATTGGTCTGAAATCAATCGGCCTGGAGCAACATGGTGATTTTTTTAATAAGCTTTATATGCCTAATCATCAGTCCCTAGAATATACTCCATAACGGACTATAGGTAGAATAATGAAGATTTATATAAAATATTATCAATATACTCGTAGTACGTGTATACCTTGGTGATGCTACTATATGGTACTAGGCCGGTATACACAAAATTCAAAAAATCACCATGTTGCTCCAAGCCGATTGATTTCAGACCAATATATATTTGTACGGAAAGAGATGTCACAACAGTGTAAAAAAATGGTGGGTGTCGCTGACTCACAAGTGTCAAAAAAAACTTTGAAATATTTGACATCAAAAATGACCAAGTTAATGTTGACCTAGAGACGTCTTGTGTTTTGCGAATTTATTCCTCTTCATGCCATTAACAGCATACGTTATTCACAAAAGAAACGGACCAGTAGTTTTCAAGATATTTGGAAAAGTAAAAAAAACTTTCGAGTGACATTGCAAGGAAACTGTCAATAATTATGAGATAAAACTTGGCACATTAATAACTAGCATTACCAATACATAGGATATATTCATTGGCTAATAACGTCAGGGGCATATTTTGTACCCTTACACGGGTATAGCCTTACTTATCTTAATTATTTCGTTCACGCATTCAAGCGCTCAAAGTAAACAATGTAGCCTACGAAAATTAAGACATTCTTTTTTTGACTAACGTCCACATTATTGTCGTGTCATGGTAGCTTTCAAATATTGTTTTCGGAATATTCGGGTTCCGTTGAAAATCTAACAATAAAATTCAGGATTCAGGCGTTACTGGCGGAAATCCAGATCAATGAATGAACCTTACTTCTGATTCGGGACCACAAGAGCGTAACCAACATAGAAAAGTTGAAAAAGGGTCCATAATTGTTAGCTCGCATAATTGTTGAAAGTCGGAATGTAATGTTTGTCAGAATGTATCATTTGTCATAACTCATTTTTCTCTGAATCCAATAAATTGTTCACAACTATTTCTATAGAATGACCATTTAAACATTTCAGAAACATTTACGGTTTCAGTGGGAAAAATTGATGACAAACAATAATTCTGACAAACATTACAATAAAAACTTGCTATAATTATGCGAACTTTGGCGCACCCGATTCATGCAATCAGCTATGAGGTTGACGACAAGGAGTAAAGAAAGCAAAGAAGTCACTATCCAACGACGAAAGCAAAACAAAGGGCGAAATATTTAAAAAAGAATTCGTATACAATTTCGCGAACCCCAAATTAGCTATGAAAAATTACAAATAGAACCGACAGCGACCCAGAAGCTGTGCGAAACGGAATTTCCCACGTCCACCGTCCGAAGTTATTTGTTTCTGCTTTATGACGTCAAACTTGGCATGATAAGAACGCACAATAAAGGAATCGGCGTCCCTTATATTTGTCAGTGTCACCCCACTGGTTTTATTGAGATAATAATTTTTGATATTTTTTGCGGAGTTGATTTTGGCAAGCAATGTCGGAATGATGAAGGGGAAACTCGGTCACACGAAACATAGGTTGATATGATTATGCAATTTAAATTTGGAATACCTGGGAATTGGGTTAAACGACTGTCTTTTGTTTCTAGAAAGTTTAAGAGATTTGAGTGACCTATGATAACCTCTTGGAGTACTACATTGTAGTTGAAACAAACTAATAGGGCATTACAGTATGTTATAGTAAAGTTTTGTAGGGCGTTGGACTACAGTGCTTTCATTATGAGATGGCCCGGCTGACACTTGATGCACGTTTCGTTTTACTCAAAAAAAGTTGCTTCGGTCTAAGTATATGGAAGTATATTTCAGTTGTAGCCTGAATATGACTGGCGTAAAATATTTAAACATGAAAAAACTATGTTATACGAAATAAACTTAAGCTATCAGATTTTTATAATCAATTAATTAAATTCAAAGCACAATTAAGTGACGAAACGTAATATGCATGTAATGTAACGTGTAATGTAACCTAATGGATTTTGAGTTATATCGGTACTTATTAATTGGCTAATGATGATGATGATGATAAGAGACCACCTGTCAATCTTTGAGTGAACGAGAGAAGCATTTGGTCAGTCACAAAGAGTGAGTTTAAACTTTAGAAATAGAATATTAATCTCGCTGGTATAGAAAATCTGCTGCTTGCATAACAATGTATTCTTAATAAGTTACTCATTTTTGTAAAGACAAAGTCAAAAGCAACCTAAAAATAAAGTGGATTTAGAAAAATGTCGGGCGCAGGCGTCTTTGTAAGCATCGCGTAATAGAAAGTCATGTTGCTGACGGCTGTTTTATAAATGATCGCCACAGCTAATTTTAAAGATTCTGCATCAATTTTTGAAAACACGAGTTGTATGGGCATTCATAAGGCTGCCTGTCAACTGGAGCGGAACGAGGCGACAGAACGGTGAACGGCGAGAACGGCGTTAAATCTCCACTCTTCTTCAGAATGTGCGGGGATTGGACAGGAAATTGAAAGAAAGAAAGAAAGAAAGAAAGAAAATATTTATTCGTGACAAACATGAGAACAATGGATAAAAGAAGTAAAAAGAGAAAAAAAAAAGTTATGCATGTCACGAAATGGTCCCAAATCAGCAATCTGCCGGTCTTGCGAACGGCGCTGGTCTTCCTTTGAGACCATCTGGTCATCATACATTAAAAAAAAAACACAATAAAACAGTGAAACCGATACAATTTGAGTACTTAAAACAAAAAAGATCCATCTATATAATACAATAATAATTTATTAAAAACAGTTATACAATTAAGAAAAGATCCATATATTAAAATAAAACGACAAAAAAATTACAATATTATTAATGAATGTTACCTACCCTACCAAGAAGTAGAAATAGGCATAAGCCAGTCTCCTTTACCCATTGACATCTCTATGCATAGACCTTACGGCATAGATGTCGATGCCTTTACCCTTCCGGTTCCCAACAAAATGAAAAAAAAAATATATATATTGTCAAGAACAAACAACCACTGAGCAAGTAAAGTAATCACTCACAACAACATACAATTCGCCATCACCAGGCCAGTTCGTTTCTATTATAATCTAAAATATAAAAATTGACTTACATCACGTAACGTTTCGGTGATAAATAATAATGAATGATGATAATATACGAAGTAAATAGAAAAAGTATCATTTCAAGTGCCATGAACTGAACAAAACAACACAAAACAGACCGTGCGAATTGGTGAGTACCTTGAAAATTCATACAAGACCGGAAAACGGAACAAGAACGTGGAGCGGAGAAGCGGGGTCAAGAAACGAGTCCGATTGAGGAAGCGGGGAAGCTCCGCGTATGGAAAAACTGTCCACAAATCCGGACCGCATTATTTTCTTGCTCCGCTTCGCTGTCTGGCTCTACACCTATGGACAAACACAGTCCACATCTCCGCTCCGCATTCCCTCTCGCTCCGCTTTGCTACCTCGCTCCGACAAACCGGCAGCCTAAAAGAAAACTGCACGCCACTCGCTGATGAGCTCGTGTATTGAATATCATTTACCTTTTGTCCCACTGTTTCACAAAAAAGCTTTGTCGAGGTTTTGTCTGAATATGAGATTTAACCCGAGTTGATCGCAGTGATTGTCCCGGTTGCATTAAATAAATTGTATTAGTAAGTGTTTTAAACCATGACCATAACCGACGTTGGGAAAAAGACTGCTAAGCTAAAATGGGACTGGGCTGGACACGTCTGTCGCATGCACCCACAAAGGTGGGCTCGCACAGTTACTTGGTGGGTGCCGGAGAACGGCCAGCGACATCGAGGCAGACCGAGAAGGAGATGGCGGGACGATCTGGACACGTACGCAAAGGACTGGCCTGACATTGCGTCAGAACGAGAGTTGTGTAGGTCAAGAGGGGAGGCTTTTGCCCAGCAGTGGGACACTATACAGGCTACTTAAAAAAAAAAGAAAGTGTTTTAAAACATGACAGATCAAAAGATAAAAATGCTCCTTCTAAAACAGCAGGGTCATGTGTATTAATTGGGTATTTTCCTGAGTAAAAAAATATTATTTTCACTTCTCATACTCGTAAAGTTGGTATTTATGCCAATGCCGGATCTAGGACGTGACGCGGAACGAACTTTAATTGGCTACATTTTCATATTTTTTTTAATTGACAAAAGCACAGGTAAGATCGTGTATGGAATACTGCTATCACCTGTCCGCCAAGTATCAGTTAGCTGCGTTGGATTCAGTGGTGCACCGGGCCCTAGCTCTGGTGACAGTCCGCTGATCGGGAACAGGCTACAGAGCCTCGAACACCTTCGTAGAGTTGCTTGTCTGTTTTTTACCGGATACATTTTGGTAAGTGTGCGCAGGAATTACATGATCTTATTCCTCCGTCTCCATTTTGCCAACGGACTTCCAGGCAGGGGGAGCGTCTTCACACTTATGTAGTTAGTGTTCCGTAAGCCCGCACGAAGCGGTTTGCTTTATCTTTCATATTATACTGCCCTTCCCGGTCGGCTCGAAACAGTCGTGCAATTATCCTGAGCGCGCGTGAAGCGTGAATCATCTTTTCACAAACCACAATTAATTAACATTTTAGAAGAAAATTCGGAAAAACAGTGTCTTGGCCGGAAAGGGGTAAATTCAATCTAGGGCTCTTCAAGGTTAGAGTGAATAGGCTGTTACTGAACCTTATACCCAACCTTAACCCCAGATACACCTTTGGCCTCATCTGCACTTAACATCAGGTGAGATAGGGGTCAATCACGGTCAGTTTTATGTAAAAGAGAAAAAAGAAAAATACGTGTGGAAAAGGTTGCCTGGAAGAGATCGCTCTTAAGCAATAAGGCCGCCTATTGCTTACCTTATAATTTTCTCTCTGTCTACCTGTTTTCTGTATCGCTTACTATTTCTGGTGTACAATAAAGAGTCATTGAATTGTATCGTATTGTTTCCAATTTTTTCTAAGAATGTAAGTGACGGACTGTTAAGATTTTATAGGGCACTGGCCTATTAACCCCTACAAACTGCTTCATCTATACTTTTCCTAAAAACTTTTCCTAATTCTATTGAACCTTAATCAAAATTTCACCCAATGAGTCCTTTGTAAAACTCACTCCGCTCCTAAAGTATCCTTATTATGCATCCTGCCATTGTACCTATTCAATTTTCTCACAACTTCATGAAGCCCTAAGCCATCTTTATCAACCTTTCAGAACAAAGGGGCTCCCCACAAACTATCCCAAATTGTTTCACGACAAAGCCGGGCTTATTTTCAAAACCTGTTCAAACAATTCTAAGCTAACCTAAACAGCATTGGTGCAGCTACATGAATCTGCCCCGGGGCTTCACTTCAATCGATTTGGCTCCCGCTTGACCTGTCTGCTACTGAGGTATAATAGTTGCGGCTTTTCTTTGCGTTCGGTGTACACGGCGGGCCAAAGAGACAGTGGATTGTGAAGGATATGGTTCGTGTAAATTAAGCTTGCTTGAAAATTACACACACGTAAATCATTAGATCCAGTAGCTGATTAGAAATTTACGAAAATTAAATCGTGGTTTTCATTGACGTTACGTTAAAAACAATCATGTCAAATTTCATGACTCTAAGCCCAGCGGTTGTTGATTCGATATTTTATCCCTATCCCGTGGAAATATCGGAATGAAAAGTAGCCTGTGTTTTATTCCAGATGTCCAGCTATCTAAATACCAAATTTCATTCAAATCCGTCCAGCCGTTTCAGCGTGAAGGAGTAACAATATAATATTAGTAGAATTAGGACTAAATAGGCGGAACTAGTAGAACTGATGGTGATGCCCGCTGAGGCCTTGAAGTGTTGGAGTGGCGGTTAATAGCGAAAATATTTGCATGCCTTGCCAAAGTGGAGAGATGATTAAAAAATCTTTTACAATTTGAAAAATTCTTCAATCTGCTGTCGAAAAAAAAATCAGCTGTGGATAGCACTACATACACCAATCGTTGTGGATACCTTTGGGAAAGACCTGTGTCCAGCCAAAAAGAGTGTTGAAGAGTAATGACTGTACGTGAATATTCCTACGATCCCTGATAGGCAACCACTTCAACTGTGCGCGGAAGTCAGACACGTGGTCATACTTACGGAGGCCAAAAATGTAACGGATACACACATTCTGTAGGCGGTCAAGCTTGTCAAGCAACCCCTCACTCAGATCCAGATAACCAATATCACCATAGTCTAGAGGCGGAAACAAAATAGTATACTCCTTAAATACCTACTACCGAAACCGTGCCGTGCGCGGTCTTAGAAAAATATATACTTATCTCTTCGCGTGAATATCATTAAAGGCGTAAAGAGACCCTGATGTGAGAGTGGTCAGCAACAATCTCTATTGCCAGCTTCCAATTTCGAATTTTAATACTGCGGTGTGGAAAGCAATTCTAAAACAAATTTAGCTTTATTATACCTGTAATGCTAATTTAATTATCAACTAGTAACACGGCGTAATAAGCGACTGTTCCTTTAATGCCCGACTGAAGTTTGATTATATGCCAAACCGTAACGTAATTCCGGCAAATGTGTTGATTAATAAATGAAATGCATAGCAAACGTATATTGCACAGAATTTCAGCCGCGTGATTTTGGCAAAGCGTGCTTTTACGTCCTTGGAAGAAGAGACTCCAAAAGTAGCAATGTACTCGTCTAATATCCGTCACCGTATTTTAATGTACGACTTTGATGTACAAAGATTCTTGGAGTAGCCAAATCAGTGGAACAATGCCAATAGCCGCGACATATGCGACGAGCCAGCCTTTTTCTCAATTCCTTCCCAATTTTCGGTAAGAGAGTATATGAACGGCCTTTGTGAGGAGCAATTTCAGTTTGGAAGTACGAAGCATTGTATGTTTAGGTTTGAATAGGATTATCTTCAGGTTATTTGGACTCCGAAATATTTAAGGGAACCTCATGTGGAAATATTGACGGAAGTTTAGCACAAACTAAATCTGAAGACAAATTTTGTTTCATTTAAAAAAAAGTATTTTTGGATGCACAAAGCGTGCGCAAAGCGTCTCTGTTTCAGATTGAACAAAGGAGGTTGTAAAATAAAGGCGACGTTCTAAGGCACAAGCTAGTAACAAAATAATAATAAAAATATTGAATCAGGCGTTACTTTGCGGAGGTCCATATCAATGAACTTAAAGAATTTCTTTGCTCACCCGCGACCTTATGATAGCTAAGTTTATGCAAGATATGCGTATTCATGCAGTTCCTCCACCTCCACACTGTAAGAATACACAAATCACACAAACCAATCGATCACCACCATCGTAATACACTGACGCGTTTCGAACTCAACCAGAGCTCATCTTCAGAGCAACACAACCGTACACCATACTACCAGATGTTAGATTAACTCTCAAATTCTTTTAGTTCAATAAAAAATTTGTACCTCGGAAAAAATCTTGCAATAAATTTGCTTATCGGAATCTTTTTTGTAACAAATCAAAATTAAGTACAAATTGAACAACTTGTTAACAAGAATTACATTACACTCCATTGTATATGATCTCGAATGTTCAATTACAATAAAGAATTTATCATTATTCTTATTCGTATCGGATCAAATACTTTATTTGCTTTGAGCTTATTACTTTACAGATTGTTTCTTGTAAATTACCTCGAGGATATTGCTCAAGGTAAATTTAAAAAAATGCCAAGCTCGAGTAACACACGCGTACTTGGGACTTCACAAGAATTTAAGATTATAATTCAACTTTCCAATTTGTGTCCAAACGTTAGACTATCATCAATAACTTTACTTGGTATCATATAAAATAAAATCCCACAAAAACACTTTATGTGAAATTCAGTGATAAGACTGACTAATCAATAAAGCTTTTAGTGTATAGTGTATATGTAGTAATCAATAAGCATTCTGAGAGGAGGCCTGTGTCCAGCACTGCAGTGGGACGTATATAAGCTGGGATGATGATGATGAAATTTGAATATTCGTTAAGTTTTCTTAAATATTACTACCTCGGGAAAAAGTCTGTCCGATATTAACATCTGCACCTTAAATTAAAAAAAACTAAATAATAGGTTTTGCTTTTATGTCCCAAATGTTTTGATAATACAATTTAAAATCTGAACCGTACTTGAAATATGGAACCTTAAATTCAAAGAAAATTTTGTTCATTTCAATAAAAACAATGTTATTTTCCACTGATTACATTTCTTCAGAATAAATTAGAAAATTGATACATTTACAACATATTATTACCTAATTTGTTTGTTTTTTTTTTGGCTTTGCCATGAAAAGGAAATTTGATTATTTTATTTCGAAAAAAAAAGTGTAAAAATTCAAGGAGAAAATTTAAATAAAAAGTTATCAAATTTTTACTACCGAGATCCAGCTATCTACATACCAAAAAGGAATAGAATGTAGCGTGCGTAGAAATATAGCGTGCTATTTTACTTTTACCTGAGACGTATGTATCCACTCGAGCCGCAGGTGAAGTTTTATAGTTAAGTCAAGTGTAAACTGAGTTTATGATCAAATTATACACTCTGCTTCTCACTTTGTAAAATTGTTTGATTTTTTTTTAATAATTCATCCGTTCGAAGCCAATGCGAGCAATAAGTTTATAATATTTGTAAAGAATTTGTTCTACCGGCAGCCATATTTCCTCGTTCCGAAACAAACAGTACTTACCTGTAATTTCTCACAGAGGGCGCTAATAGCCCACGTTTAACATCGACAAGGATAAACGCGGGCGGAAAAACAACTATTATTTAGTGTATTCATAATATATTCTACTGTTCAAAGCAAGGAAAAGAAAAATTTGCGTTAGACTTTTTAACTTTGTCATCCACTTCGGTCAATAGGAGTCGCTTGCAAATTTTCATGTAACGAATTATGTTATTTATGACAAGATAGTTTTTTAGTTTTAGAAGTGTGGCATAAATCGGTATTATTCTGTTGTAATTTGGAAGAAAGCGCCAAGTATCCGGAAATACATATTTTATTAATGAAAATAGCACTTCGATTGCGTGTAGCGCTCTGAGGTACAATAATAACCTAACCATAAAAAAAGCTTTTTTTGTTGACTATACTTTTTGTTTACTGTACTTGCATTGTCACCCAAATTAAATTTGCATACCAAATTAAATATCAAATATAACAAATTAATTATTATTATGAATCGAAATAATATTGACATTATTTCAATTGTTATTATTTTCTTTAACTATTTTTTTACATTTCTTATTGATTATTTTCAATTTAATTCTAGAATTCAATCATTTTGATTCATTTTTTTTACCTTCATGAGCTATAACTGACATTGTGTTAATCTTTTTGTAGTAAAATTTATTTTTAGTCGCCAATCAACTCTATGTACTTAGTCTGTAAGATCGAAATATTGTATGCTGGACCCTGGCAGATTGTGACGTACTAAATGTAACAATAAGAACTTATGTATACTAACTTACAATCACAACCTATCAATAAATATTTGAATTTGAATTAACCGTTGAAGAGTTCCGTCCTGCGTAGACGACCCTGGCTGGACTACAAGGATGTCACTACTAGATTATTGTATTGTCACGTGATTTACATAAGTATTCCAAATTTAAAGTTAATCTGACTACTGGAAGTTGGTCAAATTTAACTTGCAATATTGATTACAGACATACAGACAGACAGGCAGACAACGGGACAGGTGAAACTAAATAAAAACTTGTAAAATTGCACGTTGTATTTAATTACCATTTTAATTGGCGTCTTCTCAATAGGTTTTATGATTAACATTTGGGGTTTGTTCCGCGTACCTTGACTTAAGAAAAGCTAAAATTAATAATGACCGTAATAGTCTAAAATATTGTTGAAGGTTTGCTTGGTAATCTTGCAGCTAGTCTTTTTCGAAGAGGAGGTCTTTTATAGGCCGACATATAATATTTATTATGAGATATGCTTGGAGTTTCTTTGCGCCATAGAATCTGGGAGAGGCCTTGGGGGAGGCCTATGTCCAGCAGTGGACGTCTTTGGGCTGACATGATGATGATGATGATAGAATCTGGGATGCGGAAACTCGTCGAAGAACTACGAGTAAAGTCACCGACATACTTTGTAGGAAAAATATGCAAGTTGAAGTGGCAATTCATGGACAGATCACATCGCTCGAAGAAGAGATAACCGTAGAAGAGATAACGGAGAGTTGGGGGAGAAAAGTTCTCGAGTGGCGACCACGAACCGGAAGGCGTAGCGTTGGCAGACCTCCCACCAGGTGGACTGACGACATCGTGAGAGTTGCGGGAAACTGGTGGATGCAAGTAGCGAGTTGTCTGTGGCGTGCTAAGGGGGAGGCCTTTGTTCAGTAGTGGACGTCGTCTCCCGGGTGATGATGATGATATAATATTTCGCAAATCTGATGTTGTTATAAGAACCAAGGGTAGTTTGTTTACACTAAACACACGGCAGCACTAAAGAACAGTATATCGCCCATCGCTTTTCCACGTTACTACCCCCTATGCTTTACGATAGGCTATCGCCTTGTTTTGACGTCCCCCCACCGCACATAAAGCAACCCCCTAAAATATGAGCTCGGCCGGTTGAGCAGCACTGAATATTGAATGCAACTCCACAATTCAAGTAAATATAACTGATTCAGTGTCGGTCTTCGTATTTATTGTTAGGGCGGTTTGTAATTTAGATAAGAGTAGTGGTTTACGATTTTTGTCTGTCAGGTCAAAATCTTCATGATAGGAGGTACTCTTAGCTTAGATTTATACAACCACTAGTCTACCCTTGGCTAGACCATTAAATCTAGCCAATAGGAATTCATCATCTTCATCATCATCATCAGCCGGAAGACGTCCACTGCTGAACAAAGGCCTCCCTCTTAGAACGCCACAATGAACGACAACTCGCCACTCGCCACTGGCATCTACCGGTTTCCCGCAACTCATAGGAATTCAAAATATAGGAAATAGGAATTCATAGGTCTTCACTAACTTTCTATACGTACTGAACACCCGTACAAAATGTAGAGTACCTGGTACCTAAACGGTTAGTATTTTAGGAGTTAGAACCCGTGGAAAAATTTGCTACTGAATTATCTATTTCAGAGATCTGGCATGGCAGTCGAACAGCTATTTAAGTTGGCAGTGGATAGGACGAGATTTAAGGAGCTGACTGCCAACTTTCAATGATGAAGTGACGCTTTAAGCAGAAGAAGTTAATGTACTACTCTAGTATGATAAATCAAAACAGATCGATAAGATTCACGTCAAGTGACCGAGAGGAAGAAACTTGATGCCCTGGATAGATCAATGTCCACGAAGCCGTGGCAAATAGAGAGCGATTGTGCGAAAAAGGATTCACGACCTTCAGAAATGAGGATTAAGATACGAGGACGAATATCAAAATATTTTCTAAAATATCAATCTCAAACTTTGTGTCAATATAAGAATTATTTCCAAAAAAAGAGTAAGTATAAAAAAAAAAACTAAAAGTCAACTAAATAAACCTAATTAACAGAAATTCGGCCTACAGTTGGACACCAAAACCTCCGCATACAAACGGCACAGCTGAAAGAGTAGAAACGTACATAAAAAATGTTAAAGCCAGTGATATCCCCTGAAATATTACCGGAAATGAAGACTCGAACAAACAAGCCGAACAGAGTGGGGGGTACAAATAATAAGTAATTGTGGAGACTGGCCGTTTTTAATGAGTCATGAAAGAACATTCATCTACTGACATTGCTTTTTATTCGGGCTGGGTTTAGTGTGGATGGGTTCTTGCCCGTTACATGATAATAAAGATTGTACCTTATTTTATTTGTCATTTATTTGACTAAGAGTCTGGTTCACCACTCATTGATACGTGAGAGACAGTGTCGTCTCTGTTTTTCGGACAAAACAAAAGAAGACCGCAGCACAGATATCTTCGCATAAAAATTATTAATGAGTGGTGAAACAGTGCTTAAATTTTAAAGCTCGATCTTGATATGTTTTTTTTTTGCATTAGAAGAAAAAAATTTAGAAGAAAAAATCCTTAGCTTAGTAACAACCTGTAAGAGTTACGAGTATAGTAAAAACAGCAAAAAAAAAGGCTGTGACTGACCGTGCCGGTTAAAAGGTTAAAATATGCTACAAACAAAACTCTATTCAAAACATTTTTATTATAATCCACTTATTCAGCTTTGAACCTCTCTGTTCACATCCTAACTTTACATTGCGCTTTAAAATTGATACATGCCATTATAGTTTATGTCGCGTTCCCGTAAGGGTTGGAGTGCTGTGTAATTTTGATAGATAGCGTGATCAATTCTAAGACCGAGTGTACACGGACGTTAATGGCCGATCGTGATTGGTGTTTATGATGTCTGGTAGAGTGTAACTAGCTGATTGATACAGACTGTATTCTGTATGAAATGAAGAATGTACCTACCTACACTGTACTAATTAAAATGGAATTGAAAAAGGGACAGATGTATTCCACATTGATGAAAAATTGATTATTTGTGAACTAAAATTTTTATTTCGTACATAAGTTCTGATTTGAACCCACGATGCTCTGAGAGACCAGGTCAAATATCGAACGAGTGCACATTTTCTCACATAACTTTTTAAGTCTTAAATATTATTATTTCCTAGTGGTTAGAGAACCTGACTACGATGCTTGAGGTCCCGGGTTCGATTCCCGTGTCGGGGCAGATATTCGTATGAGAAATTTGAATGTTTGTTCTCGGGTCTTGGGTGTTTAATATGTATTTAAGTATGTATCTATATCTATATGTATATTTATCCGTTGCTTAGTACCCATAACACAAGCTTTTCTAAGCTTACTTTGGGACTAGGTCAATTGGTGTGAATTGTCCTGCGATATTTATTTATTTTTATTTTAAATATAATTCGAAGTCTGACGATGTTTCCCGTGCAATTTTACAGTTTGACAATAAGTCTTCTTTATCCGTATTGTACTTGTTTTATGAGTTGAGTTGGTAACCATAAAAGTTTATGAACAAAAAAGTTATGATGAAAAAAATATGGAGAATGATATGACATTATTACACAAATCAGTAGCAGTTTAAAAATGGGATTAAGAATTTTATGTGAGTCAGTATTAGACAGACTGCTGATTCCTAACTAGAAATTAAACCATGCGTTTGAATCTGCTTCATCGTACAAAGCAATAAATTCTTGTCAGATTTATTATACGAGCTATATTGATATGACCTAGATTGTATTGATGTTGAGTCACTGTGATATACATTTATTACGGCCAATATAAAAGGAGCAATTGAAGTAAAACTATAAAAGAAGATTAGATATTTATGCCTCATAGTTTTGTTACGGTAAAAAGCGGAAATGTCTCTAGATGATTAAATATGAGTCACAAAATAGGTTAACATGTTTATTTTTTCAATCAGGGGTTACTTTGCGGAGGTCCATATCAATGAACTAAAAGAATTTCTTTGCTCACCCGCCACCTTATGATAACTAAGTTTATGCAAAATATGCGTGTTCATGCAGTTCCTGCAGCTCCACTCCACACTGTAAGAACACATACAAATCATACAAACCCAACTATTACCACCACCACACTACACTGACGCGTTTCGAACTCAACCAGAGCGCATTTTCAGAGCAACACACAACCGTGGACCAGATGTTAGACTCATGTCATATTAGCTATCATAATGGTCGCGGGTAAGCATAAAAAATCTTTTAGTTTGCATTAAAATAATTACTTTGCTCACCCGCGACCTTATGATCATCATACGTCTATCATTTATGCAACAAACATCTTACACCTGGTAGCATGGTGAACGGTTGTATTGCTCTGAGAATGAACTCTGATTGAATTCGAAACGCATCAACGTTGTGTGGTGGTGGTGATAGGTTGGGTCTGTATGATGTGTCTTCTTACATTGTGGAGGTAAAGGAAGTGTATGAACTCATATTTGTTGCATAGACGCTTGCTATTGTAAGATCGCAGGTGAGCAAAGTAATTATTTACAGTTAATTTAAATGCATTTTGTCCATCGGTCAAAAGGTAAGGTAGGATCTCTATGTACTAGTATATACCTGTTTTCTGTACTGCTTCTGTGTTGGTGTGCAACAAAGAGTTGTTACATTGTAGGTATTGTAAGAGGGTGAGGCTCATGGGCTCATGGGAACTACGGCCCTAGCTTTCTGATTCTGAGAGGAGGCCTGTGCCCTGCAGTGGGACGTATATATGTCGGCGGCCGATCGTAAAATCCGCCAGATCACGAAATTCCTAGGTATATCGTGAAATGCCTGAGAAACAATACGGCAGATCGATTAGAGCAACGCATTCGTCGATATTCCTAGCTCTATACCGGGCACATCGTGATATGCTGAAAAAAAAAATTAGGTACGACGAGCGAAGCGAGGAGTGGTTAGTATGAATTGTGACCACTACCAGAACCGACATGGTGGCATTTCATGATATGCCTAGGAATTTCATGATCTGCCTAAGCTGGCCAAATCGGTAAAATAAACAGTGAGTTTTGAACGATATGACGGTTGCCCCTTAGCCAATTCATGAAATGGCGCCATTTCACGATATGCCTAGGAATTTCGTGATCTGGCGGAGTTTACGATCGGCCGCCGACATATAGATTGAGATGATGATGTGTAAAATATGCATGGCCCGGGCTTATCCTTACAATGCTAGCGTACAGCCAAATTCAAAAGAATGCGCAGTTTTACGACAGACTAAGAACGGTTCTCTCACGAAGTTAATGATAACAATTTTTACGTCTTCACTTAGGCTATGGCTCCGAATCATTTATTCGTAGGCCTGTCATGTTCCATCTAAATGAACTGGCTTTACTTTACTTACAATGTCAAGGATTGAGTTTCTGAATAAAATTTCAAAGGTCTCTACTCTATAGGTACGTGTCAAAGTCAAAATCAAAATAGGTATATCTTTATTCAATTTAGGCTATAAAAAGCACTTATGAAAGTCCAAAAAATCTGCCGCCGGTTCGGAAACCCTCTGCAGGGCTACTACGAAATCGAAACTCGAAGTTCGTATCGTACCGTCCCTTTCGTTCTCGTATTAAATAGTATAAGTGTCAGAGGGACCGCACGACACAAACTTCGAGTTTCGAGTTTCGTAGTAGCCCTGCTGTTGAGAAGAATCCGGCAGTAACTCAACGAGGTATTTATTTTTTATACAGATTTAAGTAAAATATTATTAAATGATATCTATACATCACAAGTATTTAACACAATTTGAACAAGAAACTACCGTGAGACTCACTCATATTAAATATAATGACCCGGATAACTCACGTCTTAAACTCGATTTAAGACGTGAGTTATCCGGGTCATTATATTTAATATTTAACACAACTTCATTTTTTTACACATTTGTCAGGCAAAAACATATTCTTTATATTAAAAAGTACATATGAACCGTGGTGGCCTCTGACCTCGTTGTTTCTGACCTATCGCTTCTCAAGCAGAGGATCGTGGGTTCAAACCGGTTCGCACATCTGAGTTTTTCGAAATTCAGCTTTCCGGTGAAGAAAACATCGTGAGGAAACCTGCACCGACCAGCGAAGCAATTCAATGGTATGTGTGAAGTTCCCAATCCGCACTGAGCCCGCGTGGGAACTACGGCCAAAGCCCTCTTATTGTGAGAGGAGGCATGTGACCAGCAGTGGGACGTATATAGGCTGGGATGATGATGATGAAAAAGTATGAGACTATGCCTAGGCCTACTGCCACGTCTCATCCACTCTGCTGCTCGCGTGTAAATGAAAACGGCCATGAATTGCTCTTGTCTTGCGCTGCAATAGCGACGCAGTGTATGTCTGGCCACCACAGTTGCCAGAAGCATTTTAAGATTGGTTTTTTGGAATCTTTTTGTATATTTTATATCAATTTCAATTTTTTTGTTACTTTTACGGTCATCCCGTAAAACCAGAAAAATAAGACAAGCACTGGGAATCGAACCCAGGTCGTCGGCATTCCGTGCCGTGTGCTATACCGCTACACCACCGCTGGACAACGATACATACACGAATTTCTCCTATGCACCTCATATCTCAGCTTGTGTTGTTTCTTATTTAGCCACTTAAGCAGCGACACTATATAGCGACATCCATCTATTCCGTAGCCCTCATCGACAAACTTTTCAGCACTCCATCGGAACTAACCGTTCACCAAAAAAAAAAAAAAAAAAAATACAAAAGGATTCCAAAAAACCAATCTTAATTTGATTGCTTAATAACGATATCTCTTGTCCGGGTGAGCGGTTAGTTCCGATGGAGTGCCCAAAAGTTAAGTTAAGTTGGCTAAATAAGAAACAACACAAGCTGAGATATGAGGTGCATAGGAGAAATTCGTGTCTGTATCGTTGTCCAGCGGTAGTGTAGCGGTATAGCACACGGCACGGAATGCCGAGGACCTGGGTTCGATTCCCAGCGCTGGTGTTATTTTTCTGGTTTTTCTGTGCATCTATATTTCAGTTTGTATTTTCGATAGAAGCATTTTGCTAAAATATATTTGGAAACCCTAGTTGCTCAAAGCACGTGAGTGGTTAGCCAACCGACGCCGTCGCGTGCCATGCACGGAGCGTCTAAAACGGTGCCGATACGCTTCTTATAGATATGACACGCAGTTGACATGTTGTAGTTCGTAATGCGTTACATTTCGTGCCTGATACGTTCCTAGTACGGTCATAGTATGATACGATGTAGTGGGTAGAGACCTTCACATGCTTTAACTGACCCCACTTGTAAATTACTGGCCTTTTTTGATATTTAAAGAACTTAAACATTAAGATTGGTTTTTTGGAATCTTTCTGTATTTTTTATTTCAATTCCAAATTTTTACTTTTACGGTCATCCCGTAAAACCTAAATTGAAAATGTAGATGCACAGAAAAACCAGAAAAATAAGACCAGCACTGGGAATCGAACCCAGGTTTTCGGCATTCCGTGCCGTGTGCTACACCGCTACACCACTGCTGGACTTGAAACATTTATGACACACGTTGGTGTTCATTGGGGCGTTCTAAGGGGAAGGCCTTTATTCTGCAGTGGACGTCTTCCGGCTGATGATCCTTGTAATGCGTTCCTGTGGTATATTATTTTAATTTAAAGCAAAAATAGAGGGCACTGTCCGAGAACGATGAAATACGTAACATGTAGTATAAACATACACTCGAAAAAAATAACCCTCCGTCTGGCAGTCGGGTAAAAAGTAACGTCGACGTGGAAGGTAGACACGATAATATTTACACTTTTATTATTATTTTGTTTTATGAAAATAACAATTTAGCGTCAAAACATTCAGCAAACTTGTTTCGTCGCCTCAGAGTTTTAGCTACAATGTAAGATGAAATCCTCAGCCATTCCGCGAGAACACTAACTCACCTCTCGCTTAAACATATCTGCAAGTCCAATTTCTTAACACATGCATATAATCTCCAAAATACACAGCACCAAAGTGCATATTTACACAGGAGCTTGGTCGTATCTCCAGGAGATATGCAGCTCTGTTCTAGAAATATGCAACTCTATACGAAATTAAAATTGGCTAGACGCCAATATAATCGCGTTGAGCCGATGTGTTTATAGCTTGCACGGTTAAGTGTTGCTAAACGATTATTAGGGCCTATGAATATTTTTGCATAATTCGAATTGTGTTCCGGTTATTGAGATTTTTAAAAATTAACCAAGAAAGACCGTGTCTCGGCAAACGTAGTATAAGACGTCCTTTGGCCAGGTGGAGTGACGATCTTTGAAAAGCTGCTGGTTGCGTCAATCCGAGATAGGATGCAATGGCGCTCATACATAACATATTATGCTATTTTAACCTCATGTGATTTTTAGGAGAGGTTTAAGGAACACTTATAAATTAACTTTATGTAAGGTATCTAAATAAACTATACATTTATCTAGTTAGTACGCTTTCCACCTTACGAACCGAAATTAGGTAAAATAAGGAAAAATGAAGTAGCTTTTAACAGGAATTACATTAAAAAACGAATGAAGAATAATATAGTTATTAATGAAGTTATTGTTGGAGCTCTAGCCGCAAATAAGAAACGTGTGAGGATAAAGGTACGAGAAACCAAGTATTCCAAATTAGATATGGAATACAAAGTAACAGAGGACGATGAATCTTTAATATCTATTTAGTTCAATAAAGGAGTTTTTCTTTGAAATAATTTAAAATCAATTTACGATGTTCATTTTATATTTTATGTTCATGAACCACAGTTGTAATAAAATACGGCCTTGTAGATTAATGCATTTGTGCAGATAGCAGATAGAGTAAAATATCTACGTCAAAGGAGTTATTTCTAAGGTGACACCATGATAGATCTATTTATAGATATAAAAACTTACGCTATTTTTGTGTAGTTGTCTGTTATTTTACTGCGTATGGCGACTTAGGATTTCATTACCGATTGCGAACTTCGGAGCATATTTTTTTGCGAGAATTCCCTAGTAAATTTGGTAAAGTCATCAATTTTAGTTCAACTTCCAGATTTTATGGTTCACGCAAGCCGCAGATAAATTCTAGTGCCTAAATAAGTTCTTAAAATTAATGTTTTAGCACTCCAGACCTCAAGGGGAATGGAATTTTAGCCTTGATCGTTAAATAATTAACGGATCGCTATTTTAAGGGGCTGTTTCACCACTCATTGATTAATTTCAACTGACGGATAATGTGATACCGTCTCCGTCTATTTGAATAAAACAAACAGAGACGGCATCACATTTATCCGCTAAAACTAATCAATGGATGGTGAAACAGCCCAAATGTTTTCGTTGAAGAGTCATTCCCAAAGCTCGTGATCCTTAAGGTCTCAAATTGTAATTGATCAAAAATACTTTTTCAAACAAATTACACCTCTCATTTTCCTACACAACGTAAAAGACTCGCACTTCTAATTTATAAATACTTGGCAAGCTTTTGTTAACTTGATATTCGTTGGATTGTTTATTTTGAAGGTGTTTACTTTGACATTCACCTTTGCAAGGCAGAAAAACATACGTTTTGTTTTAAAATAATTCTATTTTTTTGTGTGCATACTTGTATGAAACTTGAACGTCATCGAAGAATTCAGGGCAGCAAGGTTGCGCTGGCTTAGCCACGTTGAGAAGATCGTTGCGCATCTAAACTCGTAATTTTCGCAAAATTTTAGTTTTTCATAATTTTCTTCTCGTCGAAAGTATGATATTTTGCAGGTGGTAGGACCTTGTGCAAGGTCCGCCCGGATTGCTACCACCATCTTGCTCGCTAATCCTGCCGTGAAGCAGCAGTGCTTGCACTATTGTGTTTCGGCGTGGAGAGTAAGACAGCCGGTGAAATTACTGGCACTTGAGGTCTCCCATCTTAGGCCTCTAGGTTGGCAACGCATCTGCAATAACCCTGGTGTTGCAGATGTTTATGGGCTGTGGTGATCTCTTACCATCAGGAGACCAACATGCTTGTTTGCCATCCAGTCGAATAAAAACAAAAATAGTTTTTTAGAAACTATGAAGGTGCTTGTAGGTTAGATTAGGTTTGTTTTATAACAATTCTGAACAATTAAGGGATTCTGAGAAAAAAGATTTATGAAAAACAATACATAATGACAATTATCACATTACGAATTGCGAAAATAATTATAAGAGTCCATATGGACCCTGAGAGGATGGATGAGGATCAAGCAATGAGGCGTACGTATATAATAGACGGCCAGAGGCCCATTTCACGAGGCTACAACTTACAATTTATTTTACAAGCGGTAGTCTCATTTCAATACATACTGTTAAACAAAGACTACCGCTTGTAAATTGTAGCTTCGTGAAATAGGGCACAGGTGGAGGAGGCCCAGATACCTGTAGATGGACCAGAGCCCTTATTATCTATAACACTTGGAATCACAATTTTATTGTTTTCACCACATCTTTCCGTCACACATAGACGAGGGTAGAAAGAGATCATGAATGCGATCCTGAAAGTCAGCGGGTAGACAATAGGGTCTCAGTTTGAGATGGATATCGCCCAGTTCCAGCAACCGAAGTGGCGAGACGTGTCCCTGTACAGAGTGGTGTTCTTTGGTGTCGAAGGCAGTGTTGCCAGGTTCGAAGAGTGAGCAAAAACGCACTTCCAACGCGCACGAAGCGGCACCGTCGATTGTCGATTGCGTTAAATCTGACAGTTGAATGGTTTATTAGGGAGAAAAATTTATCAGAAAAAAATAGCGAACCGCCCATACTTCGGTATTTTTTTTATACCGAACAGCGAACACAGTGCTAATATACCGAACGGTTCGGTAAAATACCGAACACTGGCATCACTAGTCGGAGGCCAAGCTCCACTTTGGATCGGAACCATCGCAGTACCATACGCATACCATCGCAGTACCATACCTTTAAAGTAACTCAGTCACATTTCTAACCTAGAGCTCAAGAGATGCGAGCTCGGACTTGAGCCCAGGATCATCTGCTTGAGAAGCCATTCGTCAAACCACTAGGCCACCACGGCTGATGGCAGCTTCAGCCAATATTTGTCCATAACAACAGTAACGCTGAAACTGTGCCATATCTGGCCCACTTAATCCTTCGCAAAAGGTAATCTACCGTAGCCGGCTCCGTTATTTAGATGTGGATCCACTTACACACAATATAATTGTATTGGCTCCGCGCCAGCGTATACTGTTTCATCTGTAAATGGGTGTATATATAATTTTTATGGCCCGCTTATGTCCTGGGAGCTCGCGTGTGAAACGATTTTGTAAATTCATTTTAGATGAATGGTTCAATTGTTATTTTGAAAACAACGGGAGCATAAAAGTATAGGGTAAATTGGCCTATCTGCGACTACTGTTGAAATTAGTTTCAAATGAATGTTTATTAATACTTTTGCGACGAACTAATTTCGTGTCTCTTTTTTCTTTTATAATGTGACTCATGATTTGTACACTTAGATTTGCAGTTTGTACTTTACTGCCTAATGGTAAATAAATAATCCCATCAAAAACCTTAGGTACAATGTAAAAAGGTGCAAGTCTCGCAACGCAGGTTTTAAGTGTAAAAAAGTTTTGAGATGCAATGTTAAACCAATCGGTTATTTATTTACTTATTTTAGTTAGTACAAGGGGTGTCGGTATAGTTCTCAAACAAAGAGTTAGCCAAATAAACTCCAGATGTCCAGATTGCCAAACGGATTAGGTATCCTCCTAAGTCCTCGCGTACTTTATAAAGGATCAATTAACACTAAGAATAACGGCCGAATGTACTTTATCAAAGTACAAATTGTTCATTGAATAAAGAATTCTAAGCATTTTGAAATAAAGTCCATAATAACAAAGCGGGTCAACCATGTCTAGGTCGTAAACGCTAAGTTTGTGAAAAATGTCAGGACTCGGGAGGGTATGATGTTCCACCATTTACTACACATGGGAACATCTGACTAAAAACTTTGTCATAAATTTGTTACCTAATAACAATTAGTTAACTGACAACATGTCTTATTGTTACAGTTAGTTAGTAGTTACACATAAATTACTTGACCATAGAATGCTTGTTAATAATACAACAATACAATATTGAGACAAGAACAATGAGAGAAGACTGTCACTTCAGTAATATTTCATACTCAATCCGCCCAGTGAACCCAATAAACATTAAATCCATTGTTAATCTTATCAATACTCATTTATGTGATTTAAAAAATGCTGCTGAACCTACCTACCTCCTATTTGAGGTTTACCTGAAATATACTTGTTCGTTTTTCATTGTAAACAAGCCATCATCCTTAAAGACAATAGAAAACGACATTGAAGTTAATTGATGCTTAAAATAAAAGGGTACTTAGACGGAAAATACTTTTTTACATTGGTTTTACTCGCTTCTTGAGATTTTTAATCATCATCATCATCATCCCAGCCTATATACGTCCCACTGCTGGGCACAGGCCTCCTCTCAGAACAAGAGGGCTTGGGCCATAGTTCCCACGCGGGCCCAGTGCGGATTGGGAACTTAGATTTTTAATAGTAGATTGTTAAACGTGATGCTTAAATGCTTGAAATTCTCAGTTTTCATTTGAGGACTACCAGAATGTCTTTCTTTCTTGCTCGCTAATCCTGCCGTGAAGCAGCAGTACTTGCACTGTTGTGTTTCGGCGTGGAGAGTAAGACAGCCGGTGAAATTACTGGCACTTGAGGTATCCCATTTTAGGCGAGGTTGGCAACGCATGTTTTTTTACATGATTTGTAATACTCGTTTTAACACTGAATCGTATTCAAATAAATATGACATATATAAGTGAGTACCTAGGTAATGTACGTGTACCTTACGAATATTTAGAATTCTTCTTATAAGTCACTGCAAAAGCCTTGTGGCCTTACTTGTCGACTAGTAAGGATTAGAATAGAATTGAATAGAATAGTTTTTTTTTGTTGTATGATTTTTTTTATGGTTGGCTTTGAACCATAACGACTTCCTTAGGAAAATAGTGTGGCGATTTCCCCTAACAGTCCATTCCATACCACATTCCATGCCATCGGGAAAATTAACTGAAATAATTACTTTGCTCACCAAAACAAAGTTTGTTTCAGTTCATTGATATGGACCATATCCGCAAAGTAAAAGTAAGTTATCTAGATTCCTTCACACAGGTCACCTTTTAAAACATCTACGGGAAGAGCTAGAAGCTGGATGCGTCCAGCCAAAGACAGGGCACATTGTTGTTCATTGGAGGAAGCCGATGCCCATGCTATGCTATGGTACAGTTAGTTTTTAGGGTTCCGTAGCCAAAATGGGAAAAAAGGAACCCTTATAGTTTCGCCATGTCTGTCTGTCCGTCCGCGGCTTTGCTCAGGGACTATCAATGCTAGAAAGCTGTAATTTTGCACGAATATATATGTAAACTATGCCGACAAAATGGTATAATAAAAAATTCAAAAAAATTTTTTTTACAGAGTTACTCCCATAGACGTAAAGTGGGGGTGTTTTTTTTCTCATCCAATCTTGTAGTGTGGGGTATTGTTTGATAGGTATTTTAAAACCATTAGGGGGTTGCTAAAACGATTTTTCGATTCAGTGATTTGTTTGCGAAATATTCAACTTTAAAGTGAAAATTTTCATAATTCAGGATAGTAGTAGGTATATCAAACGTACAAGGAAAACTATAACGGTTAAGTTTTCTTAAGAATTATTAGTAGTTTAAGAGTAAATAGCAGCCTAAGGTATAAAATATACCTAAACTTGGAATATTCCGTACAAAATACGAAATCATTTAAAAAAATATTTTATACTAGCTTTTGCCCGCGACTTCGTCCGCGTGGAATAGTAACTTTGGGAAGTATTTAAAATTTATTTAGGATCCCTATTTTGCCAATAATAGCACATATAAACTTCTACGGTTTACTGAAAATAATCTATTTTAAAACATTGCTAAGTATAGGTACCTATAAACTATTTTTTTTGTTCTTCCATCCATCCATCCATCCATCCATGTTCTTTGGTAAAACATAAATATTTTGCGGGAAACCACATTTTACCAATACGACGTGTATTCTACCCTGTCAACATAAAAGGACTAAGTACTTAATTCTTCATAGTGAGCTCTTGACACCTTACGTCCTTTATTGTAAACTAGCTTTTGCCCGCGACTTCGTCCGCGTGGAATAGTAACTTTGGAAAGTATTTAATTTATTTAGGGTACCTATTCTGCCAATAATAGCACATAGAAACTTCTACGGTTTACTGAAAATAACCTATTTTAATACATTGCTTTATATCTAAACTATTTTTTTTGTTCTTCCATTCTTTGGTAAAACATAAGTATTCTACCCTGCCAACACAAAAGGACTAATTCTTTATAGTGAGCTCTTGACATCTTACGTCCTGTATTGTAAGTTAGGAGGGTAGGATTATAATTAAGACGGCATTCTTACTAAGCATTGCTACACATATTTCTATACTTATAGTAAATTTGTTTGGAATTCCTTACGAACTTTCATCCCCATATTTTCAAGTAGGTATGAAAAATGACGAAATTTGAAAAGAGCCGGAACAAATGTTTTTTAGGGTTCCGTACCTCAAAAGGAAAAAAATGGAACTCTTATAGGATGACTTTGCTGTCCGTCCGTCCGTCTGTCTGTCAAGACCCTTTATCCCGTAAACGTGCGGAGTATTTATCGAGTTGAAATTAAAACCCTAAACTCAAAAAAGTTATAGGGTACTTTCGGCTGTCCTAGAAACTTGAAATTTTGTATAAAGGAAGCTCTTATAGCAAATTTTATTCCCTTTATAGCAAAATAAGTAAGAAAAATCTGAAAATCATAATTTTTAATGTCTGACTGTCTATGTTAATAAGCCATGTAAAATGACCCCACATTGCGTACATTTTGCTTATGAGCTTGGCTCTGCTAACACTTGATATTCATAAATACCTATGCACGGAACCCTTGACGCGCGAGTTCGAGTCGATTTTAACCGGTTTTAAGAAGAAGAAGAATTAAAAAAAACGCTCGAACAATTATTTATCTCTTATCACGTGCCCAAATACCAAGTTTCATAAAGAAACATGGATTTATCTTCGATAATGACGACCTTCCATATGAGCTTTCATCCCCTATTTCATCCCCTCACAGGTCGAATTTTCAAAAAAGCTAAAACACATACCGACTTATTTCTTATTAAGTGCCTAAATGCCAAGTTTCATGGTTTTATTTCCAACAGCGACGAACTTCCACCATATAAACTTTAACCCCCTATTTCAACCCCTTAAAGCCTTTTTTTCGCGATAAAAGATAGCCTATGTTCTTTCCCATGGTCTATTCTATCTCTGTACCAAATTTCATCCAAATCGGTTCAGCGGTTTTTGCGTGAAAGCGTAACAGACAGACAGACAGACAGACAGACAGACAGAGTTACTTTCGCATTTATAATATTAGTATGGATAGTATGGATTTTCGTAATGGCTACGGAACCCTATTTCGGGCGTGTCTGACACGCTCTTGGCTGGTTTTTTCATATGTTGTTATTTATCTGACTTAGTTTAGTTTAGTTTATTTATTCATTCAATAACCCATTAAATTATAATTTACATAAATGTCAGTTATAAGAATCTATCTAGTTATTTGGATTGTTGTGTAGTGTATGTGTATTTGTATAGCTAGTTTTATGTATTCTTGATATTGCTCTAATCTACTGTAAATTGCACATCCTGCTAAAATGTATTCCTTCTTTCTATCTATTGTAAAGGTTGCCTGGAAGAGATCGCTCTGAAGCGATAAGGCCGCATAGTGCTTATCTTGGTAAATCTCGGTATACCTGTGTTTTCTGTACTGCTTTCTAAGTGTTGGTGTGCATTAAAGAGTTATTGTATTGTATTGTATTCCCAGTAGCGAACTCCTATAGGTTGATGATAATGATGACGCGAAGAGGTACTCTCGTACTATTCCGGAATAGAATACTATATATAATACTGGATACAACACGGCACATACCTTTCAAATAAACAAGAGAAAATCTCCCCGAAATCAACTGATAATAACATAATCAGTATAATGGCCCAAATATTAATTGAGTAGGCGGAAACATAATATACCTACCCCATTCCCCCTGACATTAATATCTGTTCATTTAGAATATAGAGCCATAAGCGAATACCAGAAGCGACTATAGCTTTTTCGTATTATATAAGGTGCTAACGAATTAGGTAACCAATATTTTTACACGTAAGGAGTAGACTTAAGTGTATACAGCGTGTATTTTTGATACTACCTCAAACTGTAACCAGACGAAGATTTAATGCTGTGAACCGATATCAAAACAAATTGTTAATTTAGAATCAACTACCAGAGCGTAATTAATTTTTGAAATATTTTCGAGCAGCAATGTAATGCGTACAATAATTTGATACGAGAGAGAAGCGTTCTGTGACAGCTGTCACTTCAATAAGTGTCACGTCTTGAATAAAAACAAAGTAGTATCACGTACATTGCGTGCTAATTAATTTTGTAAGGAAAATAATAAGTCTATTTTTTTTACTAAAACATAATAAAACGTGATTATTATGGCCTTCACTAACTACCCTTAAAGTTTGAGGTAGTATCAAAAATACAGGCTGTATTTAAAAGTTTATGTTACTTTTTGGAGATAATTAGAGAATAAACTTTGCTGAGTAAAAACATCATGTTAATGAGATAATTATTAGTCACCTTATTTTCTTCGTTTTAGTTTTTAAGGCAGTCGGATTTTTGTTTTTTTTTTTTAAATTCAAAGTCAAAGTCAAAGTCAAAATATCTTTATTCAATTTAGGCTACAACAAGCACTTATGAATGTCAATAAAAATCTACCACCGGGTCGGAAAAACCTCTGCTAAGAAGAATCCGGCAAGAAACTCAACGAGATATATATATTTTTTTAAACAGAGATTGAGAGATGTTATTGCCTTATATTCATACGCTGACACGGTTCTGGTTTTATTCCATATTCTAAGCCTGTTCAATGATTTCTTTGTTTGCGTGTTGCTAAGGGCGGTATTGATTTCACGTTACCAATGACATTTGTTTAATTATTTCTTCGTCTCCATACGTGTCAGTGGTGGAGTGATGGGCGGAAGAAAAACATTGCGGTTTGGAGTGTTTCTATGTGTATGTGTGTTACACGTGCGCAAACGGTTTTAAAACTAAACTTATTGGTATTACCGACAAATTAAATAAGTACTTTAAACATTTTAATGACAGTTTCTTCGTCAGAAAATAATCAATTGCCAGTTGGATCCTACCTACCTACTTCGTGATTCCGTGCAAATTTAAAAGTAAGTATTAATGATTATATGATGGTTTATTTATAATTTAACTTTTCTCAAACATGACACCAAATATTGACGGTGTGTTACAAATAATAGGCCGAGAAGTATCGCGCTGCAGGCGCTGCGGCTCGGCAGCCTGCGCGCGGTCACTCTAGCGGCCTGCAAAGAGATTTCATAAATTTTTTTCGGCCGCTGGCCGGCAATACGACCGTTTTTTGTTTCAATGTGCGATCGCTGGCACTTCCTCCAGCCACAGCAGCACCGCCCTTGTCAGCCGAAAGCAGCCAGCGCGACAAGCGCGCACGCAACAGGGCGACCAGACTAGCGTCCCGCCATGCTTGATTTCTTGTTTTTTTTTTTTATTTCATGTCATGTTTGATAAAAGCACTACACACACAAGCCTCGGCCGGAACGTGGGGTTGCCGGCCTCGCATCCCTATCCAATGTCAATATCTGCTTGGCCAGCAACCCCCTACTTCCCGGCCTCTACAGTAATGTACTATTATTCATTTATGTACTTTTCAAATATTATAAATATAAATAATACAATAAAGAGATCGTTTTGAAGCAATAAAGCTGCCTATAGCTGTGCTTGCCTTGTAACATTATTCTACTGTGTTTTTACACTATTTGGTGCTCAATAAAGATTGGAATTATATAGTAAGATAAATTATGTAATTTATTGTATTGCAATGCGAAAATACCACTGTCTGTCTATTACCTCTACTCGCTTAGCCCGTTGAACTGATTAAAGGGAAAAATTACTATGGGGTATTTTATGGCCCTAGATGGATACAGAGAAACAGAATAGTTTATATTCCCGAAAACATAGTTCCCATCGAGATAGCGACGTACAAATTTTTAGCTGATGGAGTTGCGGGCAACGGCTAGTTTACATTATACCTAACCAATGAGTTGTAGCAAGTAGTTCAAAATCTTGTAATTACCATCCAAATTACGATTACAATCGAATTATGCGGATAAGCGTTCTCACGATAAACCGTAATCAGCTCAAACGCTAATTAACACGATATCGTATTCATTCAGATAGATATTATGATATAATCTAAGTTTAGTTCTATTTTGTTTCCCGTGCAGTGATATTGTTTTGTTTTGTAAGTTGTGAGTATATTTCTGGGTAAGTCTTTTTTATTTTGATACACTGATCAGATGGCATTATTTTTTCGAACTTTCGCCGGGCGTCTCGGGAACAGTGACATGTAAAAGAGCCCGTTATGGCATACTTAAACATAGAACAATACAATATAAATATTCTTTTTATCTCAGCAGCTCAAATAGGCAGGTTTTGCTATTAAAAATCAGTGAGCAAAATCGCGTTTTGCTCACGCCGTGAGACAAAGTAACGTTTTAGTTATTTTTTTAAGTGCTGATGACAGTGCTGGGTCCACACACTGAATTCCAAATATTTGAACTTGACTTTAATCTGTCACTTTCATTTCAACATGAAAAAAGCGAGAGATAAGACAAATCGATACTAATTTCGATTTTCACTCCACCAATCTGAAAACCAGCGCTGGGCATGCCTAGCATACGCTGAGATTGGGACCCATTGGCTAAAATTCTTAGTGTTTTTAGTTTTTAATAATTCGTTTTTTATTCTAAATTTTATTGTATGTTTTATTTTTTATTTTTTGTGAGTTGTACTGAGCTAGGTTTTTTTTTTGGCAATAAAGATTATTTTACTTTTACTTTTACTTTACTTTTTTCAAATTCTATAGGCCTTAAAAGAAATAAACTGTTATAGTATAGTAACATTACTAAAGGGACTTAGTATAGCACTTATTGTTCGAAGCTTGTACGGTGCTTTTCTCAAATATAAAACAAAAAACTGCAAAGATAAATTAGCAAACAAATCGAACATTCATGAACAAAGTTCAAAGTTTCTTTTACTTTTTAAATAAACAAGAAGCATACACCAACCTGATAAAAAAATACTGTGTTGATTACAATCTTAAATTATATTTTACCTTACATACAATACTTATACAATACATATACTACTATAGGTAGAGTCATTCACGATGACGCGTGCCGTGGTTCTTATTACAATGTCATTAACGTCTAATTTTGCAAAAATCACGCGTCTTCGTGGATAGCACTGGGTATAACATAAACAGCAATCATCATCATAATCATCCCAGCCTATATACGTCCCACTGCTGGGCATAGTTCCCACGCGGGCCCAGCGCGGATTGGGAACTTCGCACGCACCATTGAATCGCTTCGCAGGTTTGTGCAGGTTTCCTCACGATGTTTTCCTTCACCGCAAAGCTCGTGGTAAATTTCAAATGTAATTCTGCACATGAATTTCGAAAAACTCAGAGGTGCGAGCCGGGGTTCGAACCCACGACCCTCTGCTTGAGAGGCGATAGGTCAAACCACTAGGCCACCACGGCTTTTTTCCACCACGGCTTTTTTGTGACGTAAATTAATGTTTACTCAATCAAGTACTATTTATATAACAATAGCTTATAATATAAGATTTGTGCACAAAATCAAGGTTAAACTTTACTACACTAAACAAAGTATCCACGGACGGGTTTAAATCATTTTGGTTTTGAATACTATGGTATTGGCGGACTGTCAAATGGTTAAAAAAATTCTTGCAGTATCGTACTAATATTATAAATGCAAAAGTTTGTGAGTGAGTGAGTGACAGAGTATGTTTGTTACTCCTTCACGCTAAAACGGCTAAACGGATTTGCATGAAATTTGGTAAGTAGATAGCTGAACATCTAGAATAACACATAGGTTACTTTTTATCCCGATATTCTCACGGGATAGGGATAAAATCTCGAAATAATAACCGCTGGGCTTAGAGTCATGAAATTTGGTATGTAGGTAGCTGTATGTCTGAAATAACAAATAGGCTACTTTTTATCCCGCTATTCCGACAGGGTAGGCATAAAATCTTGAAATTTCAACCGCTGGGTTTGGAGTCTTGAAATTTTGGACAGTTGTCCTTAACACAACCTCAATGAAGATCACGATATAGATTTTGGGAATTCCCAGGGGAATTTTGTAAAATCCCGGCATTTGAATTGTACCAGTTCGAATAGTTTATGTATACATAGTATGTATGTAAACTCTTTATTGTCAAAGAAAATAAACAAAACACAATTGACAAACTTTGAGATACTTGTACAAAGGCGGACTTATCCCTCTATCCTTTACCTTTTTATGCGTGCGAAGCCTCGGGTAAACTCTAGTTTTCACGTATTTCTTGAAGATCAATGAGATGCAATGAGTAGGTATTTTAAGAAATTCTTGCAGTATTTAGAATAAAAGGAATTTCAAGGTGGCTTTACTCCGTAACTATAATAATTGGAGACAAAAATTTGGCATGCCGCATGTAATTTAGTAGCAGACTGAGCTGAGAAAATTTAATTTTATAAGGCTTTGTAGCCACATACGCAGTTGCGTTTCAGCTTGCTGGAGTTCTTTTTTTCTTACTTTATACTTCTGTGATATATTTTAATTACATCAAATCACATACAATAACATATTAAATAATTCTTTGTAACAAACAACTGATAAAAGTGTCATCAATCATAGATAAATATAATTTATTTATTATTTAGAACGATAACTTTAAAATGATACAAAGGTTTGATTAGTAAATCTTATCCTGAGTAATATTAGAAATAAAAGTATAAAGTTTATTTGTTGCGTTTATATACTTAAAGTGACAAATTTCATTACGATCGATTGATTAATTGATATGGAGAAAGTTTGAGACCGTGGAAACGGCTTATCATAAAATTTATCACGTAAAATTGTAAAAAAAAACCCATGGGATTGCTATAAACGAACTCTTTGCGGTTAATTTGAAATATATTTGGGATACTTATTAAAGCCTCTACATTATTAAATATTAGGTAGAGACGATACCAACCAAAGAGTTGCTCCAAGAGGCCAACAGTCAAGGACCACGTCTCAAAGCCATAGGTCATCGCTGGCAATAAAATACTAGTTGAATACTCACGTGCAGATAAGTACATACAGTATCTCTCATAACTGATTAAGAGCGTTTATACCTGTTGAGCTAGCAACGTTGTATTTTTGTTAGTTTTTCTCGATTATTCCATAAAAAAAATGAAATAGAATGCCAGCAGGTATAATACAGGCTTTACCTTACGAATGTTCATATCACTGAACTATGAGTAGATACAATCTTCTTAAGTTGCTCCTTAGCATGCTATGTTAACTTTCAGTTACACCATATTAAATTCTTCTTCTTTTAATATCAGTCGCAATCAATTTCCGATTAAAGTTTTATTCGATAATTTCGTTCGTTTTTCTGGCTTTATTAAAAAATTAAAAATTATCAAAAGATTCGATATTTTATGAATTGCGACTCAATATGTAAGACTAGCCAATAGTGCAGTGTAATAGCAACCTATGTGTAAACACAGAAGTTTTAAACTTGCACGCCAGCTCATTTAAATCCTAGTGGCAATGCAAACACATAATTAATATTCACGAAAAATCACGATAAACATGTTTTTTCTGCGCTATTGTGATGAAGTTCAAATAAGTGATTTGTATGGTATTGTTCAACTAAAATGAGTTTTTAACCTCCTGAGTCCTGACGTATTTTAACAATTTAGTGCTTAAGACGTATACGTGGCTGACCTACAAACTTTGTTATTTTGGGTATTATTTCAAAATTCTTAGAATTCTTTATTCAATGAACAATTTGTACTTTATATAGTACATTCGGCTGTTAATCTTAGTGTTAATTGGTCCTTTTACGCGAGGACCCAGGAGGTTAAAGGATTTGTATCTCAAAAGAAAAAATAAGAATCTTGAAATATTTAGCCTCAGGCCATAGTCACCTATGTGCAAAATTTCATCAAAATCCGTCTAGCATCAAAAGTCGTATATTAGTGGGATATTAATAGGATTGATATCAAATACTCAGATCTCCTACATCTTGTGTGCAGTAAAGTCAACAGTTATTATCTAGGTACTCTAACCTCTAGTCTAGAGGTTAGTTCTGTTAACATGATTAAACAACTAAAAATAAACATAATACATTTTAATAAATATTTTTTTAATAAATTACCATCCTTATTATAGTTGCAAATGTGAAAATTGCTTATAGCTCACAATTTTAATAGCCTCAATGATTTTATTAATTTAAGGGAATAATAGTTTTGATTACGACATTTGTTTTATTTAATTTTAATTTTACTGTAATAATTCTTAGGATATTTATTTTGGTTTTAATGATTTTTTTTTATTAAGTATGTGTAATACTAGCTTTTACCCGGCTTCGACCGTATGGAATTCGGTTATCATGCGCTGGTCCCTCGGGAACTGCATTTTTCTGGGATAAAAAGTAGCCTATGTCACTCTCTGGCCCATAAACTATGACAAAAATCACGATCCGTCGCTCCGTTTCGACGTGAAAGACGGAAAAACATACAAACACACACACTTTCGCATTTGTTATATATATTAGTATGGATTGTGCAGTTTTAATAGTTTGATCTTTGTTAATTTTGGTACCTAGATTTAAGCCAAAAGTTTTGCATGCATACTGTTAGAGGGCAGCTAGCACTATTAAATTTTTTATAAGTTAGTAGGTATTTATAAGAAATTCCAACATCACATTTATCCACATAGTGTTAAAACAAATAAAAATATTTCAATTTAAAGAAACTCTATATAAATAAATAAATAAATATCACGGGACAATTCATACCAATTGTCCTAGTCCCAAAGTAAGCTTAGCAAAGCTTGTGTTATGGGTACTAAGCAACGGATGAATATAATTATACATATAGATATAGATACATAGTTAAATACAAATTAAACACCCAAGACCAGAGAACAAACATTCTTATTTTTCATACAAATATCTGCCCCAACACGGGAATCGAACCCGGGACCTCAAGCGTCGTAGTCAGGTTCTCTAACCTTTAGGCCATCTGGTCCAAACTCTATAAACATTATAACCCGGAAAATAAATTATTTTTTAATTATGTACCAGTAACATTTCATTTTTAGTTGCTTTGAAGCAAATAAATAAAAAACAAACATTTTAAATCGCCGTTGGCCTATGGTTTGACCTATCGCCTCTCAAACAGAGGGTCGTGGGTTCAAAACCCCGGCTCGCACCTCTGAGTTTTTCGAAATTCATGTGCGGAATTACATTTGAAATTTACCAGGAGCTTTGCGGTGAAGGAAATCGTGAGGAAACCTGCACAAACCTTCGAAGCAATTCAATGGTGCGTGTGAAGTTCCCAATCCGCACTGGGCCGCGTGGGAACTATGGCCCAAGCCCTCTTGTTCTGAGAAGAAGCCTGTGCCCAGCAGTGGGACGTATATAGGCTGGGATGGGATATATTTTAAATATAAAAACATTACAATAGAACCCGTTAGCTACCTATATACCTTTAGCTGCACAGCGAAAAGTCACTAATCAACAGTCAATTCATTCGTCAAATAAATGAATGTAACTTCACTTTCTAACATTATCGAGTCATCACACTCTTGTCACGTATTATGAAAAATACTGTCTTTGTTTGACACTTTGCTAAGCTACACGGTCGGTTCTATTACATTGTTTGAGCAAACATTAGACATTTCAAACCGTCCGACTTACGTTCAAAAATCCTCTTCTATCCCTCTCTTCCTCATAGCCGTGGTGGCCGAGTGGTTTAACCTATGGCCTCTCAAGCAGAGGATCGTGGGTTCAAACCCCGGCTCGCACCTCTGTTTTTCGAAATTCATGTGCGAAATTACATATCGTCGCTTCGGAGGTAAAGATACTAAAGCGACACTTTGGGCCAAATTGAGTTATATATACCACCGGAATCAGCGAATTTTTCTGCATCGATCTATCTGGGTTTCGGGACGATCAGAGGACTTTTTTGGCGCTTTAGTCCCTGAAAAATCAGTTAAATTTGGACACTTATTACTAATCCGACGCTTAAATTGAGTATTTTCTCATTAGTGCTTTTACCTGTTTTAGTTTCTACACGTTTATATTATTAAGTCATTTGTAATTCTTCACCTTTAAATACATTTGGCGTTTTAGTACTCTGTGCATATCAAGAAATATGATTCTTCGTCGCTTTAGTAAATTGTTCCAGTCTATTCTGAAGTTTCGGATGCGTTTAGTATTTTGGTTTTACTGATAAGAATATATTTAAGTCGTTTGAGTATTTAGTACAAAACAGTTAACAGAATCTGTGGTGTATTAGCGTCATTACAACATAGCAAAAGAAAGAAAATATTTAAATTAGTAAAAAAACATAATATTAAAGGATTATGTTTGGTCCAATAAGTCAATAATCTGTCATTTTATTGTCAAAAAAGAAGTGTTTAGGTATTTTTCTTTTACGGAAAATCAATTATATTGGCCAGTTAGTAAAAGTAGCCACGATATTTTCATACGAATTGTAGATATCATGCCAAAGTAATCTGGACTTTAATCTTAGGAATTTAAGTTACAATCACTTTACCAAGGATAGGTAAGGTACTATGCGCGTCTTTTATATCAACGCAATAATAGAGCGTGTTGGCAACAAAACCTGTAATAATTGATTGTGATTACGAAAGGTAGTTTGTAAACGAATAATTATTATGATTATGTGCACTAACTCTATTGACTGTTATTAGAGTTAGGTACGAAGGAACATGATAAAAAGGTAACCTTATTGTGAGACTTCTATGTATCGGAAATAGGGTATGATATAGAGATATGATGAATTGACATCTAGCTATTCTAAACGTCCAGGCTTTACTATATAAAAACAAATCTGCTGTGATCTCATTTGAAATAAAACATGAGATAACATGCAACTTAAGTACTATATTTAAAAAAAAAACAGACTAGCAACTGTACGATGGTTCTTGAGGCTACGTAGCCTGTTCCTGATCAGCGGACTGTCACCGAAGAGTCTTCGGGCCCGGCGCTCCACCGAATCCAATGCTGCTAACTGATGCTTGGCGGAACCGTCCCAAAGGCGACAGAAGTATTCCATACAGGACCTTACCTGCGTTTTGTAAAGAGTAAAAAGCTGTTCTGGTGTGAAATACCGTTTCACCTTATATAGGACACTAAGTTTTTTAGCAGCCGTTTTCGCTCTGGACTCAATAGCCGCACCGAAGTTGAGACTAGATTGAAGGTCTAACCCAAGAACCTCAAGGTGGTCTTTAGTTGGTAAGGATACCCTCCTATGGACTGTAGGAGCCAAAGTGAACGGTCTCCGCTTAGCGGTAAACAGACACGCCAGTGTCTTGGCAGCACTGAACTGGACCGAGTTGGCCGAGCCCCAATCGGACATGGCCTCCGAGGTCGAATTCGTCCGCTGTACCATAACCTCCCTGAGTGCCCGATCTTATCATCGCTGGCCTGGGCCGTTAGAAAGGTACCTCTCTGCAATTGTGCGTCATCTGCGTACCCAAAGACATCGGGTATGAGCAAATCGTGAATGTGCAGCAATAATAGAGTTGCAGATAGGACCGATCCCTGAGGCACCCCGGCATTGATTGCCATGAGATCAGATGAGCATCCGTCAATGACGACTCGAATAGATCGGTTCCGCAGGAAATCAGAGATCCATGAGCATAGGACAGGAGGAATCCTGCTAAGAAGGCCTCTGTGCCAAACACTATCGGATGCCTTGGAAGAGAGACACAGCAAGAGCTTCGCCATGCTTCTCAACAGGTTCACCCAAATGTGAGTAGCATATACCAGAAGGTCCCAGTGGACCGATTTCGGCGGAACCCTTATTGGTGGTCGTTGAGGAGATCTTACCTTCTAGATATACCAACCAGGAACTTAGCATTCAATACACGCTCCATTACCTTACATAGTATGGAGGTGATTGCGATAGGCCGATAGTTCGACGGGTCGGCACGACTGCCCTTTTTGGGTAGGTACTCTACCATATCTTCCACGATACCGGGACCTGCCTCATCTTGAGGGAGAGTCTGAACAGACGTGTCAAAACCGGAGACAGTTCCGGAGCACAGGTCTTTAAAACAATTCCAGGTATAGTTTATTACTAGTTTTATTCACGTCCAGAGAACGCAGCGTTCTTAAAACCTCCATTTGGTGTATTTCGACCTCCTGCTTAAACGTATCACAGTGAGGAATGGAGGGAGGCGCTGCACTACCATCATCAAGACACCGATTTGGCTAAGGACGAAAACGCTTAAGAAATGTATTTTCTTTATTTCTTTTCTTTTTCTTTACTCTCAGAGCGGTAGAAAGCAAATTTGGCACCGATACAACCAACATGGAGGAATCGCGCTTTCCGTATGACCTTTTGCTTTGTTGAAGAGCTGTTTCTTAATGTGTACATCCGGTCCGGAGCTTTGCGACATCGAGCATCAGCCCACAGTAAGTAAGCAAGTAGAGTGCTTAATAGCTTCAGCTTGAGCGCACTCAGCGTTAAACCATGGGCGAGATTTGCCACCAGTGGATACGTCAGAGAAAGGAATGAAATATTCCATACTCTGATGCAACACATCGGTAACAGCTTCTGCGCAGCTCGACGTATCGTCACTGGGAAAACAAGTTTTCTGCCATGGATAGGAAGCCAAGAAATGATGCATCTCATCCCATCTGCTTACTTGTATCGCCATACTTGCCGAGAACCGATTGAGCAAATCGGGGAAGAGAGTACTGCGACACAAATTTCCGGTATGAGAGTCGGCTGCTTAACCAGCTGGGTGAGATCTAGCGAAAGCGCAAAACTTGCGCGCTTCTCTTCCTGCATGGTCCGTGACTCTGACTTGATACGGGAACAACCAGTCCTCGCGGTGAGCATTAAAGTCCCCCAAGAAAACCAACTACGCACGCGGATACCGTTACTGAACCACACGCCGTGCTGTAACACTGAGGTGATCAAAGACCCTGGTCGTTTCCAAGTCACCGCTGTGCGACCGATTAGAGCGTAAACCGTTTGTTCAACACCAGTGTCCATCAGTAGCCAAAGAATGGAAAAAGCTAGGATCCTCAAGGTTGTGAAGACGCTGAGTACAGATGTCATCACGAACGTACAAGCAGACCCAGCACGTGGCTTAAAAGTATGCTCCAGGCTGTACCCTGGGTAGTGCGAGTACGCCGTGTCTAAGGCACATTTTATCTGCGTCTGGGTATCCTGGTCTCCTGATGGCAAGAGATCACCACCGCCCATAAACATCTGCAAACCAGGGGTATTGCAGACGCGTTGCCAACCTAGAGGCCTAAGATGGGATACCTCACGTGCCATTGCAGTAATTTCACCGGAAGAAAAGAAGAAGGAGATGAGAAAGACAAAAGTGAATAGGTTAGAAAAGACGGTAGTTGAACAGACACAGTGCTGCTCACCCAGCAGCACACGAAGTGAACCACAACACAAGGAGCCTGGTCTGGTGCTTCGGATTCCGCTACCCTCCACGAACAGGCACCGGTGCAGTAAACTGACGGTACCGAAACCGGTTTGCACGCAAGTCCCTGCCCAGACCCGTCCCTCCACATGGCTACTCCTAACTTTATGCTGGAACATGGCCAAGACCGTTTTGCAGCATAACTTAGTTAGGTGGGTGGTGACAACCGCTGCCGAAGCCTACCCAGGAATGAGGTTGTTCATTTAGCGCTACCTAGGGGACACATGTGGGTAACTATAGCTAAAGCCACGGACGCGAACAACTCTATCCCCCAATAGTTGACGATAGACAGATAACACGATAACAAGAACCAATGTCAAATAAAACTTAAAAGTTTCTACGATTTCCTGTGTTTTCTTTTTGAATTTAGTAATATTGATTAAAGTCGAAGTTCGTGTCGTGCGGTCCCTCTGACAATTATACTATTTAATACGAGAGCGAGAGGGACGGTACGATACGAACTTCGAGTTTCGAGTTTCGTATTAGCCCTGCAGACGGTCCATTAGTGAATCATTCGTTAAAGCAATCTGAAAATTAGTATTTTGTATTTCAAATCATTTAACTTGCAAGTCTATTAAGTATTTGTAATGTTTTTATGATTATCATTTAAGGGTACTTAAGCATTATGCAGTTGTAAAATAGCTTGATTATTGGTGAATAAGCATTTAAACACAGTTTGATAAGAAATTGATCAACACCATTAAGTAAATTGAAGATAAATAAACTAGAATAAAATATCCCGTTAGTCATCTGAAATTATGATATATTAAACCAATTCTTACGTTAGTCCTTTTACCTTATTGCGTTGTCTCAAAAAGTTGAAGACGAATGACTAAAGCGCACCTATCTCCTGAACTATTGTACTTAGGTCAAAATTATACATTTCAGTTCGTAGTATGCTGAATTGACTTTCATACAGTCTTAGAAATTCTAGAATGTGTTC
>NC_133484.1:3533357-3554535 GCF_025370935.1 Choristoneura fumiferana
TGTTTAAACGTCTGGGCAATATTTTTAATGAAATTTGGTATGTAGAAATTGGATATCTGGCATACAATTATAGGGTATTTTTATTCCGATATCTCACGGGATCTGAATAAATCTTAAAAACTCAAAACCGTTCCGTTTAGAGTCATGAAATTTGACACAGTTGTTTTTTAGTGCAATGTCAATGAAGAATACGGCATAATTTTTGGGAATTACCACGGGATGTAAAAAAACTTCATAACATTAATTCAACTACAGGATTTATGCCGCAAGTAAACACAAGTAATAAGAAATAGTATTTTTTTTACCATACATAACGCTTTTGGGCCAGCATTAGCCCTTTGTTAATTTTTCCTGACTTTCAGATCACCTGTTGTTTGCATCTTTGCGGCAATCTTTCATCTTGCATGACAGCATGAGATTGAAAGATTGTGAAAGCTTTCAAAGTACTTTTGACACAATATTTTGCGTGTCGGAAAATGTGTTCACAATAACAACTTTTTAGTTCTGTTTGTCAAAGAGAAGGCCATTCATGTATAATAATATACATATATAGGCTAGTGTACTAAAATAAAATAAATATTGAATAATTTATTGAATCAGGCGTTACTTTGCGGAGATCCATATCAATGAACTAAAATAAGTGTTTGTTAAAAATTAAATTTTTAATACAAGCTTTTTGCTGACTGTTCTTTTTGTTGACTGTACTTGCATTGTCATTCAAGCCTCATTTCCGTACTTAATTTCAAGCCGATGCCATTAACCGTTGAGGAGCGGGCGGATTTCAAGCCTCGCGGGCGGAGATGGCCCGCGGGCCACTTTTCCCATCCCTGCTTTAAATCGTAATTTATAGGATCAATAAAGAATAAATCAAGTCACAACAAATATCTAGGCCAAAACAAATGATTTCGGGTGGAAAATATTTACAATATAGTCATTTTTCTGAGTGTACGTAATACAAGTGGTCGATTTTTTTCGCATAGGCCTACAGCCAATTTGTCGATTTTACCATGAGACGAGATATATTTTCGACGATATTCAGGATGGTCAATTTCCCGTTGAAATATTTCAAATTTCACACTTTCTTCTTTAAAAAATTTATCCCGAAAAAAAATTTAAAATAATGAGCCACTTAATTAGGGTTAATGTACATATATGCTACATATATGTGAACTAATGATTCATTCATCATTATATTATATTTAACCTTAAATTAAACGAAGTATACATTAGGGTGAACGCACAATGGGCTAGGAGACCAATGCTTGCAATTAATGGCTGGTCAGGCTTAACCACTTTATTAACTTTCTAGTTACGGTTGCTTCCCTCTTTAATTATTTATTAGTGCAGTTTAAAAAAAAAAGTCAATTTCGTGGCGTACGGGTACTGCCGCAGATTCTTAAAAGCCATGTTGTTAACTAAAAATGATTTCCTGAGAGATTTTTGTTAAGGGATTTTTCTAAAATTGGTTTTGAATCAAGGTTGGTTTTGAATAAATATAAACATATATAACGCGCCGAATTATACCCGTCTCACTCGCGCGCGCTCGTCCGTAGTTTCAGAAATCATCGCAAGGTGGCGCGCGGCTCGCCGCCACGCGCCGCTCGGGACGCGCGGGAATGAATGACAGTTCGCTATAGCTCGCATGGCGACTCGTTGCCCTTTCGCCGCGAATATATTTACCTCCGTCTTATGTGGCCCTCATTTCCTTAATTTTCATGTGTTATTGTGTGTATCGATGCCTCTTATATATAATTGTGACTGTTGTGTAATGTTTTCGTGAATAAACGTGTTACCAACCGTTATACTGGCTGCCCAACTAGAGGCTGAACTGTACCTACGATTTCATCGCTCGCTAGCCGCGTAATTGTACCTATTTACATCGACACTACAGTAAAAAGGAGTGTGCCGTGCCTATTCATCATTTACCATGTCGGTAAACACACGGAGTAAGGCGAAAGCCGTCAGCAACGAAGACGAAAATGACCCCGATAGCTACGACGACGCGGAGGAGCCGCGCGCCTCAAGCGCCGCCGCCGCTGCCGCCGCCGTCGCGCCGCCCGGCCACGCCAGGCCCGCCGTCAACACGGAGACCTTTCTGGCCGGGATCATGGAGTCCTTCGCCAGGATGCAAGCCGAAACCAACCGGACCCTGGTGGAAACCCTGCGAACTCTGCCCCTCAACGGCAACGGCCCCTGGAGCCCGCCGTCCGCCGCGGCGACGCCGCCGCCCGACGGCCGCGCGCCCAGCAGCCTCTCGGGCGCCGCCGCCGGGGGCAACTTCTCCAAGTGCACCGCGCGCTTCGACGGGAGGTCGCGCGACGCGGAGGCGCTGGAGGCGTTCATCGACGCCGTGCAGGTGTACAAGGAGTGCGCGGCGGTGAGCGACGAGCACGCGCTTCGCGGGCTGCCGCTGCTGCTGGAGGGCGACGCGGCCGTGTGGTGGCGCGGCGCGCGCGCTGGCGCCGCCAGCTGGCCCGCCGCCGTGGCGCGCCTGCGCTCCATGTACGGCGTCCAACAACCGGCTCATAAGGTTTTACGTGAAATCTTTGCCGCCGAGCAGAAGGACAGCGAGAGAGCCGAAGTTTTTGTGTGTAAAGTGCGTTCGCTTTTGACCAAATTACCGTACGAGGTACCTACGTGTATGCAGATAGACATTATTTACGGCCTGTTGCATCGACGTGTTAGGAAACGGTTACCCAGAGATAGCATTGTCAATGTTGACAATTTTGTAGAAAAAGCGAGGGCCATAGAAGATGCGATTTCCGAAGTAAAAGTAAGTAACTACTCCCTGATCTCGAACGACGCGAACTCGACAACGAGCCGCTCTTTGCGATCGGGCGAGCCGCCGCGCGATTTCCGAGAAACTGCGGCCGAGCGCAGCGCTACTACCGGTCCGCACGGTACCACTGGTTCGAAACTCACCTCAAACTCGAACGAAAACTTGAAACGCGATAAGCGCGTTCGGTGTTCGTATTGTAAGTTTTATGGTCATGTCGTAGCCGATTGTCGTAATTTACAAAGTAAAGAGAGTAAACAGCGTACCGTACACGCCGATTCCGACGGTTTAGTCTCTAATACGGGCCCTAGCCCGATACGTTGTTACGGATGCGGCAAACCGGGTGTGGTTAAATCGAAGTGTGAGAATTGTAGTAATAAGAGCGCGCCCGCGAAGTCGTATGATTTTAATATCGTAACGGGTAATAACGTCGCGGATGTATCTCAGAAGACGGATACGTCTCACCCTACAGTGTCCATCACTATTGCGGACAGGGTAGGCGTTGCGATACTCGACACGGGAGCTACATGTAGTGTTGCTGGTTCCTTGTTGTACTCTATATTACGATCCGACGGGATACAATTCCATGAGGCGGAGCGCACCATTGGGCTTGCGGACGGTTCCCGCCAGCAAAAGATAGTGGAAATCGCGACGGTACCGGTATTATTAGAAGGTAGGCAGGTAACTACTGAGTTCGTGATGTTCCCTGGGGAAAACACTCGAACATTATTGGGTCGAGACTTTATTAGCAATGCTGGCCTCACATTGGTCTTGGACCAGGACTCGTGGTTTTTTTCAGACAGCCCCGACCACATATTCCCCTTTGTGCGATCCGTTCGTCTGAAGGACACGGAGCTGTTGCGAGCCGATGTCTCCGACGTCACCCTGCGCGACGACGAAGGAACAGAGCTACCACTAGAGCACAGGGACGCACTCAACACCTTCTTGCGTAGCAGAGCCGCACAGTTTGCTGCCGAGGGACCTCCTACGGACTTCGCCGTCCACAAGATCAGGGTGAGTGAAAATCAGGAGCCGCTCGCTTCACCACCCTACAGGTTGTCGCCGTTGAAGAAAGAGGCTTTAGAGAAGGAGCTGCAAAAGCTACTTAGCTCCGATGTCATCGAGGAGTGTGAGTCCCCGTGGGCCTCCAACGTCGTGCTGGTCAAGAAGAAGGATGGGAGTTTCAGGCTTTGCGTCGATTACCGCAAGGTCAACGCGGTTACAGAGCCTGACCGCTACCCGCTCCCCAGGATCGAAGACGTGCTCCACGCCGCAAAGACTTCTAAGTACATGACCACACTTGACCTGCGATCTGGTTACTTTCAGGTTAGTGTCGATCCTGATCACAGGGATCTTACCTCATTTACAACGCCTTTAGGTACGTTTCGCTTTAAGCGCATGGCTATGGGACTTCGGAATTCTGGGGCTACCTTCCAGAGATTGATCGACCGTTTTAAGTCCAACTTACCAGGTATAACTTTGGTTGCTTATTTAGATGACCTGTTGATATTGTCCGAGGAGTCGTTCGAGAAGCACCTTGCGGATTTGGAGGCTGTGTTCGATCGCCTCGCAATGTTCAACCTGCGGGTGAATCGTGAGAAGAGCCACTTCGCTAGGCAGTCCGTCAAGTTCCTCGGCCACGTCATCATGCCAGGTGGTATTCATGTAGACCCTGATAAGACCTCTGCTATCGCTGACATGCCTCCACCTCAGAACGTGAAACACCTGAAGTGTTTTCTGCAAACCTCGAGTTGGTTCAGACGCTTCATACCGGATTATGCTAAGATCGCGGCTCCGTTGACTACCTTGCTGAAAAAGGTAAGCACCTGGAGATGGGGACCCGAACAGCAAGGTGCGTTTGATACTATTAAATCTCTCCTCGTGTCAGCGCCAATCCTCCGCCAAGCCGATGAGACGAAGCCGTTCGTCCTCCGGACCGATAGCAGTGGATATGCTCTTGGGGCGGTTTTGCTTCAGGGGGAGGGAGTTGACGAGCGGCCCGTCGAGTACGCTAGCCGTCTCCTTACAGCCGCTGAGAAGAATTACAACACGACGGAGCGAGAAGCGCTGGCCGTCGTGTGGGCAGTGTCGAAGTTTCGAGGATACATCGATGGAGCGGACGTGGTGGTGAAGTCTGATCATCAACCCCTCAGGTGGCTTATGAGTCTAAAGTCACCGAGCGGTCGGTTAGCCAGGTGGGCGCTTACTCTGCAGGAATACAATTTGAAGATAGAGTACACACCGGGTAAGGCGAACGTGATTGCGGACACACTATCACGCCCAACATGTATTCCAGGTACGGATTGCGACCTGTGTTTGACCGTGGTGGATATGCCCTCTCGCAGCGCAAAGGACGTTCGCGAGAACCAGCTAAAAGACCCCGAAGTAAGTAAGATCATCGAGGCGATGGAATCCGACGATCCATTTAGGGGGAGACCCTGGTCTGACCGTGGCTACACCCTATCCGACGGCATCTTGTACAGGTACGACCTAGAAGGGGACGACAGTGAAGAGGCTCACCTGGTAGTGCCAGAGCACGAGCGTGCCGCTGTCTTATCCGGCTTCCACGATGCACCTACAGCGGGTCATTTTGGAGTCGAGCGTACACTGAGCCGTATTCGGTCACGATTTTATTGGCCTGGTATGCGATCGTATGTAAGTAACTATATTAAGGGATGTCTGCCGTGTCAGCGTTATAAAGTAGATACCAGGAAGCCCGCGGGTTTGCTCCAAACACCCGCTATGTCCAAACGATTTGAGGTAGTATCAGTAGACCTCTTTGGTCCATTAGTCGAAACGCCACGCCGCAACAAGTGGATTTTGATAGTGGAGGATGTCTGTTCGCGCTGGGTCGAACTTTTTCCACTAGAAACTGCGACAAGCTTCGAGTGTGCCAAGACCCTCATAAATGAGGTATTTTTCAGGTATGGAGTTCCTCGCCGCCTCCTCAGTGATAACGGCGTGCAGTTCGTGAGCGAGGTCATGCAGCAGGTCTGCCACGTACTCGGTATCGACCAAATCCTCACGCCCTTCTATCACCCCGAGGCGAATCCGATTGAGAGGAAAAACAGGGACCTCAAGCCTCAGCTGGCCATCCTTGTCGGGCATGACCACGCGACGTGGGATTCGCACCTCGCCGCAGTCAGGTATGCCATGAACTCGGCTATCACTGCGAGTACCGGATTTTCCCCAGCGTACCTTACCTTTGGCAGGGAACTGCGCGCTCCGTCCGATGCCGCCACTGACTTGCGAGCCATCGTGGAGACTGATAACTTTATCCCGAACATAACTCCCCACTTGAAACAGATGAGTATGGCTCTGGCGGAAGCTCGGGACATTCACGAGAGGGCTCAGGCGATCCAAAAGAAGTACGCGGACGAAGGACGTCGCCCGCCTCCGGATTATAAGGTAGGTGATTTGGTACTCCTTAAGACCCAAGGGCTTAATGACACGGGTCCTGGCCAGACATCTAAATTTATCCCACGCCGAGACGGGCCTTATCGAGTCTCATCCGTAGTTAGCCCTACGACCTACGTTTTGGAGAACATCCAAGATGGGACTAACATAGGGAAGTATCACGCCTCTCAGCTTACCCCTTTCGTGGGCCCCATCGAAGCCCCGGTTAGGTCTAAGCGACGTCGCGGTAGACCTCGCAGATACTTGCAGGAATCCTAGTCCGATTGCGGGCCGCTTATTCGGACTAGAGGGGAGGATATAACGCGCCGAATTATACCCGTCTCACTCGCGCGCGCTCGTCCGTAGTTTCAGAAATCATCGCAAGGTGGCGCGCGGCTCGCCGCCACGCGCCGCTCGGGACGCGCGGGAATGAATGACAGTTCGCTATAGCTCGCATGGCGACTCGTTGCCCTTTCGCCGCGAATATATTTACCTCCGTCTTATGTGGCCCTCATTTCCTTAATTTTCATGTGTTATTGTGTGTATCGATGCCTCTTATATATAATTGTGACTGTTGTGTAATGTTTTCGTGAATAAACGTGTTACCAACCGTTATATATTCTATTTGTTTACTAATTATTGTAAATCGACTAAGATTAATTAAATTGTTTACATACACAATTAATGAATTTGAATACTTACATAAAGAATAATAAATGAATTTTACAGTTATTATTTTTATATTTCAACATTATTTAATTTAGCTGTATTCCAAAAAGTTCCCGGGTCCATTTTAAGGTAATTAGTGAAAAAAAACTTTTGCACGGAGTTCTTGAAAATTAAAAGAATAAAAGAGTTAATCACTATTTAAACGACTTTATCTGTTAGAATGTGTGACTTTGGTGAATTAAGTGATGCAGAAATTATGACGCCGCCAGAAATAAAACAGCCGGCAATGGAAGTGAGCAGTAATTTCACCATCATCATCCCAGCCTATATACATCCTACTGCTGGGCACAGGCCTCCTCTCAAAATGAGAATGAGCAGTAATTTGCCTTCGCCTCATGTCATAAACTCGCACTCGTGTCTCAAAGGCCCTTATTATGATACAGTTGCATAAATAACTATTATTCACCCTAAGATATCACATTTCCCCCACTCTCCAACCTGCAACCCGGCAGCCGGTGTTTCAGTTCAGGATGTGTTGCGACGAAAGTGTTTCATGAACCAATATAAACGCTTCATGTACCTCGCCTCGCTCCGCTCAGCTGTTTCCACCAGAGCGGTGCTGTGCGAGGATATGTAAATGAAGCGTTTCTATTGGTTCATGAGAAACATATTCCTCGTAACACATCCCTCGTAAAACGCAGCCTAAATGTTAACTCCACACCATCTAGGTAGCTACACATTTACGTTATGATGACATATGTACCCGTAGTTGCTAGCGGTCCATCTACTCTACACACTTTTGACTTAAATGATAAGCGAAATACGAAGTCAATTAACTTTATCACGCAGATCGCACGTGATAGTATGTCGCGTCACGACTTCAGTCGCATGAATCAACTATTACCTCAATAATATTTACAATTTTGATACCACCTCGAATATCACGCTGATGATGTATTTTTTGGTCGAAATTTATGAAAGTTTGTGTGTTTATGTAGATCTGATACCGTATTACTGTCAGAAATATTGCAAATGAATAAATATACTCAATTTAATACTGAAACATTTTTTTGTGACTATTCCAGAAGTGAATTAATAATTGAAAAATATTAATAATATATTAATATAAGAATAGTAGGTATTTTACCTAATAAAACAATTAGGAAATTGTCACCTCATGCCATAGTATGATGTTGATGTGTATTATCTGATATACCTTAACACTTATAGGTACATATAAGTGAGTACAAAGTCCAACTTGTGATACTTAGCCTTTGTTTGCTGACACTGTCATTGTGCAAAAAATATCTCCTGAGACCTAACTTTTTAGGGTTCCGGAGCCAAAATGGAACCTTTATAGTTTCGCCAAGTCCGTCTGTCTGTCTGTCCGTCCGTCCGTATGTCACAGGCATTTTACTCGGAAACTACAAGATGTATATCAATGAAATTTGGAGTACTGGTGTCTTGTGTAAGCCGCTATTTAGTTTTGTAGTTAAATTACAAAAATAAATATTTATAGGGGGGGGGGGCACTCCATACACGTAACAGTTTTTTTTTAACTCGCATCAACGTGTGCCACATAGTTCGACAGCTCTTTTGAAAAGATAGTAAGGTTTCTCGAAAACTTTTTGGATTAAGTGAAGTTTTCCGGAAATAATCGCTCCCGAAGTAGCGAAAATTGAGTCCCCCCCCCCTCTATCTTGTAAACCGTTTGTCCAAAAAATATGGAAAGGTATCGCTTAACAAATACTTTCAACGAAAATTGGTTTCAACATGATCGGATATACCGTTTTTGACTTATTGCCAAAAAACTGCGCGTCTCAACAAAAGGACGTAGTGCCGTGAAGATACGCTCTTTTTCTGGTTATCGATTTTAAGACTGTAGTAAGTGTTTCAATTGTGTTATAACCATTGACATGTTATAACGCATATAATATTACTTCATTTTTTTCGTTATGGCTACGGAACCCTATCTTGGGCGTGTCCGACACGCTCTTGGCCGGTTTTTTTTTAACAGATGTACTTACCTAGTACTTAAGACCTAGACGTTGGTTTCTTTTCACCATCTTTGTTATTTTTTTTAATTTACATTTATGGCCTTATGCAGTCTATAACAAAAAGTTTTAATTAAAATTAAACGTACAAAATAACAGCTAGCGAAAACGTAATAAATATAAACCGCACAAATTTTTGCAAGTGTAATTTAATGTCGTTTTGTTTTATTTTTCGATTGCTAACTGGACATATTCTTTTTTTTTGCATACAAGTATTAAAATACAGTAGAAATAATACTACAGTAAAGACAAAATTAGTCTACAAACAGGAATCTTGTCGGAGTTATAAGAAATTCGGTATTGTACAGTCACCAGTACCAATATCTGACACAACAAGCGTGCTTAAATATCTGATACGACTCTATTTCAAGGGCCGGAAGGATGTGTCAGATATTTTTGCACGCTCCGCTGCGGCAGATATTAATGCTGGTGACTGTACCTACATACCACGTTTATTTAGCACTACGGAAGGATAAGTCGCAAGAATTTTGAATACGCTAGATTTATTTTTTGCATCAGTATTGTCTTTAGTTTTTATAAAATGTAACCTTGAGCATAATAATGCTTGTTGAAACGGTAATGGCAAAAAAATCGCAAAAACGCTGAAAATTTACCCAAAATTATTTAATAATGTACCTATCTGTAAAATGTTGCGTTATTTTTATTGTAAACCTTCAAAAGTAGACGCTGATGTGATGACTGTCTGAATATGTTTTTTAGAATTTGTTTCTAATATATGAATGAATTTATTTATTTTTTATTCTTAGGATTAGGTTTTTATAATAGTTATAAGAAGTAAAATACAGAAAAGTACATACAAAATAAAAATATTAGAAAAACCTAACCTAGTTTGCCGCCGGTAACGGGGCTGGGCCCAGGCTACCGGTGGTCAGGGCCGCAGAGTGAGGAACCTCCGGACGATGCGTGCCGTGTCCAGAAGTACCGCCTTCTGTATCTTATTATTATTATTATTATTAAGCCTCTTTATTCAGATGCAAGTAACATAAATGCATAAATCACAACAGTTTCCTTTTTTCCCATTCAGTGTTCAGCATCTGTGTGCCTGTTGGCAAAGGCCTTCCCCAGCAGTCTCCAATGAGGGCTATCATTTTTTGTCTCACTAGATGGCGCACTGTTGCGTGAGGTTTTTAACTATGGCTTTTAAAGTCTGTTATTACAGGCGTGAAAACAAAGTTTAGATTAAAATCATATTTAATACACCTTAAAACCGTACCATAAAATTATTGAGCATGCCACAGTGTTGCATAGCCCCCATTTTGTTCGGAAAAAAGGGAGGACAAAGGTTTCCAAAAGACAAAACTGTCTCAAAACACAGACATTCATTGCCCCGGAACGCATATTTGCCATAATTAATTTCAGATATTGCAAAATATTCACAAAATTATTCTAATTATAAATATACCCGCGTAGCTCACCCAAAAACTATGAGATTTGACATTTCGGAGACCTCACGCTACACTAGCGCCTCTAGTGGCGAATTCATACGCGATAGCCCTCATTCCTCTCGCATGCAGCTACTCTTGCCCATGTTCTGCCAGCCGCTCTGGCTATTTCGTCTTCCCAGCAACGAAATTGCCTTCTCTTGTTCCTTTTCCCATCTCTTGGATACGATGCGGTTAAAAGTTTACTCCATTTATCTGGACCTCGCATGACTTGCCCGGCCCACTTCCATTTAGCTTTTTTTAATTTTATCATTCACATCTATCAACCCTGTTTTGGTTCGCAATTCTTCATCTTTTATGTTGTCTATTTGTCTCTTGTGCGTCATACTTTTCTCCATGGCTCTTTCACAAAACACAGATAGTTCAGAAATCAATCTCCATACAAGTGCACTCGAGCAACGCAGACTAACACCCGTATTTATAAACGAGTCATTACTTGTTGCTAAGTAATTTCTTCATTGAGTCATTGAGTATTAATATGATTTAATTTAAACTTTGTTTTCACACCCGTAATAACAGACTTTGAAAGCCACACTGAAAAACCTCACGCAACAGTAGCGCCATCTAGTAAGACAAAAAACGTTATCCCTCATTCCCTGACAATGTAGACTAGAAAAAAACCATTTCATGCAAGTGTCACGCTACAAGGTCACCATTAATTAGAATTAAAATACAATAGATTGAAACTAATTTTCATACATACCAAATGCAAGGGTTACCATTGTTTCCCACTGTGAGTACCTAAACTAAGGTTGTTACATTTTAAGCGGAATAATTGATTTGATTTTACTTTTTAATATAGCTCATTCTGTTAGCCTTGAAAATTTTAAGTGTGGTGAAAAGAAATAGTTATGTGTATTTAAACTCCATGCACAATCTGTTAAAGAAATTTGATGGTCACATAAATCTTCTCTGCTAATATTTTAAATATAAATGTGAGTATGTTTGTCTATTTTTATTACAGTTTCACGATGAAATAACTCAACTGATTGTGATGAACTTTGGTATGAAGATAGTTTGAGACCCTGAGAATGATTTAAGATTGTTTTATCCCAAAAAAAAATATAGTGCCTGTAAGGCAAAACCTTTCAATTTTATTATATTTAAAATGTTGTAAATTATTATTATAACCTGCCAGTCAGTAAGAACAAGCTATTTTCCAATCAACAAACCGTCTCACACGCAGGCTTGAGACTTCCAGCCTAACAAGCCGGCTTCTTAAAAGGCTTAGTCCGTAGTGGCAGGTTATACAGAAGACTAAGTAAAACTTTGTTGCATTGTGGACTACGAGAAATCGATTCGATCGAGACTTTGGGCTGTGAGCTCTCCAGTGCCAAGTTGACTATCGGTATATCGAAGTGTTGAGTGTCCTGTGAAAACGCCACTATGTGTATTAGGATCAGAAAAGCCTATTCCTCTGCAGCGGGGAGTCAGGAGATTGATCTCTCCGAAACTGTTCACCGCTGCATTGGAGGATGCTTTTAAGGTTTTGGACTGGAAAGGACGAGGCATCAACATTAATGGCGAGTAACTTCATCTTCGATTCGCCGACGACATTGTAGTTGGCTAGACCATGGAGGACCTCGGTGCTATGCTCGCTGACCTAGAGTCCGACCGAGTTGGCAAAATGAACATGGACAAGACGAAAGTCATGTCTAATGTCATGTTGTACCAACTCCCGTAATAGTCGGAGACTCTGCGCTCGAAGTTGTTGACGACTATGTATACCTGGGACAAACGGTCCAGTTAGGTAGGTCCAACTTTGAGAAAGAGATCACTCGTCGAATCCGACTCGGCTGGCAGCGTCGGGAAGCTGTAGTGTCTTTTCGTCAAATTACCGCAGTGTTTGAAGTCAAAAGTCTTTGACCAGTGTGTGTTGCCAGTGATGACATACGGATCTGAGACGTGGGCGCTAACGATGGGCCTCATGAGAAAACTCAAAGTCACTCAGAGGGCTATGGAGAGGGCTATGCTCGGGGTTTCTCTGCGGGATAGAATTAGAAATGAGATATCCGCAGTAGAACTAGGTTACGACATAGCCCGAAGAATTGCGAAACTAAAGTGGCAGTGGGCGGGGCACATTGCTCGCAGGACGGATGGCCGATGGGCCAGAAGGTTCTCGAATGGCGTCGACCGGGAGACGAGCTGTCGGTAGGCCTCCAACAAGATGGAGCGACGACTTGGTTAAGATCGCGGGATCGCGGTGGATGCGGAAAGCACAAGACCGGTCTGAGTGGAGAGCCTTCCTATGTCCAGCAGTGGACGTCTTTCGGCTGACATGATGATGATGATGAGTCAGTAAGAAAACTTACTCCTGTGATCCATAGAAGAATAAATCAGACTGAATTCTAAGTTGTTGAGTCAAGAAATTCTTGTAATGTAATAAATCTTCACGTTTTAAATTCCCTTGGCACTTACATAAAAACTCTACCAAAACTTTATTTATATTTTGCTAATAAATTGATAATTTAAATTCAAAAATCATTATCAACATTTTACTCAACGTCGATGAAACAATAACGGCTTGAAAAATCTTCATGTGCATGTAAATCTGAAAATCTTATATATTTACCTTCTTCCACTTTGTGTCCGTTCATTTTTGCCTCAGCCATGTAGAAAAATTAATCACGGGTCACTGAGTCGAATACTTAATAAACTTGAAATAAAGTTTTACTACCACTTCTTTCCTTTCAAAGGTGACCGTAAGTAGTCGATACGCGGAAGGTTACGAATATAACCTCTTATGCGGATGAATAATAAAATGTACGTTCTCTAATCGATGCAATCTAATACTATGAATGAAATGAAATGGAAGCGAACAGCGATGTTTTAGCAAAATTATCGATTCCCATTTCACGCTCGACTGGTAATTGAGCGAGCGAGCCGAGTGGAATGTATTGATATTAGGTAGTGTAGTGAGGTGACAGCTGACAGGTGGGGGTGACAGTGACGAGTTGACTTCACGGAAGGAAACCATAGGTACAGTCACCAGCATTAATATCTGCTACAGCAGAGCGTGCAAAAATATCTGACACGTCCTTCCGGCCCTAGAAATAGAGTCGTATCAGATATTTGTGCTGGTGACTGTACTTATACTCTTTGAAGCTCTTGAAGTCTTGAAGGAAACGCACAGTCAAATTGACATTAACGTTGACGTAAATGTTTGAGATACTATTTTAAAAGCCAATTACAGTCGGTCCAAAGTCCAAACATGTAACCATATTTTGCTTTTATTACATTTTCTATTCTTGTTAGTCATTTTTATAAATAAATATCCTAAAATATGTATACAAAACGTATTCTATATTTTTAAAGCTAAATTTTATTTAAGTACCCGAAAGTAAAAATAACTGAAGAATGATACGATACGAACTTCGTACCCACCCTTGCATTATACTAAAAAGTGTAATTTTCGAATTCTGTACCTATTGTGCCATTTCGTTCCCGTAATACTATTTGATGCAAGAGTGAGAGACGTCACGATTTTTGTAGTAGACCCCAGGCCCTAAACTACGAACAAAACAAAGTGCAAATTAAAATTCGAACTTCGTATCTTACCGTCCCGGTGACCCTCATATTATTTAATACGAATGTGAGGGTCGGCACGATACGAACTTCGTAGTAGCCCCCTGGTTTCCTAGAGCCCATATAGGATAGCGGTGCCGTCATAATACCTACTAGTGTAGCGGTCTTAATACAGCGGTGAATGACATCACTAGAACGTCTTTGTAAACAATTAGGTTTCCAAGAGCGGTAGGAAGCCGCGCATGACATACATAATAATAAAACGCCATTTGCATGACGGCCGTCTCGTCCTTATCCTGAGTAGTCTGTGTGTGTCCTTATCGGTGTCACAGAGTACTTTTTGATCGGTGTCAATTGTTTGGTGTACGCTAAGATGGTGAACGTTTTCTTGATAGCGGTGAAGCAGTTTTTAGGAATATTGTTTTGACTAGACTCGACTACAAAATGAGTTCCAACTGCAACTGGAGAAGCGTGGACGACGAAATTTTAATAAAATTCGTACGTAATCATGAAGCTATTTATAATATAAAAAGTAAAGAATACAGAAAGACCCAATTGAAACAGAACTTGTGGCGTGAAATTGGAGAAATTCTAAATAAAACAGGTTAGTAAGTAGCTACAATTCTCTAAAGTTGTCTGTTTTAACAGCAGTACCTACGTGTTTAAAAAATAAAAAGTTTCTTGGGAGTGCCGGACGGGATACGAACCCGCATCTCCTGCCTGGCTAAACGCTGCAAGTGAACCACCGGGGCTCTAACCAACACTCGAAAAATTTGAAAGCTTGACTTACACCAATAAGATATTTTTTTTTAAACGTAAAATTTTTAGAGGTTTATTTTAATTTTAAGTTCATTTACAGACTGACGTTGTATCGCATAATTTGTATTACCACTCGATAGCCCTTGAAGGTAGATAGGTACGTTGAAGTGTTTCCTTGCTTCAAAAGAAAAAAAAGGAATCCTTAAATCAGGACTTCCCAAATTTATTTGTACTGTGACGCCCTCGGGGCATTGCCATTTTTTACGACGCGCCTCAAGCCCCGAAAAATACTTACCAATTTTAGTACTAGCCTAGTCAAAAGACATGTAATTTTTATTAGAAAATAAGAACGAAATCAAAACATAAGCATAAGAGATCAACAAGCGATGCCCCTGGGACAATGTCGCGACACCCACCGTTGTGGAGACGTAAATACTTAAAAGAATTTCAAACTTGTGGACCACTTTTCTGTGGTTGTGCTGACATCTTTTTATTATAGCCCTTGTCAAGCTATGGCTTACTCGGTACAGAAAGACAAACGACCAATAAAAAGTCACGTCACGTCACTTATAGATAGTGCCACGAGAGTTGAAGTGAATGATTTGATTACACACACAGCTACAAAAATAACTGCTTGCACAAAAGGAATGAATGAAATGAATGAGTAAATTTCAGGGTTGGAAAATAATTTCCCCAAAATCGTTATTTTCTAGAAGCAAAATTTCCATTCGCATTTTTTCCCAATATGCTTTTTTACTGAATCTTATTTTCACAGTAGCGTTTTTTCCAATCAGAATTGACACAGAAACATTATAGGTTTGGGTTATGTTAAGTTTTCAACGGCTGGAAGGCCCAAAACTACACAAAAGTAGGAGCTCCGCGTGAGCGGCGCTCCGTCGACACTGCATCTGTGTCGACCCTGATTGGAAAAAAACGCTACTGTGAAAAAAAGCTTCAGTAAAAAAGGATATTGGGAAAAAACTCGAAAAGAAATTTTGCTACTAGAAAATAACGAATTTGGGGAAATGATCTAACCAGTCGTTTGACGCAATATATTCTTTGCTATAATTACAAACAAATTAACGTTTTACAGATTCCGATTGCGCCAAGAGATGGTGTTACGTAAGAGACTATTACATTCGACGTAAAGCAAAACCAGGCACTGGCTCGAGTGGAGAAGCTGCAAAGAAGAGATCTGATCTCCTTTCATTCTTGGACAGACTTCCTTCGTCCCAAAGAAGCAACACTAGTGTTAATGAAAATCGAGAAGACAATAGTGTAACGGAAAACATTAATGACAAACAAATTCATGGCAAACAAGCACAAAGTCCAGAAGGTAATATTAAAATAGAAAATACTTACCATGAAAGCGAAGAAGAAACAGAATCCAACAATCAAGAAATAGAACTTACTATATGTGATAGTAATGACGATAAAAATGGTAATGCTACGAGCAAGAATATGCGGCACAACGCACACGACGTTCAGGAACGCTTGAACCTACATACGCAAATTGATCAGAATCCAACCGACGGATTGGATGAAACTGATCTCTTCTTTAGTTCAATGGCGAAAATAGTGAAAAAGCTCTCAAGATACGAGCAAGCAAAATTACGGATGCAAATAGGATCGTTAGTCGGTAATGCTGAATTACGTCATATTTCGAACAATTCACCTCAAACCAGCGAACTATCTCCAACTCTGTGGCGATAGCAGTCTTCCCTGCAATGACACTGGGGCACTGGGGTTTTCAACAAATAACTAGCCCCTAAAAGACCGGCAACCTTGGGGTTGCAGGTTCTCACGGATGACGGTGATCGTTAGGGCCTACGCTAGCTGACGCGGTTTGCACGGAGCGGGTGGACGCCTATTCGCTGGGTGCGAATTACTAGGTGGGGGTAATGAAATCTATCGCAGCGCTCATAGTGGCCAAAAGTAGAAATAATGTAGGCTCTATCTGTCATACTAACATGAATCTGTCGTTAACAAAGTAATTGTTTAGACTTAACTACCTTATTTTAGTAATAGATGTTTGTCTTATGATGCGAGCTTGAATTATTGAACACTGTCCCTGTTTTGTTCTTAATTCCTCTACATCGACATGTCCGGCAGATACAAACAATTTTCCTTTTTAAAACGGTTTGTGGTTGAAATTTTATATTGGTGTAATACTCACAAAACCGGTCTTCAAAATTATACATATTTTGATGTGAAAACGATATTTAATTTATTTTTAGTGATACAAGAACAATTATATATGTTTACTATTATTTAAAGACACCATTAAAGTAGCTTTCTCTTTTTGTTTTATAGTGCCTGACATAACCGGTACCGCTCTGCTTTCAGAGCATGACATGAGTGCGTGTGAGCTAACTTTGGCGGCGGCAGACGTGAACTTGCCTTCGAAATCCAAAAGCTTAATGGTTACTTGACCTGAAATGTATATTTCAGAACTAAATTATTGTTATTATTATTTTAAAATTTATGACGGTGGAAGCATTCTACACTCCACTGAACGTAGATATAGTTTAGATATAGTTAGTGTTTAGTATTGTAACTAAGGGACCCCATACATCCCTGTATTTTTATTATTATTATTTTTTGTATTTTTTTTTCTTTAATTGTATAATATAGTTTTTAAGTATTTTATTTGTAATTATATTATTATGAAAAAATTACTTTCGGCAAGTTTCTTGCGGCGGTTTAAAAAAATGACATGTAAAAGTGCCCATTGTGGCCTATTTACTGAATAAATCATTTGAATTTTGAATTTGAATTTGAACCAAAATAAAACACACTTTTTGAATAAATTTTACTTACCTCATTTAAGAAGCTAATGACCAAAACTGAATTCACAACCCTTTGTACACCCAAATTACGGTATCACAGTAATTTTGTATTATAAATTAATACGGAATAGGTTTGATTTTTATCACAATGTCGCGATGAAATTTCAAAAAGAGCCTCAGAGCCATCAAAACTGCGGACGCTAGGTGGCGCTGATGTCGTGCATAGAGCCAATTGAAAAATAGTATGAGCAGCGCTAACTGCACGCGTCTTGCTTGATGTTACCTGTGCCCTTAGTGTAAGTTTTCGGTTACAAAATACGTCTCGATCGCGTTCGCGTTAAATCTCAATTTGTATGCAAACACGAACAGCGCCTCTAGTGGAACGTTTGCGATGTTCGTGTTTCCATACAAATCGAGATTTTAGCGAACGCGATCAAGACGTATTTTGTAACCGAAAACTTACACTAAGGGCACTGTACCCGCGAGTTAAATATTATCGGCCCTATTTACATTACGATTTACGTACGACAAAAATGAAAATAATATTGAAATAGAAATCTGTTTATTCTAACCGACCTTATTATTTCCACGCATTATTCTTACTTAGAACTATTTAGAAATATTACAATTACACTTACACATACAAACAAAAAAAGAACTAGGTACATATATATTTAAAATCTGTCATATACCGAGCACTACGTTTATTCAAAGACTTTCAATCTCATATTGAAATCGAATTGGTTTGCAACAGGATTTTTTTTAAAACATAATGCCCTGATACATTTCACATTCGCAACTAACATTAATAAAGAAAATTTCACTTTGCACAATAATCAAGCACACTATGACAAAACTTCGATCGTAATCAAAACTTGTAATTATTTATGACAAGAACATGTAGTTAGGAATAACGCAAAATATTTTCTAATTGTTCTTTTCATCGACTCTTGTATATAGTCATCTATATCACGCGCCATAAATCTGCCTAAAAGTTCATTACTTAATACTCAGTTTTGACGCATTTTTGAGATACATTTTTTATGCGACGTCTTTACGTTGCTCCCGGATTTTGTTCGAATCGCTTAACGGTATAGTGCCTATTCAATTATTGTAATTATACCTTTATAGTTTTTGTGGTACTAGTCGGGGCAATGAACTTTTAGGCAAAGTTAGGCGGCGGAAGGTATACAAAGATATCGATACCTTAATGTTAAGTCAATAAAGTCAAGTACATATTTTTGTAACTTTCGCCATACCAATCAGTCAGTAGTGGCTTTGTCTTTAAAACTTAATAAACAAAAAAAATGGAGGCTCTGTTTATAAGAGCGGCCCATTGATACTATAAAATAACCTGATTGCTAAGTCACATACTCAATGTCAGGCTAATAATTCTATATTCAAGATACAGGATGAAATTTTGGATATCATACAAAATTAGTGTATCAAGCTCAGTTAATACTGGACAATATTAATATAATGTATTAACTCATTTGTTGAAATCAGTCTGATAAATTGATAATAATTACGGTTTCTACAGATTGTAGAAATACAATTACAACTAAATATGTATATGGAAATAAGATTATTCTGTACAGCATTCATTGAACTTGAAACACGAATTTCGTATCACGTTCATACTTCACCTGTTATATCATGTCAAAAATTTTAGAATAAAAAATATTACTTGCCAATGTATGTCACGTAATGAATGCAATGCATGTAGGCTAGGACCCAATGTCAGTTATGACAGTATGTACGGTTATTTTGCTTAATGCCAATGGTTGGGCAGAAGCAAGGAAATAATAGTGAAAAAAAAACAATTGCGCGCCGGGCCTTGGGCGGAGGTACACTATAAATTTCATAGATATAAAGAGCAAGACTGAGAAGTAACTCACCTTAGCGTTTGCGCCACGGACTGTATGTAGGTGATGCAAGTCGATCTACAGTGTATGTACCTAACATTGTGTAATTAAATTATTAATTATGAAAATAGCTTTAAGTTATGTTGCAGTGCCCTACAAAAGGGTTTCATGTTCGGGAAATATTTTAGTTTAAAATCCTAACTATGTACCCATGAAAGCAATGATTAAAATGCATAACCTCTAGTATCTCACGATCTGGACAAAGTCACAAGCGAAAATGTAAAATACGGCCTACCGGCACTACCTATAGTGCCCTAAAATTCTAATTAGTCTGTCTGTTACATTTTCAGAAAATATTGGGAACTAAATATAAATTTGTCAAGCTATCATTTACATTAGCTTTTTTGGATACATTTATTTATTTAACAAAAATATACATAAAGAATACAAAATATGCAAATTACATATTACACTAATGGAATATTTCAATTCAAATACCACATCATTGTTTCAAAAATATAAAATTTTCTTAAAAAAAACAGCCAAGGCACAGCTTTAGCAATTTTCGCAAACAAAACATTTTTTTATGATGTACAGTGAAAACCGACTAAGTAGTCAGATATTTTTATAACTGTCATTTGACCATTTGAACCAATGGTCAGATGTACCATATTGAATACGTCATTACAAAATGGCCGCGATGATGTCAGCAGGGCTACTACGAAACTCGAAACTCGAAGTTCGTGTCGTGCGGTCCCTCTGACACATACTGTTTAATACGAGGCCGAGAGGGACGGTACGATACGAACTTCGAGTTTCGTAGTAGCCCTGCAGGTGGTTTGCGGAGCGGCGAAAGCCAATAATACTGGGAGGCGACTTAGGATTCAACTCCCGAATTCCTCATGCGATCAGGCCTCTCACTCGCACTTGCGAGTTCAATTAAATACGGGCATTCCAAGTGCTGCTCGTACGTAGTACTTGTACTGTGATACAACTCAGTGTGGTAAATATACTTCCGAGTACTTGTTGCCCGGATCGCACGCCCTTATTTAATTTCTTCTGCTTCAGTTCATGGATTATCAGGACGTACAAATATTTGGTCCTAGGTTAGTCGATCAAGTAAATTATTTTTAAATTTGGAAAACAAGATATGATAGATAATGGTCGATGAAGGATCCAGTCCAACATGAGTACTATAACATTAATGTTTTATTTCTGACAGCTTCATGTCAGAAGAAAATCGATGACTCGTGGTCACATTGACTTCAAGTGTAACTGGCCTATGATCTGGCCCCTGGCCTATTTTAGCAAGACCCTTTTCCAGGCATAGTGCTGATAGCGACCTTGCTAAATTTACAACATGGTATAATATCAATTGATGTCGTCAAAAATATTATTCGTTTTTAAATGAATCCCTCATAGTTTAACTATGTAAAACTATGGTCTATTTTGTGGTAGCGTATCTAAATTCGCGGGCCTGGCAAAGGGTTAAATTAAAACTAACTGGTATTTCTGAGTATGTAATTTAAATAAATGTATCTCGACTCACCAATGAACATCTTGAATATTTTACGACAATATCTTGCAACAACTTTCTTCCGACTTCAATCCAGTTGAAGGCAAAATTGATATGTAAAAAATCCTCGGCACTTGTTCAATACATTTGTTTTATATTTTTAATAAACTTTAAAAGTAGGAACGGAACGCGTTGGTGATTTTATTTTAAGAACACCCAAAGGCAAATAAGGAGAGTTTCTGTGACAGGTCAGTTGGCGCTGGTATCGTGAGGTTCGTTTGACAATCTTTGGCATTTGTCACACGTTTGTGATTGGTTTATACCCAATAGACCAATCGCAAGCAAGACTGTAATGCCGCATTACAC
>NC_133484.1:3554635-3561121 GCF_025370935.1 Choristoneura fumiferana
TCCCATTTATCGTAGAGCGCATCACTAGCATTATGATTATATCGACCTGTGGAAAGCTCTACGACTGTCAAACAAGTACCACAGACTGTAAAATTTAACAGCGCTACAACGTCAATAAGAGGAAACAACAATAATTGACTGTCTTATCTGTAGCTAGCTACATATTAGCAATCTGTGGCACATCTTCTCCACTCTCACCCGCGCTCTTTTACGTGAGCAGTAGCAGGGCTTCAAATACCGTTAAAAAATGGTAACGTTACCAACTGCCAAACAGATTTAACGTTAAATCATAATTAACGTTAAACGATTTACCGTTACTTATACAACTTTTTACCGGTATAAAAAATGGTAACGTTATCAGCTATTCATTAAATTAACGTTAATTCAAAAGTATCGTTAAATCATTTTAACGGTATTTATATTACTATTTACCGGTAAGCTTGGGTAACGTTAAATGGCAGATTATCCTCATTTATCGAGCGAGTATGCACGCGCAATACGCGCATTCCTCGTCGTTTTTAGGGTTCCGTACCTCAAAAGGAAAAACGGAACCCTTGTAGGATCACTTTTTGTCCTTCTGTCCGTCTGTCTTTCTGTTAAGACGCTTTTTCTCAGGAACGCGTGGTATCAAGGTGAAATTTATAGGGGTAGAAATTTGTATGAGAAATACGAATATCTGTTCTCGAGTCTTGGGTGCATAATAGTACATTACTGCAGAGGCCATGAAGTAAGGGATTGATGGACGAGTTCGGGTAGACGGCCGAGTCGTAGACGAGGCCGGATAGAACGAGTCCAGCAATCCTGTTCTGGCCGAGGCTTGTATAGTGCTTTTCTCAAACAATGTGAGGAAATATTTTTCATCCATCCATCCATCCATCCATCCATCGCATCGCATCGCATCGCATCGCATTGCATCGTTTCGCATCGCATCGCTTCGCATCACATCGCTTCGCATCGCTTCGCATCGCTTCGCATCGCTTCGCATCGCTTCGCATCGCTTCGCATCGCTTCGCATCGCTTCGCATCGCTTCGCATCGCTTCGCATCGCTTCGCATCGCTTCGCATCGCTTCGCATCGCTTCGCATCGCTTCGCATCGCTTCGCATCGCTTCGCATCGCTTCGCATCGGTTCGCATCGTTTCGCATCGCTTCGCATCGGTTCGCATCGGTTCGCATCGGTTCGCAGTATCGCAAATGCTTATAGAGTAGTGATGGTTGGCTGTTCGTAATTTTTCCTTTGTCAGTTTAATGTTAGTAAGCAAATTTAAAATTAGAGCAGCGGACAATAATGGATTTTCATACATACTTCATGGCCTAGGCCAAGAAGTTATGTAGGGAGGTGGTAGGGAGCCATAAATGAAAAACTTCATGTCTCCATTTCGTGACATTAACGCATACATTTCCGAGCATGTTTAAGAAATAGATGTTAGATGCGATGCGAAGCGATGCCAAGCGATGCCTAGCGATGCGAAGCGATGCCAAGCGATGCCAAGCGATGCCAAGCGATGCGAAGCGATGCGAAGCGATGCGAAGCGATGCGAAGCGATGCGAAGCGATGCGAAGCGATGCGAAGCGATGCGAAGCGATGCGAAGCGATGCGAAGCGATGCGAAGCGATGCGAAGCGATGCGAAGCGATGCGAAGCGATGCGAAGCGATGCGAAGCGATGCGAAGCGATGCGAAGCGATGCGAAGCGATGCGAAGCGATGCGAAGCGATGCGAAGCGATGCGAAGCGATGCGAAGCGATGCGAAGCGATGCGAAGCGATGCGAAGCGATGCGAAGCGAAGCGATGCGAAGCGATGCGATGCGATGCGATGCGATGCGATGGATGGATGGATGGATGGATGAAATATTTCCTCACATTGTTTGAGAAAAGCACTATACAAACCTCGGCCAGAACAGGGATTGATTGCTGGACTCGTTTTATCGTCTACCCCGTACTCGTCCATCAATCCCTTACTTCATGGCCTCTGCAGTAATGTACTAATTTAAGTATGATGTATAATGTTAAATGTTTAAAATTATGTTGAAAATTATGTTGAATGTTTGTTTATTCGATGCTTAGTAGGTACCCATAGCATAAACTTTGCTTACTTTGGGACTGAAGGGCCTGCTGGGCTACTACGAAACTCGAAAATCGAAGTTCGTATCGTACCGTCCCGCTGACGCTTATATTATTTAATACGAGAGTGAGAGGGACGGTACGATATGAACTTCGAGTTTCGTAGTAGCCCTGCCGGCCACATGTCCACATTGCGGCGTCATCAACGTAAAATGGCGCGGCGCCCGATGGGCCACGGTGCCGCGCGGTGCACGTTACGGCGTCGTGAACGTACAACGGCGCCACAGGGCGGCCACGCCATACAAAATACGCGTTCTTGAATCTACATAGGCACGACGACGTCTGTACACGCGTCAATCGCAAAACCCTAGTACTATAGAGTATGTAGGTATGGCTTAAATGAGTAAATAAATGTAATCGTTAATCATATATTTTTATTAAAACCTACTTAAAATGTGTCTGTCTATGTATTTATGCATTATTATTTTAAATTACTTACAATAAATATATGACTACAAACTTGAACGAATTATTCGGTACCTAATTAGTTACTTCATGTATTAATCGCGATACTTTTAGAAAGCATTATTTATTTACAAAAGGAAGTAGGCAGGGTAGGAACCTCAATTTTTTTATTTTATTAATAGTTCTCGGCAAAATTCATTTTAAAACCGAAGAATACGACAGCTATTAATAACGTAGATAGACTGCAATAAGTTCCAGTCCATATTTTTTGTTGACATATCGACATTTACTATCTTACTTACCATAAAGATGATTCTAAAGCAATATTGTGGCCAGATACGAGGTTGTGAAAGTAAGTGGTCGATATGTATTTTCAAGGCGGCATCCGTTCACGATAACGTTCAAATTTCAAAAACTCTTTCCAGCCAAGAGGATAAAAAGCGACTTTCCACGCAGATTTCGAAGGTTAAAGACAGCTTTTTCGAGCTAGTGAGGTGATTTTTTTTTTATTAAAAAGCTACTTTGTCTCACGGAGTGCGCAAAATGCGATTTTGCTCACTGATTTTTCATAGCAAAACCTGCCTGTTTGAGCTGCTGAGGTGAAAAGGTCTTTTTCTTTCCTTTATAGTTTCCCGACACGGGAATCGAACCCGGGACCTCAGGCTTCGTAGTCAGGTTCTCTAACCACTAGGCCATCTGATCGTCTAAATCTAAAATATTATTATCATTATTTCCATTATTGTCTCTCAGCTGTAAGTAATTGAGAAAATACACAATTAATATGTATATATCTAAAAGTCTGTTTAAGTAACAATATCAATACGTGTATTAAGAAACAATAATCTACATTTTTAACTCACACGCAAAGTTAGTTTTGTACTTTTGACGAGTCTTCTGAAACCTTTAACTGTTATATATGTCGGCGGCCGATCGTAAAATCCGCCAGATCACGAAATTCCTAGGGCATATCGTGAAACGCCGCCATTTCATGATATGCCTAAACGTTGGCCAGGCATATCACGATGTGCCTGAGAAATAATACGGCAGATCGATTAGAGCAACGCATTCGACGATATTCCTAGCTTTATACCGGGCACATCGTAAAATAGTTTCTTTTTTGGCCACTGGTGGCGCTGTGTATGCAATGGCGGCCGTGTCCAACTGACCGGTCGTGTTTGTTTAGCGCGTGAAAAATGTCGGCGTCGCAACAAAATGATCCTTAAACCGAAACTAGTGATTGAATTCAAAATAGAAGTGCAAAAGAAGCTTTTGAACATCAGCTCCGTTCTTTTTATGTGGATCAAACGGATTCTGTGCACAATATGAAAAAACCATGGACGTCTGCCCGTATTTTAGAGGTTAGTATTTAGTTGATAAATAAAGTATTCACTAGTTGTTATTTATTTATATGGAACAATTTAGGTACGACGAGCGAAGCGAGGAGTGGTTAGTATTAATTGTGATCACGACGCACGAGCCAAGCGAGCGAAGCGAGCGTGCCGCGGCAGCGGCGGCGAAGTGCCAGAACCGATATGGCGGCGTTTCATGATATGCCTAGGAATTTCATGATCTGCCTAAACTGGCCAAATCATGAAATGGCGGCGCTTCATGATATGCCTAGGAATTTCATGATCTGCCTAAACGTCACTAGGCAAATCGCTAAACGGTGAGTTTTGAACGATATGGCGGATGTCCCTTAGCCAATTCATGAAATGGCGGCATTTCACGATATGCCTAGGAATTTTTGTGACCTGGCGGATTTTACGATCGGCCGCCGACATCGAAGTGTAATTAAACGAAATTGCATTTTTGGACATGCATCCTTTTGAATTAGGATGGTAGTGTTCTGATAATTTAATAAACAATAAACTTTATTTTAATTTTTTTTCGTTATATTTGAAGTCGCCCGCTCTTCTCCCACTAAGTACTTCTTTATCTGCAACTACGACGACTATGACTTCAGATTCGGACCACCCAAAGGATTTGTCGCTGTCTCGAAAGTCTCGAAATTTTGAGACTCCGGGACTAAAGATAGTCTCGTCTCAGTCCCGCCGAGACTCAAAAATATTTCCGAGACTGGACGCCTAATCGGAACACATAACGGACCCTTTACTTGACTTGTAAAAATCTTCACCTCGGTCTCTTGCTATAATCGCTGTCCATTCAGAACACCGTATAGAATCCTATACGGTGTTCTGAATGGACTAGATGATGGATTCCGTAGAAAACTAAAATAATCAAAAAAAATATTTAAAATACGAACCTGTATGTGTCAAATAACTAAATTTAGCAATAAATGAAATAAATAGAAACCATTTTTTTTTTTTTTTGCTATAATACAACATATTTCATATTCGTTTATGTTTAACTTCATGTTGTCAATGTATTAATGTTAAAAAAAAGCCAGACAAAATGAATATAGTATCCTTTTTTTTTATAATAATTTAGTAACACAGCAATTAAAATGAAATAATAGAAAAAAAAGTTAAATTAAGTTATTAATAATTACGTTCAACATTAAAATAAAAAATAGACTATTCAAGTCCACAGCTTTTCCACTCCGCGGAAGCTAGACTGTCTCTTTTGTTCTCGAGAGTTTGATTAAGGTGCGAAAAAGACATATACGAACGGGGCGAGAATATTTTGTTTTAGCAATGAAATGTAATTTTTTAGCAAAATGCTAAAAAAACATCAAGATAGTTATGCAATTTCGTAAATTTAAAGGAAACTTGAAATACGACACTCCATCCTTTTTAAGAGTGGATCTGCTGTCATTTGCAGTTTCGCCGAAAACTTTGTCATTGCGTGGCGTTGTAATGTAATCAACGCGCGGTCGAAACACAACTGTGCAGGGCTACTACGAAACTCGAAAATCGAAGTTGGTGTCATACCGTCCCTCTCGCTCGCTCTCGTATTAAATAGTATAAGTGTCAGAGGGACCCTACGAACGAACTTCGAGTTTCGGGTTTCGTAGTAGCCCTGCAGGAATGAAACAATAGTCGTCTACCTCACCTACATACTATGAGTTCCATCCTGCTGGGTCATGCTGAGTCACCGACTTCGAGCTACTAGGTACAGTCACCAGCATCAATATCCGACACAACAAGTCTGCATAAATATCTGATACGACTCTATTTCTAGGGCCGGAAGGACGTGTCAGATATTTTTGCACACTCCGCTGTAGCAGATATTAATGCTGGTGACTGTACCTAAAAATATATTTTCAAGGGATTTGTAGTCGGTTCCATTTCCGTTATTTTTTATTTTTTTTGGAGTTCGTTTTTCTTTTTTGTTATAAATTTTTCTTTTTTTCTCACATTTTAGTGATTCGTAGCCAAAGAACATCTCACAACGATTCCATTAAGCCCAAACACGGCTTAGTTACGTTGTTTTATAACAGAGTTCCGTTGCCTACCTTCCGGCTTCAGCATCAGATCAGTTCGAAAGAATCATTAACTTAAAGCTCCTTCTTAGTCGCTTATCTAGGTATATTCATCATGATCGTTTATAGACGAGCGAGCATTACTTAGCTTTGATGAGTTCCATTGGTCATCACGGTCTTCTTCATCAGGTACAAGTTACCAAATGATACTTTCTGAATGTAAATGCTTATTTTAATGCTAAAAATGCCAAAATCGCCATAGGTGTTGCCTTTAAAATTTGAGGTTTGCTCTCAATTTCCCTAGGATCCCATCATCAGATCTTGACTTTGGTGACAATGGGACCACCTCAGAAGACTATCCTTTCGAATAAAAAAAGAATTTTGAAAATCGATCCACAATTGACTGAGTAATCGGCGAACATACATAAAAAAAAATCTAAACATTGGAACATAGAACCTCCTCCTTTTTTGAAGTCGGTTAAAAAGTCGCCAGATAAGTCGCTAAACATTTTTTCGTCAAACCTTTTTTGGTCGCTAACACTTAAGCGCAAATCGCTAGTTCTAGCGACAGTCGCTA
>NC_133484.1:3566162-3591247 GCF_025370935.1 Choristoneura fumiferana
AATTGCCAGTTGGATCCTACTACCTACTTCGTGATTCCGTGCAAATTTAAAAGTAAGTATTAATTATTATATGATGGTTTATTTATAATTTAACTTTTCTCAACATGACACCAAATATTGACGGTGTGTTACAAATGTAGGCCGAGAAGTATCGCACTGCAGGCGCTGCGGCTCGGCAGCCTGCGCGCGATCACTCTAGCGGCCTGCAAAGAGATTTCATACATTTTTTTCGGCCGCTGGCCGGCAATACGACCGTCTTTTGTTTCAATGTGCGATCGCTGGCACTTCCGCCAGCCACAGCAGCACCGCCCTTGTCAGCCGAAAGCAGCCAGCGCGACACGCGCGCACGCAACAGGGCGACCAGACTAGCGTCCCGCCATGCTTGATTTCTTTGTTTTTTTTTTTTCATGTCATGTTTGATAAAAGCACTACACACACAAGCCTCGGCCGGAACGTGGGGTTGCCGGCCTCGCATCCCTATCCAATGTCAATATCTGCTTGGCCGGCAACCCCCTACTTCCCGGCCTCTACAGTAATGTACTATTAATATTATAAATATAAATAATACACTAAAGAGATCGTTTTGAAGCAATAAAACTGCCTATAGCTGTGCTTGCCTTGTAACATTATTCTTATGTACCTACTGTGTTTTTACACTATTTGGTGCTCAATAAAGATTGTAAATTATGTAATTTATTGTATTGCAATGCGAAAATACCTGTCTGTCTATTACCTCTGTACGCTTAGCCCGTTGAACTAAAATTACTATGGGGTATTTTATGGCCCTAGATGGATATAGAGAAACAGAATAGTTTATATTCCCGAAAACATAGTTCCCATCGAGATAGCGACGTACAAATTCTTCGCTGATGGAGTTGCGGGCAACGGCTAGTTTACATTATACCTAACCAATGAGTTACAGCAAGTAGTTCAAAATCTTGTAATTACCATCCAAATTACGATTACAATCGAATTATGCGGATAAGCGTTCTCACGATAAACCGTAATCAGCTGAAATGCTAATTAACACGATATCGTATTCATTCAGAATATATTATGATATAATCTAAGTTTAGTTCTATTTTGTTTCCCGTGCAGTGATATTGTTTTGTTTTGTAAGTTGTGAGTATATTTCTGGGTAAGTCTTTTTTATTTTGATACACTGATCAGATGGCATTATTTTTCGAACTTTCGCCGGGCGTCTCGGAACAGTGACATGTAAAAGAGCCCGTTTATGGCATACTTAAACAAAGAACAATACAATATAAATATTCTTTTTATCTCAGCAGCTCAAATAGGCAGGTTTTGCTATTAAAAATCAGTGAGCAAAATCGCGTTTTGCTCACGCCGTGAGACAAAGTAACGTTTTAGTTATTTTTTTAAGTGCTGATGACAGTGCTGGGTCCACACACTGAATTCCAAATATTTGAACTTGACTTTAATCTGTCACTTTCATTTCAACATGAAAAAAAGCGAGAGATAAGACAAATCGATACTAAATTCGATTTCACTCCACCAATCTGAAAACCAGCGCTGGGCATGCCTAGCATACGCTGAGATTGGGACCCATTGGCTAAAATTCTTAGTGTTTTTAGTTTTTAATAATTCGTTTTTATTCTAAATTTTATTGTATTTATTTTTATTTTTTGTGAGTTGTACTGAGCTAGGTTTTTTTTGGCAATAAAGATTATTTTACTTTTACTTTTACTTTACTTTTTTCAAATTCTATAGGCCTTAAAAGAAATAAACTGTTATAGTATAGTAACATTACTAAAGGGACTTAGTATAGCACTTATTGTTCGAAGCTTGTACGGTGCTTTTCTCAAATATAAAACAAAAAAACTGCAAAGATAAATTAGCAAACAAAACGAACATTCATGAACAAAGTTCAAAGTTTCTTTTACTTTTTAAATAAACAAGAAGCATACACCAACCTGATAAAAAAATACTGTGTTGATTACAATCTTAAATTATATTTTACCTTACATACAATACTTATACAATACATATACATATTATAGGTAGAGTCATTCACGATGACGCGTGCCGTGGTTCTTATTACAATGTCATTAACGTCTAATTATGCAAAAATCACGCGTTTTCGTGGATAGCACTAGGTATAACATAAACAGCAATCATCATCATCATCATCCCAGCCTGTATACGTCCCACTGCTGGGCATAATTCCCACGCGGGCCCAGTGCGGATTGGGAACTTCACACGCACCATTGAATCGCTTCGCAGGTTTGTACAGGTTTCCTCACGATGATTTCCTTCACCGCAAAGCTCGTGGTAAATTTCAAATGTAATTCCGCACATGAATTTTGAAAAACTCAGAGGTGCGAGCCGGGGTTCGAACCCACGACCCTCTGCTTGAGAGGCGATAGGTCAAACCACTAGGCCACCACGGCTTTTTTCCACCTCGGCTTTTTTGTGACGTAAATTAATCACTACTCAATCAAGTACTATTTATATAACAATAGCTTATAATATAAGATTTGTGCACAAAATCAAGGGTAAACTTTATTACACTAAATAAAGTATCCACGGACGGGTTTAAAGCGTTTTGGTTTTGAATACTTTGGTATTGTCGGACTGTCAAATGGTTAAAAAAATTCTTGCAGTATCGTACTAATATTATAAATGCAAAAGTTTGAGTGAGTGAGTGAGAGAGTATGTTTGTTACTCCTTCACGCTAAAACGGCTAAACGGATTTGCATGAAATTTGGTAAGTAGATAGCTGAACATCTAGAATAACACATAGGTTACTTTTTATCCCGATATTCTCACGGAATAGGGATAAAATCTCGAATTAATAACCGCTGGGCTTAGAGTCATGAAATTTGGTATGTAGGTAGCTGTATGTCTGAAATAACAATTAGGCTACTTTTTATCCCGCTATTCCGACAGGGTAGGCATAAAATCTTGAAATTTCAACCGCTGGGTTTGGAGTCTTGAAATTTTGGACAGTTGTCCTTAACACAACCTCAATGACAATCACGATATAGATTTTGGGAATTCCCAGGGGAATTTTGTAAAATCCCGGCATTTGAATTGTTCGAATAGTTTATGTATGTATGTAAGTATGTATGTAAACTCTTTATTGTCAAAAGAAAATAAACAAAACACAATTGACAAACTTTGAGATACTTGTACAAAGGCGGACTTATCCCTTTATCCTTTACCTTTTATGCGTGCGAAGCCTCGGATAAACTCTAGTTTTCACGTATTTCTTGAAGATCAATGAGATGCAATGAGTAAGTATTTTAAGAAATTCTTGCAGTATTTAGAATAAAAGGAATTTCAAGGTGGCTTTACTCCGTAGCTATAATAATTGGAGACAAAAATTTGGCATGCCACATGTAATTTAGTAGCAGACTGAGCTGAGAAAATTTAATTTTATAAGGCTTTGTAGCCACATACGCAGTTGCGTTTCAGCTTGCTAGAGTTATTTTTTCTTACTTTATACTTCTGTGATATATTTTAATTACATCAAATCACATACAATAACATATTAAATAATTCTTTGTAACAAACAACTGATAAAAGTGTCATCAATCATAGATAAATATAATTTATTTATTATTTAGAACGATAACTTTAAAATGATACAAAGGTTTGATTAGTAAATCTTATCCTGAGTAATATTAGAAATAAAAGTATAAAGTTTATTTGTTGCGTTTATATACTTAAAGTGACAAATTTCATTACGATCGATTGATTAATTGATATGGAGAAAGTTTGAGACCGTGGAAACGGCTTATCATAAAATTTATCACGTAAAATTGTAAAAAAAAACCCATGGGATTGCTATAAACGAACTCTTCGCATACAAAAACGCGGGCTGCGGTTAATTTGAAATATATTTGGGATACTTATTAAAGCCTCTACATTATTAAATATTAGGTAGGGACGATACCAACCAAAGAGTTGCTCCAAGAGGCCAACAGTCAAGGACCACGTCTCAAAGCCATAGGTCATCGCTGGCAATAAAATACTAGTTGAATACTCACGTGCAGATAAGTACATACAGTATCTCTCATAACTGATTAAGAGCGTTTATACCTGTTGAGCTAGCAACGTTGTATTTATGTTAGTTTTTTCTCGATTATTCCATAAAAAAAATGGAATAGAATGCCAGCAGGTATATACGCTCTTAATACAGGCTTTCCCTTACGAATGTTCATATCAATGAACTATGAGTAGATATAAACTTCTTAAGTTGCTCCTCAGCATGCTATGTTAACTTTCAGTTACACCATATTAAATTATTCTTCTTTTAATATCAGTCGCAATCAATTTCCGATTAAAGTTTTATTCGTTCATTTCGTTCGTTTTTCTGGCTTTATTAAAAAATTAAACATTGTCAAAAGATTCGATATTTTATGAATTGCGACTCAATATGTAAGACTAGCCAATAGTGCAGTGTAATAGCAACCTATGTGTAAACACAGAAGTTTTAAACTTGCACGCCAGCTCATTTAAATCCTAGTGGCAATGCAAACACATAATTAATATTCACGAAAAATCACGATAAACATGTTTTTTCTGCGCTATTGTGATGAAGTTCAAATAAGTGATTTGTATGGTATTGTTCAACTAAAATGAGTTTTTAACCTCCTGAGTCCTGACGTATTTTAACAATTTAGTGCTTAAGACGTATACGTGGTTGACCTACAAACTTTGTTATTTTGGGTATTATTTCAAAATTCTTAGAATTCTTTATTCAATGAACAATTTGTACTTTATATAGTACATTCGGCTGTTAATCTTAGTGTTAATTGGTCCTTTTACGCGAGGACCCAGGAGGTTAAAGGATTTGTATCTCAAAAGAAAAAATAAGAATCTTGAAATATTAGCCTCAGGCCATAGTCACCTATGTGCAAAATTTCATCAAAATCCGTCTAGCATCAAAAGTCGTATATTAGTGGGATATTAATAGGATTGATATCAAATACTCAGATCTCCTACATCTTGTGTGCAGTAAAGTCAACAGTTATTATCTAGGTACTCTAACCTCTAGTCTAGAGGTTAGTTCTGTTAACATGATTAAACAACTAAAAATAAACATAATACATTTTAATAAATATTTTTTAATAAATTACCATCCTTATTATAGTTGCAAATGTGAAAATTTGCTTATAGCTCACAATTTTTATAGCCTCAATGATTTTATTAATTTAAGGGAATAATAGTTTTGATTACGACATTTGTTTTATTTAATTTTAATTTTACTGTAATAATTCTTAGGATATTTATTTTGGTTTATAATGATTTTTTTTTATTAAGTATGTGTAATACTAGCTTTTACCCGCGGCTTCGACCGTATGGAATTCGGTTATCATGCGCTGGTCCCTCGGGAACTGCATTTTTCTGGGATAAAAAGTAGCCTATGTCACTCTCTGGCCCATAAACTATGACAAAAATCACGATCCGTCGCTCCGTTTCGACGTGAAAGACGGAAAAACATACAAACACACACACTTTCGCATTTGTAATATATATTAGTATGGATTGTGCAGTTTTAATAATTTGATCTTTGTTAATTTTGGTACCTAGATTTAAGCCAAAAGTTTTGCATGCATACTGTTAGAGGGCAGCTAGCACTATTAAAACTTTTATAAGTTAGTAGGTATTTATAAGAAATTCCAACATCACATTTATCCACATAGTGTTAAAGCAAATAAAAATATTTCAATTAAAAGAAACTCTATATAAATAAATAAATAAATATCACGGGACAATTCACACCAATTGTCCTAGTCCCAAAGTAAGCTTAGCAAAGCTTGTGTTATGGGTACTAAGCAACGGATAAATATAATTATACATATAGATATAGATACATAGTTAAATACAAATTAAACACCCAAGACCAGAGAACAAACATTCGTATTTTTCATACAAATATCTGCCCCGACACGGGAATCGAACCCGGGACCTCAAGCTTCGTAGTCAGGTTCTCTAACCACTAGGCCATCTGGTCCAAACTCTATAAACATTATAACCCGGAAAACAAATTATTTTTTAATTACCTACCAGTAAAATTTCATTTTTAGTTGCTTTGAAGCAAATAAATAAAAACATACATTTTAAATCGCCGTGGTGGCCTATTGGTTTGACCTATCGCCTCTCAAACAGAGGGTCGTGGGTTCAAAACCCGGCTCGCACCTCTGAGTTTTTCGAAATTCATGTGCGGAATTACATTTGAAATTTACCAGGAGCTTTGCGGTGAAGGAAAACATCGTGAGGAAACCTGCACAAACCTTCGAAGCAATTCAATGGTGCGTGTGAAGTTCCCAATCCGCACTGGGCCCGCGTGGGAACTATGGCCCAAGCCCTCTTGTTCTGAGAAGAAGCCTGTGCCCAGCAGTGGGACGTATATAGGCTGGGATGGGATATATTTTAAATATAAAAACATTACAATAGAACCCGTTAGCTACCTATATACCTTTAGCTGCACAGCGAAAAGTCACTAATCAACAGCCAATTCATTCGTCAAATAAATGAATGTAACTTCACTTTCTAACATTATCGAGTCATCACACGTCTTGTCACGTATTATGAAAAATACTGTCTTTGTTTGACACTTTGCTAAGCTACACGGTCGGTTCTATTACATTGTTTGAGCAAACATTAGACATTTCAAAACCGTCCGACTTACGTTCAAAAATCCTCTTCTATCCCTCTCTTCCTCATAGCCGTGGTGGCCGAGTGGTTTAACCTATGGCCTCTCAAGCAGAGGATCGTGGGTTCAAACCCCGGCTCGCACCTCTGAGTTTTTCGAAATTCATGTGCGAAATTACATATCGTCGCTTCGGAGGTAAAGATACTAAAGCGACACTTTGGGCCAAATTGAGTTATATATACCACCGGAATCAGCGAATTTTTCTGCATCGATCTATCTGGGTTTCGGGACGATCAGAGGACTTTTTTGGCGCTTTAGTCCCTGAAAAATCAGTTAAATTTGGGACACTTATTACTAATCCGACGCTTAAATTGAGTATTTTCTCATTAGTGCTTTTACCTGTTTTAATTTCTACACGTTTATATTATTAAGTCATTTGTAATTCTTCACCTTTAAATACATTTGGCGTTTTAGTACTCTGTGCATATCAAGAAATATGATTCTTCGTCGCTTTAGTAAATTGTTCCAGTCTATTCTGAAGTTTCGGATGCGTTTAGTATTTTGGTTTTACTGATAAGAATATATTTAAGTCGTTTGAGTATTTAGTACAAAACAGTTAACAGAATCTGTGGTGTATTAGCGTCATTACAACATAGCAAAAGAAAGAAAATATTTAAATTAGTAAAAAAAACATAATATTAAAGGATTATGTTTGGTCCAATAAGTCAATAATCTGTCATTTTATTGTCAAAAAAGAAGTGTTTAGGTATTTTTCTTTTACGGAAAATTAATTATATTGGCCAGTTAGTAAAAGTAGCCACGATATTTTCATACGAATTGTAGATATCATGCCAAAGTAATCTGGACTTTAATCTTAGGAATTTAAGTTACAATCACTTTACCAAGGATAGGTAAGGTACTATGCGCGTCTTTTATATCAACGCAATAATAGAGCGTGTTGGCAACAAAACCTGTAATAATTGATTGTGATTAAGAAAAATTAGTTTGTAAACGAATAATTATTATGATTATGTGCACTAACTCTATTGACTGTTATTAGAGTTAGGTACGAAGGAACATGATAAAAAGGTAACCTTATTGTGAGACTTCTATGTATCGGAAATAGGGTATGATATAGAGATATGATGAATTGACATCTAGCTATTCTAAACGTCCAGGCTTTACTATATAAAAACAAATCTGCTGTGATCTCATTTGAAATAAAACATGAGATAACATGCAACTTAAGTACTATATTTAAAAAAAAACAGACAAGCAACTGTACGATGGTTCTTGAGGCTACGTAGCCTGTTCCTGATCAGCGGACTGTCACCGAAGAGTCTTCGGGCCCGGCGCTCCACCGAATCCAATGCTGCTAACTGATACTTGGCGGAACCGTCCCAAAGGCGACAGAAGTATTCCATACAGGACCTTACCTGCGTTTTGTAAAGAGTAAAAAGCTGCTCTGGTGTGAAATACCGTTTCACCTTATATAGGACACTAAGTTTTTTAGCAGCCGTTTTCGCTCTGGACTCAATAGCCGCACCGAAGTTGAGACTAGATTGAAGGTCTAACCCAAGAACCTCAAGGTGGTCTTTAGTTGGTAAGGATACCCTCCTATGGACTGTAGGAGCCAAAGTGAACGGTCTCCGCTTAGCGGTAAACAGACACGCCAGTGTCTTGGCAGCACTGAACTGGACCGAGTTGGCCGAGCCCCAATCGGACATGGCCTCCGAGGTCGAATTCGTCCGCTGTACCATAACCTCCCTGAGTGCCCGATCTTATCATCGCTGGCCTGGGCCGTTAGAAAGGTACCTCTCTGCAATTGTGCGTCATCTGCGTACCCAAAGACATCGGGTATGAGCAAATCGTGAATGTGCAGCAATAATAGAGTTGCAGATAGGACCGATCCCTGAGGCACCCCGGCATTGATTGCCATGAGATCAGATGAGCATCCGTCAATGACGACTCGAATAGATCGGTTCCGCAGGAAATCAGAGATCCATGAGCATAGGACAGGAGGAATCCTGCTAAGAAGGCCTCTGTGCCAAATACTATCGGATGCCTTGGAAGAGAGACACAGCAAGAGCTTCGCCATGCTTCTCAACAGGTTCACCCCAAATGTGAGTAGCATATACCAGAAGGTCCCCAGTGGACCGATTTCGGCGGAACCCTTATTGGTGGTCGTTGAGGAGATCTTACCTTCTAGATATACCAACCAGGAACTTAGCATTCAATACACGCTCCATTACCTTACATAGTATGGAGGTGATTGCGATAGGCCGATAGTTCGACGCGTCGGCACGACTGCCCTTTTTGGGTAGGTACTCTACAATATCTTCCACGATACCGGAACCTGCCTCATCTTGAGGGAGAGTATGAACAGACGTGTCAAAACCGGAGACAGTTCCGGAGCACAGGTCTTTAAAACAATTCCAGGTATAGTTTATTACTAGTTTTATTCACGTCCAGAGAACGCAGCGTTCTTAAAACCTCCATTTGGTGTATTTCGACCTCCTGTTTAAACGTATCACAGTGAGGAATGGAGGGAGGCGCTGCACTACCATCATCAGACACACCGATTTGGCTAAGGACGAAAACGCTTAAGAAATGTATTTTCTTTATTTCTTTTCTTTTTCTTTACTCTCAGAGCGGTAGAAAGCAAATTTGGCACCGATACAACCAACATGGAGGAATCGCGCTTTCCGTATGACCTTTTTGCAGGACATGGCAGCTTTGTTGAAGAGCTGTTTCTTAATGTGTACATCCGGTCCGGAGCTTTGCGACATCGAGCATCAGCCCACAGTAAGTAAGCAAGTAGAGTGCTTAATAGCTTCAGCTTGAGCGCACTCAGCGTTAAACCATGGGCGAGATTTGCCACCAGTGGATACGTCAGAGAAAGGAATGAAATATTCCATACTCTGATGCAACACATCGGTAACAGCTTCTGCGCAGCTCGACGTATCGTCACTGGGAAAACAAGTTTTCTGCCATGGATAGGAAGCCAAGAAATGATGCATCTCATCCCAATCTGCTTACTTGTATCGCCATACTTGCCGAGAACCGATTGAGCAATCGGGAAGAGAGTACTGCGACACAAATTTCCGGTATGAGAGTCGGCTGCTTAACCAGCTGGGTGAGATCTAGCGAAAGCGCAAACTTGCGCGCTTCTCTTCCTGCATGGTCCGTGACTCTGACTTGATACGGGAACAACCAGTCCTCGCGGTGAGCATTAAAGTCCCCCAAGAAAACCAACTACGCACGCGGATACCGTTACTGAACCACACGCCGTGCTGTAACACTGAGGTGATCAAAAACCCTGGTCGTTTCCAAGTCACCGCTGTGCGACCGATAGAGCGTAAACCGTTTGTTCAACACCAGTGTCCATCAGTAGCCAAAGAATGGAAAAGCTAGGATCCTCAAGGTTGTGAAGACGCTGAGTACAGATGTCATCACGAACGTACAAGCAGACCCCAGCACGTGGCTTAAAAGTATGCTCCAGGCTGTACCCTGGGTAGTGCGAGTACGCCGTGTCTAAGGCGCATTTTATCTGCGTCTGGGTATCCTGGTCTCCTGATGGCAAGAGATCACCACCGCCCATAAACATCTGCAAACCAGGGGTATTGCAGACGCGTTGCCAACCTAGAGGCCTAAGATGGGATACCTCACGTGCCATTGCAGTAATTTCACCGGAAGAAAAGAAGAAGGAGATGAGAAAGACAAAAGTGAATAGGTTAGAAAAGACGGTAGTTGAACAGACACAGTGCTGCTCACCCAGCAGCACACGAAAGTGAACCACAACACAAGGAGCCTGGTCTGGTGCTTCGGATTCCGCTACCCTCCACGAACAGGCACCCGGTGCAGTAAACTGACGGTACCGAAACCGGTTTGCACGCAAGTCCCTGCCCAGACCCGTCCCTCCACATGGCTACTCCTAACTTTATGCTGGAACATGGCCAAGACCGTTTTGCAGCATAACTTAGTTAGGTGGGTGGTGACAAACCGCTGCCGAAGCCTACCACCAGGAATGAGGTTGTTCATTTAGCGCTACCTAGGGGACACATGTGGGTAACTATAGCTAAAGCCCACGGACGCGAACAACTCTATCCCCCAATAGTTGACGATAGACAGATAACACGATAACAAGAACCAATGTCAAATAAAACTTAAAAGTTTCTACGATTTCCTGTGTTTTCTTTGAATTTAGTAATATTGATTAAAGTCGAAGTTCGTGTCGTGCGGTCCCTCTGACAATTATACTATTTAATACGAGAGCGAGAGGGACGGTACGATACGAACTTCGAGTTTCGAGTTTCGTATTAGCCCTGCAGACGGTCCATTAGTGATCATTCGTTAAAGCAATCTGAAAATTAGTATTTTGTATTTCAAATCATTTAACTTGCAAGTCTATTAAGTATTTGTAATGTTTTATGATTATCATTTAAGGGTACTTAAGCATTATGCAGTTGTAAAATAGCTTGATTATTGGTGAATAAGCATTAAACACAGTTTGATAAGAAATTGATCAACACCATTAAGTAAATTGAAGATAAATAAACTAGAATAAATATCCCGTTAGTCATCTGAAATTATGATATATTAAACCAATTCTTACGTTTAGTCCTTTTACCTTATTGCGTTGTCTCAAAAAGTTGAAGACGAATGACTAAAGCGCCACCTATCTCCTGAACTATTGTACTTAGGTCAAAATTATACATTTCAGTTCGTAGTATGCTGAATTGACTTTCATACAGTCTTAGAAATTCTAGAATGTGTTCACAAAGAAACGAGTTATGAATTTTTTTCGTCAAAAAAAAACTTTAAATCGCTCTCCTGTAAAGTTGGCCAAATGTCGCTTTAGTATCTTTACCTCCGAAGCGACGATATGCAATTTACCACGAGCTTTACGGTGTAAGAAAACATCGTGAGGATACCTGCACAAAAATGCGAAGCATTCAATGGTATGTGTGAAGTTCCCACACACTGGGCCCACGTGGGAACTACGGCCCAAGCTCTATCGTCCTAAGAGGAGGCCTGTGCCCAGCAGTGGGACGTATATAGGCTGGGATGAGGATGAGTATTCCTCATTTCTGTTAGTCTATGTCGCAACTGATAATTTTCCACTGACATTGCGCACGTTTACGAGCAAATTTTTCGTAATGTGATGTCATTGTGTTGAACTAGGTAGGTCAGTGTTCGTAATTAGCAGACTTAGAAGGCAATTAACAAACGTTCGAGTGCATTTACTTAGGCTAAGGCCCGACTGGAAGTACGCTAATGTAGACATGGGGGATAAATAACGTCACGGTGACGAAGTCACAGTGACTCGCCGTCATAAGGTGTCACTGTGACTTTTCACAAAGAACGTTACAAAATCACTTACGTTCCTACTGTTCCTAGCGCCTAGCGCAGTCTCTGCAGGGCTACTCCGAAACTCGAAACTCGAAGTTCGTGTCATGCGGTCCTCTGACACTTATACTATTTAATACGAGAGCGAGAGGGACCACACGACACGAACTTCGAGTTTCGAGTTTCGGAGTAGCCCTGCTGTTACTCAAATCACGACGCCGTGGAGTGCTGTAACTGTGACTCAGTTCTAATCGGGCTCAGTCGGGAATGTTCGGAAGTGGCGAAATAGCACCGCGACAATATCATATGGTGATACTAGCTTTTTCCCGCGGCTTCGCCCGCGTGAAATTCGGTTATCGCGCGCTTTTCCCTCAGGAACTATGCATTTTTCCGGGATTAAAAGTAGCCTATGTCATTCTCTGGCTCATAAAACTATCTATGCCAAAAATCACGTCGATTTGTCGCTCTGTTCCGACGTGAAAGACGGACAAATGTACAAACACACACACTTTCGCATTTATAATATTAGTATGACTGAATAACGCGCGTGATATAGTCACGTTGAAATAACAGTGTGCCAAAAAAACGTTCATTACAGGACCGTGACGTGTCACAAATATCATGCAGAGACACGAGTAACAGGCGTGACAAAATCACGATGACTTTTCACTGTGACTTTTTTGGAACGGGATCGTCAGTCACTGATATCAAAATGTAACACTTTTCCCTAATGCTCATATCGCGCGATATTTTTAAGCGTCTGTACCCGTTAGTGTAAGTTTTCGGTTACAAAATACGTCTCGATGGCGTCCGCGTTAAAATCTCAATTTATATGGAAACACGAACAGCGCCTCAAGCGGAACGTTTGCGATGTTTGTGTTTCCATACAAATTGAGATTTTAACGCGAACGCGATCAGACGTATTTTGTAACCGAAAACTTACACTAAGGGTACTGCTCGCTTGTTAAGCTTTTGATTCGTCAAACTGTGGCGAACGCGTTTGCGTTAGGGTCAGTTTACATCGAGTCTTGTATTAAGAGTACATCCCTCGATATAATAGTACTACTCTACTACTTATACTTTACCACACCGTTATCGAAAAATTGTGTCGTTACAAATATCGACACAATTTAACAAATTAAAAACGTTACAACTATCGATTGTGAACCAACTATTTTACCGACACTTTGGGCGTCTCCTGCGTTACCAAAATTGTCTCTGACGTTACCAAAAAATCGTACTTCCAACAAGATATTTCACGGTTTAATAGGTTGAATTTACCTAGGACGGCATGTATTCATGAACACTATCTATTATATTACAGAAAAAACATGTTTACTTACAAAAATCTGCAATCGTTTGAAAAACGTCGCGGACAGATTAGTGTCGGTAAAAAAGTTATTGGCCCAATTAAGACAAGTAACCACCTAATTGCATATAAAAAACGTTCAACTATGTGAGCTTTTCGTAGTAGGAGAGAGAGAGAGGAAGTCAAAAGACATTTATTCACACAAATTCAACACACACACACAAACAAAAATAAAAGTAAAAATAAAAATACAGGCAAACAATTATAGTACTTATCAGTTATGCAAGTGGATATAAGGAACGTAAAATTTATGTGCGTGAAAAGTAAAATTGTTTTTTTGGAATCTTTTTGTATTTTTTATTTCAATTCCAAATTTTTACTTTTTCAAACAAGCTGAGATATGAGGTGCATAGGGGAAATTCGTGTCGGTACCGTTGACCATCAGTGGTGTAGCGGTACAGCACGCGGTACGGAATACCGAGGACCTGGGTTCGATTCCCAGTGATGGTCTTATTTTTCTGGTTTTTCTGTGCATCTATATTTCAGTTTGTATTTTCAATGCTTGAAAAGTATTTTAGATAAGTTTCCCAAAATAATTAGGTCTATAGAATAGCTATATACTTACTTATATAGCTCGTGATTTAGACTGTGTATTGTCTGGCAGTCTAGATCTTACTTTTACGTAGGAATACTTCTGTATTTTCCGTTGTTTTGCTTTTATGTTTTTAAAATACAATAAAACTGCATGATAGAGCTATTATTTGAAATAAAGAAGACATTTATTCACTATTATAAAAGACACATAAATAAAATAGGTACAATTTTACACAATTTAACTTTATAGTGAAACACTTCAATATTTTATGGAAACAATCGCACATTTTCCTCAAGTCTTAAATCTACATTTTTTAGTGGCCACTAAATCACTGCTGGCTCATAAATCACCTATCATTGTTAAAAACGATTGATCTACTACTAGATAAGACACGCGTCATGATTCATAGTACAGTCACCAGCATTAATAATCCCACAGCGGACCGTGCAAAAATATCTGACACGTCATTCCGAAAACTTCCGAAATTTGGTGTATAGGTAGTTTAAGCCCCAAAGATCAACATAGGATACCTTTTATTCCAGTAGCGGAGCCACCGCGCGATAACCTAGATCCGCGCAGACGCAGTCGCGGGCATAAGCTAGTATTACATAAATGTCGAACTCACGACCCTAATGTTACGCGATAACGCCTAGTTCTGCTAGAAATTCTTTTAAGGTTGATGTCCACGTATAGACACTGTACGCTTTGCATAATAAAACCTATTTTTTAGGTAGAAAAGCATGTCTGTAATTTTTATTCTTATAGGAATAAAAAAAGGTTAGTTTTTCTTGGGAATTTGTAATAATTTATTATTATAACTCTAAAGAAATCAAAGTACTTACCCCAACAGACGAAGCGAAATAATAAAAAAAAATACTAACTTAAAATGTTATTTTTTTAATTGCAGCAAAACCTGTCAACTTGTAATAAAGTAATCACTATACCCGTTTAATTATCAACTAAGTAAAAATTACATCAAATGCCTCATTTGCATTGCATTAAATTGCATAAAGTTATTTTGATGTTGACTTTGACTTTAATTAAGCGTGATTTAGTGCAAGTTTACGTGTGTACTTATTTCGCTTGATACGATCCACACGATGTGTACATTCGTGGACGCTGGCCCTTACTAAGCAGTGCAACACTAGTCTCGGTGCGCGCGCACTCCAAACCAACACTCACGCTCTAGGCGACGCACGCGCTACCCATCAAACAAAGTGCTCATTCAATTCGTAATACCGCATTTTAATTTCAAACCTTATCGCGAGTGCGTAGAGTTACACAATTTAATACTGAGACTGTGGCATGAACTTTACACCTGTTTGTGCTTGTGATTTTTTTTTAATTAGCCGTTTAATTTGACTTTGTGATTCGACTGAAGGAAATACAAGGCATTCAGCGGTGATTGGTGTACACAGTTGTGATTTTTCTTGGTGCGTATTTTATTTTCATATTTATTTATTTCTTAACCTATGTGTGTTCAACCTGTAGAGCAAACACCTAATAATTTGTTTATTTTTTATTTTTAGATTTTATGCTAATGTAACAAAAATTTAGAGAATTTTAATAAACAGTAGGTAATATAAATAAAAAAGATTTACAATACAATACAATTACTCTTTATTGTACACCAGAAATAGTAAGCGATATAGAAAACAGGTACACAGAGAAAATTCTCTTCCCGGCAACCTTTTTACAGAAAGAAGGAAGGACTAGTTCACAGCAGGTGGTGCATTAACAGTAGATCAGAAAAATTAAAATACAACAAAAACACATCTACACATACACATTATCGTACATATTATACACGTCTAAAATAAATATAGGCAATGGGATAAACAGCCACATATAAATTAATGAATAAATAAATTAACTAGGATAAAGCTAATTATCACACGATGACAGATAGTGCTCCTTAAGCCTAGATTTAAAGAGTGACAGAGATTTTGCCCGTCGTAAGTCAATCGGTAAGGAATTCCACAACCGAATAGCCTGGACAGTATAAGAATAGACATAGAATTTACTTTAAAAAAACTATATTTTTTTGGAATTTATGTAAGACCGAATAAGAAAATATATTTCCTCCTCCTTGATGTCTTAGGTGACTGAATTAAACCAATAAACAATTTAGAACATCTTTATTTGAAGTCGGTTAAATTAAAAATACTAATAATACCTATCATTGTTTTCAAAATGTATCAAAACCCCAGGTTATAGAAAATAAATGTAAAACCATATTTTTCGGTTTCAATCTAAGCACTTTATGAATCCTCTTAATCGATTTCAATGACAACAACCGTATAGACCAATTTAAAGAAGACCTAACTTATTAAATACGCTGTCACAGTTGATAGCAGTATTTAAAGACTATGCATTTAGTTTTCTAATGCCACATAAGCATAATCACTTTATATCTGAGCTTAGCCTAATTTGCTAGGATTAAGATAAAAATCTGTTTGAGTTATGATGACGAAATCAGCTCAGCATTTATTTTGATGAATTATTTCAGAATAGACAGTTTACAGTTCTGTAATTTTTCATGAAATCTTCTTTTAAGTCCAGAAATCGATCATTTATTAATCAGAATTGATGTCTTACTCCGTATTTCACAATCTATTGATTAAATTTATTTGACGGATAAATGTGATGCTGTCTCTGTTTGTTTTCACTTCTCGGCTTCACATTTATCCGTCAAATAAAATAATTCAATGGGTGGTGAAACAGCCCATTAGTATAATAAAAATATTGTATTTGAGGGTTTTTATTTTGGTTGCTTTGATACAAATAAACATAGTCAATAGAATTGGGAAATTAATAACATCGATACTCACTAATCTTACAAAAATCAATAGGAAAATCGCGTTTTGAAATCTCATAAAGTGTACTTCAATAGATTAATGGCAGTGTCAAATACCATACTTCTGGTAGCAATTTAAAGCGCCCATCTTTTTTGTCGAATAGCTGAACTACTTCGAAAGACGCTAGAAAATCGTCAATCGTACTAAATACCCCCCTACCTAAATCTCTATGGGTTCTGTGTTTTCTGTAGTGCTTATGTGTTGGTGTGCAATAAAGAGTTATTGTATTGTATTGTAAATATTATATTCGGAACCGTCACGCTAATCTTACGCTACATTCAACAATCTGACGCTACGTACAATAATAATGTTTGGTGTGCTCTGTATACGCCCGAAATCGGAATTACTCGTTTGTTTTGTTCCCTAATTACGCCGTTTAATATCTTAACACTTAACGCGCCGATGATTGCGCTAAACGTGTCTGTTGATTAATTAATCGCATGATTAATTTTTAATTAAATATTAGCGTATCGTTAGTTAATTTGTTTGATTTCGGTAGAGTTGGAGGGATAAGCGAATTAAAGTCATGAATTTTTGCGGCGTTTTTTTTTTATTTGACTGGATGGAAAACGAGCAAGTGGTTCTCCTGATGGTAAGAGATCACCACCGCCCATAGACACCTGCATCACCAGGGGGATTGCAGATGCGTTGCCAACCTAGAGGCATAAGATGGGATAGGTACCTCAAGTGCCAGTAATTTCATCGGCTGTCTTACTCTCCTCGCCGAAACACAACATTGCAAGCACTGCTGCTTCACGGCAGGATTAGCGAGCAAGATAGTGGTAGCAATCCGGGCGGACCTTGCACAAGGTCCTACCGCATGCACCTAGCTTCTTTGTTGTTTGTCTGTATATTCGTCTTTCCGTCTGTCTGTCCGTCTGTCAAGGGCCTTTTTTACAGAAATGCTAGAGGTTATTATATAAATATCAAATTCTCAGGCCTGCTAACCCCTTGAAGCAATGCAAAAGTTATACTTATAAATCAACCGGATAGTATTATGTATGATTGCTTCAAACTAAAATCTAAGTCAAAGTTAAAATATCTTTATTCAATTCAGGTTCTAACAAGCACTTATGAATGTCAAAAAAATCTACCACCGGTTCGGAAAAACCTCTGTTGAGAAGAATCCGGAAAAAACCTCATCGAGGTATATTTTTAAAACAGATTTACAATATTATTAAATGATATCATAAAAAATATATATACAGGGTGTCTCATTTAAATCGGTCAGTATGGGAAAGTCTGAAACTACAAGACATACGAAGATCTGTTCTTAGGAACCATGTCATCGATTTTAATAAGAAGAAAAACTGCATTCATACATTTAAAAAAAAACCTGTTCTCAGCTCGGGAATCGAACCCGGTTGTTTTGTAAAAAATCAACTTACACTATTTCTATTTAGATATCGATTGTGTAGGTCTTAAGCAGTAAATGGCTCTATGACTCTATGACAACCGATCGTAAAATCCGCCAGATCACGAAAATCCAAGGAATATCGTGAAAACGGGCTATTTCACGACATGCCTAGAAATTTCGTGATCTGGCGGATTTACGATCGGCCGCCGACATACACATTGATATCTATGTACGTTACGGCACTAGACTAGCTGTTTGGAACAAAACCTGCGGTCCATGAATCCTCAATATTATTATATATTCACAAATCCGCTCTGTGAACAAATTTAGTGCGCTTTTTTTTTAAATAAAATAAATATCATGGGACACTTGACACCAATTGACCTAGTCCCAAACTAAGCAAAGCTTGTACTATGGATACTAAGCAACGGATAAACATACTTATATAGATAAATGCATACTTAAATACATATTGAACATCCAAGACCCGAGAAAAAACATTCGTATTATTCATACAAATATCTGCCCCGGCCGAGAATCGAACCCGAAACTTCGTAGTCAGGTTCTCTAACCACTTGGCTGGTCGTCAAAATCGATCGACCGATCAAAATCAAGTCAAAATGTAAGAAACATACAGTCTAACATAGATGTCGATGCTTGTATATCTCGTTAAAACAAAGTCTAAGGTTAAACACAAACCTAAAGGCATGTACAATATTCATGACCTAAGCCTTCAGCACGCAGCATCCTGTATCTCATCATTATGCGATAAAAAACAAATCTGAGCTCTATCTTACAATGATAAGATTGACTTTAAGTTGCTAACGTGATTCGTTTTAAGTGATTTACAGTTCAACGGACCTAATGAATTGCAGATAGCGCATATAGTGTTCACAACATACATATATAAAGTGTATGTTAATTTATCAACGATGATTGTACTCTTTTTAGGTTGAGTCTTTCTATTCAATGCAATTGGGTGAATATTTTAGCGTCTTAAGGGTTAAAAGTCATGGATACGTCGTAAATCCATACTATTATTATAAATGAGAAAGTGTGTTTGTATGTTTGTGTGTTTTTCCGTATTTCACGCCGTAACGGAGTGTGTGATTTTTGGCACAGAGATAGTTTATGAGCCCGAGAGTGACATAGGCTACTTTTTATCTCGGAAAAATGCACAGTTCTCGAGGGAACAGCGCGTGATAATTTGATGACTTTTTTGTTGACTGTACTTATATTGTCACCCAAACTACATTTGAATACCAATCAAGTCGATGACATTAACCGTTGACGAGCTCCGTCCTGTGGAGACGATCCTGGCTTCACTACCAGGATGTCAGTATCAGATTATTGTATTGTCACCAGATTTACATAAGTTTACCAAATTTCAAGTCGATCGGACTACTGAATTTAACTTGCAAGATTTGACCCACTCGTAAATAAATAAAGAAATAAATAAACGAACAGGGCAAGTTCATTAAAAGCTTGTAAAAAAACCGTGGTGGCCTAGTGGTTTTGGCCTATCGCCTCTCAATCCTATTCCTAATCCATATCCATATCATATTCCTATTCCTAATCCTATTGTCGTGGGTTCAATCCCCGGCTCCGCATCTCTGAGTTTATACCACGTGCTTTACGGTGAAGGAAAACATCCAATAGTGTGCATGTGAAGGTCCTAATCTGCACTAGGCTCGCGTGGAAACTACGTTCCAAGCCCTTTAATTGTGAGAGAAGGCCTATGCCCAGCAGTGGGACGTAATATAGGCTGGGATGATGATGATGATGATTATGACGTTTTATTTATTTATTTTTTATTCGACTGGATGGCAAACGAGCAAGTGGGTCTCCTGATGATAAGAGATCACCACCGCCCATAGATAGACACCTGCAACACCAGGAAGATTGCCAACCTAGAGGCCTAAGATGGGATACCTCAAGTGGCAGTCATTTCACCGGCTGTCTTACTCTCCACACCGAAACACAACAGTGCAAGCACTCCTGCTTTACGGCAGGATTAGCGAGCGAGAAACTTTTCGTTTTCAACTAAATAAAGCATCGGTATACTGTTACTAACTGTTGCGGTATCGGTGATGTATTGAAATGGGCACGTGTCTGAATATCGAAAATTGAAATATCGATATCGAAAATACAAACTGAGACATGGATGCACAGAAAAACCAGAAAAAGAGACCAACACTGGGAATCGAACCCAGGTCCTCAGCAATCCGTGCTGCGTGCTATAACTCCTACACCACTGCTGAACAGGAACCAAGACACGAATTTTTCCTATGCATACATATCTCATACATAGATGTCGCTGGTGCTGCTGCTTAAGTAGCATAGTAGAAATAAGCAACTTGAGAAGAGTTCAATCTGTTCTGTTCTTAGTAACTAGTAGAATCTATAGTGTTGTAACGCCCACAACATCTTCAATTTACTAGATTTCCCTGTAGGTGGAAAATTACTGCAATCATCCATGATACGTGGTCCAGTGTAGTTGTTGTTTGATTATGTCAATTGCTATTTGAACATTGTCAATGAAGAGTTCATGGTCCAATTCTAAAGCGCCTGTTACTGAGGAGCGCAAATGCTTTCCTTCTGTAAAAAAATGTAGTAGACAACAACCTCATTGGCCATGATAATTTGTTTGATTGTGTGTGTACGTACTCCATTCGGAAATACGCGCATTTTGTCGTTTCTGAATAAAACTGTTTTGTTGTTCAATTCCTAGTTTTGTTCTAAGTCAGTTGGTGTAATTTGTCCCAAGATATTATTATTATCTATCCGCTATCTTTTATGTTTGTCGAGTAATATGTCTGTTAAATATATGAAAGTCTGTCATTCAAATGGGTTTGAGTTGTCTGTCAGTCCATCATGGTACTGCTTTATAGGCACTTTTTATAATACGACTTCCCGCCATCTAACGGACTAACTTTTGAGCCCCATACTTGTACTACGCAACAGATTTTAACATGGTTTTCATGAATAGCTACAGTAATTTATAGTATACAAATCTAGCTAAGCGCATTAGCTTTTCTCCTTCGTATTCATTAGTACATTCTCCTTCGTATTTACCATCTTTTTCTACTCTTATCTTATATAGTGCGACGGAAGAAGCGGTGAAAGCGGTTGTGACTCTAAGGGCATGTTTCACCGTTCACTGGTTTTATGTGACGGATCAATGTGATGCTATCTCTGTTTATTCGGACAAAATAAACAGAGACAGCATCACAGGTATCTGTCTCATAGGATTTTATATGACTGGTGAAATGGGCCCTAAGCGTATTAAACAATAAGGCTTCAGGTTGCTAGTAATCGATAGTAAAGTACCCTCTGATAATGTTATTTATGATTGAAAATAATTGGTATAATTGTTTACTTTCAGGTAGCCTGAACTCAAAAGAAATCGCAAAATCATGGAAATAAGCAAGCCCTTTTTTGCCAAGGCCTACCCAGATTTAGACTGCAATGTCCTTCTCCATCCATGGAATGAGAGTTGCGTGGACTCCATTCCATACACATACATGCATTCCTTCATAGGCAGTGCTAAATTCTATTCCTTAATCTATGCGGTAAGTTTGTGATAATGTTAACAGATGAATATGTACAGGCGAGAAACTGTATCACGTACTAGAGTTGAACCTTTTCATAATAAATTCCGCTATGATTTCTTTGGCAAATGTATGAGATGTTAACATGACGTTAATAGCACGATGGTTCACCCTGGTTCGTGATTGAGTTTCCTGGAATGTAAGTTGAAGTGGCAATCGGCAGTCCAAAGCGCTCGAAGAGCAAATATCCGTTGAAGGAGAAAGGTTCATAACCACGTATATAGCGACCACGAACTAGAAGACGCAGTATTGACAGACCTACCACTAGGTGGACCGATAACATCGCGGAAATTTCGAGCAGTAGACGGATGTAGATGGCAAATTATAGTCATTATGAAGATCCAGATCCAGATCTATAGATCTGTCTGTAAATAAAAATTTGAACTGGCATCTCTATGCTTGCCGTGTCACATTACGCCACAGCGACCTAGACCAACTGGACTGGCTGGACCAGTAAATACTTTTTTTTTAAATCTTGGATAACAATGAATGATAGTTAAAAAAAGTATGGCGGGCAAAAAAAATTTTTTTTTAATTAAAACTTATTTTTGTAGGCACAAATTGCGATGCGAGGAAAAAAGTTAAAAAACAAAGAAGAATGGATCAAAATGGGGCAGTACTATGCCCGGTCTACACTGCTGGGCGCCGTAGTTTGTGGTACTTGCTGTACCTTGGGATGTATTCTCAGGTAATTTTCTATTTTTAATAATGTATCGTACGACAGCGACATTAATGTAGTAGTACCTGAGCGAAACTCGGTACCAAGCGTTTTCCCAGAGATAATACCAAGCTAGATCGATTTTTCATTCCTGAAAACCCGTATGGTGTCGGGTTAGAATAACACCTCTCCATTTCTTCCGTGGATGTCGTAAGAGGCGACTGAGGATATAGGTTAAGGTATTCCGTACGCGACAGACTAGCAACTTGTCACTATTGTACCGTTTTTGTCAAACTTAAAACCTAAAATTGCTAAAAGTGGCTAAGCGGTAACGTTTCGTGTGCTCTGCCTACCCCATTTTGGGACTAAAGGCGTGATATTTGTGTGTGTGTGTGTGTGTGAGAACCCCTACATACCAAATCTCATCGAAATCGTTGGAGCCGTTTCTGAGATCTCCAAAATATACATTAATATACATGAACAACGTATATACAAGAATAAAAGAACATATAACACATATATATAAGAGGAATTGCTCGTTTAAAGGTATAAGATACATTATTAACTCAGATAACTGATCAATTGAGGGCACTTGGATACTTTTAAACGTGATGTAAGGTGAATTTTTAACACAAAGGCAAGATCGATAAAGATAGCAAATGCAAATAAAAACCAGTGACCACTTTTCAAAGCCGTCACACAATTCAAAATCTCCGCCCAAATGAGGAGAATCGAGAGTTAAAAAAAACTGAATCATCAGTTAGTTAAATTGCATTAAGTTTGTCCAGCCGGACGGATTTCAATTGAATTTGACATGTAAATAGATGGATCTCGATAATAACTCATTAGGCAGTAATAATTACCTTAGTAATGGACTAATGTGTAATTAAGTAGCCGTATAATTGTTTTATTTTCCGTATTATTAAATGATAGTGTTGATGATACAATCAATTATTACAGATATCTTATTGTATTTTTCAGACGAATGCTTGGTAGTAAATTCCAATACCACGCTATTTTTTTAATACCAAGCACGATAAATGGAGTCTGCATATACCTTGAGCCACCTAGCCGGAGAAGTCTAGTCATCAATCTCTTCTCCAGCTTGGTAAGTATTTTTTATCAACTAAGTCATTGAAATCGAATGATACGTCACGTTCCGGTCTTTTCAGAAAAAAATCTTCAGGACAAGCGCTGGATAGTGCGGTTTGCGCGCTTGCCATAAATTCATTCACCCTAATGATGGTCTTTTAATAAAAAAAATATAATCGAAAACGCAACGCAACAGCTAAAAAGGGAAAACAAATCAAGTTTTTTGTCTAAAACTCCTTTAAAGTTCGACAGTCGGGGCTCATTGCAAATTGTGGCCAGCTCAATAATTACCAGTACTTAATGAATGAACAATGAATATTAAAAAATGTTTTATCTACACATTAGGTGCAAAGATATGAAGGTGTTGGCTGAAAATCAGCGCTGTAGTAGGCAGCATATACTTACTGCAGCATAATGCTGAGTCAATTCCTTTTCGACATCATCAAATGTTTTTATTTTCTGTAAATTATGTATTATTTTAAGTTCGATGTCGAAATAAAGTTATGTCTATGTCTATGTCTATGTATATTTATGAAAACCATGACGACAACACATTTTTTAAGTTTTCAACCGCCATGACTCTGCCATCTTGAACAATTCCCAAAAACAAATAGTCAAAAAAAAACAGTTATCTAGAACATTCTCCCAAAATTTCACATTTTAAGAAACTTTTCCCGTATTCTCCTCAATAGACATCCGGGAAAAATGACCGAAAACATTTTTGCCCCAGGTGGGACGGAGACGCTTCGCTCGTGCTACGCGCTCACTTGGCCAGAAATATCAATAACAAAATAATAATGATTGCTGTTCACAGATGTTGGAGTACTGGCTTCGTACTGCGGAAAGAGCTGGTTACATTTCGATGACGAAATCGAAACAGACGCTCATGTTCATGCTGAGTAGTGCGTTCCTTTTCTACCTCATGCGCTTAGAAGGAGACAAAAAAGAGCGAACACCACTATTCTGGTAAGAACCTTTAAAATTATATCTTACAGAACCTAGCTTTTGCGCACGGCTTTTCTCGAGAGCACAATGTGGTCTGCAGTTGAATTAGGATTTTTAAGTAACATTGTTTGAAGATTATGATTGGTTTTTTGGAGTCTTCTTGTATTTTTTATTTCAACTCCAAATTTGTTACTTTTACGGGTATCCCGTGAAACCATATCGAAAATACAAACTGAGACATAGATGCACAGAAAAACCAGAAAAAGGGACCAGCACTGGGAATGGAAAGCCGTGGTGGCCGTGGTTTGACCTATCGCCTCTCAAACAGAGGGTCGTGGGTTCAAACCCCGGCTCGCACCTCTGAGTTTTTCCAAATTCATGTGCGGAATTACATTTGAAATTTACCACGAGCTTTGCGGTGAAGGAAAACATCGTGAGGAAACCTGCACAAACCTGCGAAGCAATTCAATGGTGCGTGTGAAGTTCCCAATCCGCACTGGGCCCGCGTGGGAACTATAGCCCAAGCCCTCTTGTTCTGAGAGGAGGCCTGTGCCCAGCAGTGGGACGTATATAGGCTGGGATGATGATGATGATGATGACTGGGAATGGAACCCAGGTCCTCAGCATTCCGTGCTGCGTGCTATAACCGTGTTATGTTAGTTTGTAATTTCAATACTGTTTGAAGA
>NC_133484.1:3591347-3718323 GCF_025370935.1 Choristoneura fumiferana
CTCTCAATTCTTTTAGCTTCAATAAAAAATTTGTACCTCGGAAAAAATCTTGCAATAAATTTGCTTATCGGAATCTTTTTTGTAACAAATCAAAATTAAGTACAAATTGAACAACTTGTTAACAAGAATTACATTACACTCCATTGTATATGATCTCGAATGTTCAATTACAATAAAGAATTTATCATTATTCTTATTCGTATCGGATCAAATACTTTATTTGCTTTGAGCTTATTACTTTACAGATTGTTTCTTGTAATTACCTCGAGGATATTGCTCAAGGTAAATTTAAAAAAATGCCAAGCTCGAGTAACACGCGGTACTTGGGACTTCACAAGAATTTAAGATTATATTCAACTTTCCAATTTGTGTCCAAACGTTAGACTATCATCAATAACTTTACTTGGTATCATATAAAATAAAATCCCACAAAAACACTTTATGTGAAATTCAGTGATAAGACTGACTAATCAGTAAGCTTTTAGTGTATAGTGTATATGTAGTAATCAATAAGCATTCTGAGAGGAGGCCTGTGTCCAGCACTGCAGTGGGACGTATATAAGCTGGGATGATGATGATGAAATTTGAATATTCGTTAAGTTTTCTTAAATATTACTACCTCGGGAAAAAGTCTGTCCGATATTAACATCTGCACCTTAAATTAAAAAAAAAACATAATAGGTTTTGTTTTTATGTCCCAAATGTTTTGATAATACAATTTAAAATCTGAACCGTACTTGAAATACGGAACCTTAAATTCAAAGAAAATTTTGTTCATTTCAATAAAATCAATGTTATTTTCCACTGATTACATTTCTTCAGAATAAATTAGAAAATTGATACATTTACAACATATTATTACCTAATTTGTTTGTTTTTGTTTTGGCTTTGCCATTAAAAGGAAATTTGATTATTTTATTTCAAAAAAAAAAGTGTAAAAATTCAAGGAGAAAATTTAAATAAAAAGTTATCAAATTTTTACTACCGAGATCCAGCTATCTACATACCAAAAAGGAATAGAATGTAGCGTGCGTAGAAATATAGCGTGCTATTTTGCTTTTACCCGAGACGTATGTACCTATCCACTCGAGCCGCAGGTGAAGTTTTATGGTTAAGTCAAGTGTAAACTGAGTTTATGATCAAATTATACACTCTGCTTCTCACTTTGTAAAATTGTTTGATTTTTTTTAATAATTCATCCGTTCGAAGCCAATGCGAGCAATAAGTTTATAATATTTGTAAAGAATTTGTTCTACCGGCAGCCATATTTCCTCGTTCCGAAACAAACAGTACTTACCTGTAATTTCTCACAGAGGGCGCTAATAACCCACGTTTAACAACGACAAGGATAAACGCGGGGCGGAAAAACAACTATTATTCAGTGTATTCATAATATATTCTACTGTTCAAAGCAAGGAAAAGAAAAATTTGCGTTAGACTTTTTTAACTTTGTCATCCACTTCGGTCAATAGGAGTCGCTTGCAAATTTTCATGTAACGAATTATGTTATTTATGACAAGATAGTTTTTTAGTTTTAGAAGTGTGGCATGAATCAGTATTATTCAGTTGTAATTTGGAAGAAAGCGGCAAGTATCCGGAAATACATATTTTATTAATGAAAATAGCACTTCGATTGCGTGTAGCGATCTGAGGTACAATAATAACCTAACCATAAAAAAAGCTTTTTTTGTTGACTATACTTTTTGTTTACTGTACTTGCATTGTCACCCAAATTAAATTTGCATACCAAATTTCAAGTCGATGCTATTATTATTATGAATCGAAATAATATTGACATTATTTAAATATTAATGTCTTCTTGACAATAGATCTGAATTTTGTATCCGTTTCTAAAATAGAATGGTGTGATCCTTGCCTATCTTATATCTTATTTAAATTGTTATTATTTTGTTTAACTAATATCTTACATTTCTTATTGATTATTTTCAATTTAATTCTAGAATTCAATCATTTTGATTCATTTTTTTTTACCTTCATGAGCTATTACTGTCATTGTGTTGATCTTTTTGTAGTAAATTTTATTTTTAGTCGCCAATCATCTCTATGTACTTAGTTTGTAAGATCGAAATATTGTATGCTGGACCCTGGCAGATTGTGACGTACTAAATGTAACAATAAGAACTTATGTATACTAACTTACAATCACAACCTATCAATAAATATTTGAATTTGAATTAACCGTTGAAGAGTTCCGTCCTGCTGAGACGACCCTGGCTGGACTACTAGGATGTCACTACTAGATTATTGTATTGTCACGTGATTTACATAAGTATTCCAAATTTCAAGTTAATCTGACTACTGGAAGTTGGTCAAATTTAACTTGCAATATTTGATTACAGACATACAGACAGACAGGAAGACAACGGGACAGGTGAAACTAAATAAAAACTTGTAAAATTGCACGTTGTATTTAATGACCATTTTAATTGGCGTCTTCTCAATAGGTTTTATGATTAACATTTGGGGTTTGTTCCGCGTACCTTGACTTAAGAAAAGCTCAAATTAAATCATAAAATTAATAATGACCGTAATAGTCTAAAATATTGTTGAAGGTTTGCTTGGTAATCTTGCAGCTAGTCTTTTTCGAAGAGGAGGTCTTTTATAGGCCGACATATAATATTTATTATGAGATATGCTTGGAGTTTCTTTGCGCCATAGAATCTGGGAGAGGCCTTGGGGGAGGCCTATGTCCAGCAGTGGACGTCTTTCGGCTGACATGATGATGATGATGATAGAATCTGGGATGCGGAAACTCGTCGAAGAACTACGAGTAAAGTCACCGACATACTTTGTAGGAAAAATATGCAAGTTGAAGTGGCAATTCATGGACAGATCACATCGCTCGAAGAAGAGATAACCGTTGGGAGAGAAAAGTTCTCGAGTGGCGACCACGAACCGGAAGGCGTAGCGTTGGCAGACCTCCCACCAGGTGGACTGACGACATCGTGAGAGTTGCGGGAAACTGGTGGATGCAAGTAGCGAGTTGTCTGTGGCGTGATAAGGGGGAGGCCTTTGTTCAGTAGTGGACGTCGTCTCCCGGTTGATGATGATGATATAATATTTCGCAAATCTGATGTTGTTATAAGAACCAAGGGTAGTTTGTTTACACTAAACACACGGCAGCACTAAAGAACAGTATATCGCCCATCGCTTTTCCACGTTACTACCCCCCTATGCTTTACGATAGGCTATCGCCTTGTTTTGACGTCCCCCCACCGCACATAAAGCAACCCCCTAAAATATGAGCTCGGCCGGTTGAGCAGCACTGAATATTGAATGCAACTCCACAATTCAAGTAAATATAACTGATTCAGTGTCGGTCTTCGTATTTATTGTTAGGGCGGTTTGTAATTTAGATAAGAGTAGTGGTTTACGATTTTTGTCTGTCAGGTCAAAATCTTCATGATAGGAGGTACTCTTAGCTTAGATTTATACAACCACTAGTCTACCCTTGACTAGACCATTAAATCTAGCCAATAGGAATTCATCATCTTCATCATCATCATCAGCCGGAAGACGTCCACTGCTGAACAAAGGCCTCCCTCTTAGAACGCCACAATGAACGACAACTCGCCACTCGCCACTGGCATCTACCGGTTTCCCGCAACTCATAGGAATTCAAAATATAGGAAATAGGAATTCATAGGTCTTCACTAACTTGCTATACGTACTGAACACCCGTACAAAATGTAGAGTACCTGGTACCTAAACGATTATAATTTTAGGAGTTAGAACTCGTGGAAAAATTTGCTACTGAATTATCTATTTCAGAGATCTGGCATGGCAGTCGAACGGCTATTTAAGTTGGCAGTGGATAGGACGAGATTTAAGGAGCTGACTGCCAACTGTCAATGATGAAGTGACGCTTTAAGCAGAAGAAGTTAATGTACTACTCTAGTATGATAAATCAAAACAGATCGATAAGGTTCACGTCAAGTGACCGAGAGGAAGAAGCTTGATGCCCTGGATAGATCAATGTCCACGAAGCCGTGGCAAATAGAGAGCGATTGTGCGAAAAAGGATTCACGACCTTCAGCAATGAGGATTAAGATACAAGGACGAATATCAAAATATTTTCTAAAATATCAATCCCAAACTTTGTGTCAATATAAGAATTATTTCCAAAAAAAGAGTAAGTATAAAAAAAAACTAAAAGTCAACTAAATAAACCTAATTAACAGAAATTCGGCCTACAGTTGGACACCAAAACCTCCGCATACAAACGGCACAGCTGAAAGAGTAGAAACGTACATAAAAAATGTTAAAGCCAGTGATATCCCCTGAAATATTACCGGAAATGAAGACTCGAACAAACAAGCCGAACAGAGTGGGGGGTACAAATAATAAGTAATTGTGGAGACTGGCCGTTTTTAATGAGTCATGAAAGAACATTCATCTACTGACATTGCTTTTTATTCGGGCTGGGTTTAGTGTGGATGGGTTCTTGCCCGTTACATGATAATAAAGATTGTACCTTATTTTATTTGTCATTTATTTGACTAAGAGTCTGGTTCACCACTCATTGATATGTGAGAGACAGTGTCGTCTCTGTTTTTTCGGACAAAACAAAAGAAGACCGCAGCACAGATATCTTCGCATAAAAATTATTAATGAGTGGTGAAACAGTGCTTAAATTTTAAAGCTCGATCTTGATATGTTTTTTTTTGCATTAGAAGAAAAAATCCTTAGCTTAGTAACAACCTGTAAGAGTTACGAGTATAGTAAAAACAGCAAAAAAAAAAAGGCTGTGACTGACCGTGCCGGTTAAAAGGTTAAAATATGCTACAAACAAAACTCTATTCAAAACATTTTTATTATAATCCACTTATTCAGCTTTGAACCTCTCTGTTCACATCCTAACTTTACATTGCGCTTTAAAATTGATACATGCCATTATAGTTTATGTCGCGTTCCCGTAAGGGTTGGAGTGCTGTGTAATTTTGATAGATAGCGTGATCAATTCTAAGACCGAGTGTACACGGACGTTAATGGCCGATCGTGATTGGTGTTTATGATGTCTGGTAGAGTGTAACTAGCTGATTGATACAGACTGTATTCTGTATGAAATGAAGAATGTACCTACCTACACTGTACTAATTAAAATGGAATTGAAAAAGGGACAGATGTATTCCACATTGATGAAAAATTGATTATTTGTGAACTAAAATTTTTATTTCGTACATAAGTTCTGAAAAACTTTAAGTTGCGTTGCCGGATTTGAACCCACGATGCTCTGAGAGACCAGGTCAAATATCGAACGAGTGCACATTTTCTCACATAACTTTTTAAGTCTTAAATATTATTATTTCCTAGTGGTTAGAGAACCTGACTACGATGCTTGAGGTCCCGGGTTCGATTCCCGTGTCGGGGCAGATATTCGTATGAGAAATACGAATGTTTGTTCTCGGGTCTTGGGTGTTTAATATGTATTTAAGTATGTATCTATATCTATATGTATAATAACACAAGCTTTTCTAATGGGACTAGGTCAATTGGTGTGAATTGTCCCGTGATTTTTTTATTTTAAATATTATTCGAAGTCTGACGATGTTTCCCGTGCAATTTTACAGTTTGACAATAAGTCTTCTTTATCCGTATTGTACTTGTTTTATGAGTTGAGTTGGTAACCATAAAAGTTTATGAACAAAAAAGTTATGATGAAAAAAATATGGAGAATGATATGACATTACCTATTACACAAATCAGTAGCAGTTTAAAAATGGGATTAAGAATTTTATGTGAGTCAGTATTAGACAGACTGCTGATTCCTAACTAGAAATTAAACCATGCGTTTGAATCTGCTTCATCGTACAAAGCAATAAATTCTTGTCAGATTTATTATACGAGCTATATTGATATGACCTAGATTGTATTGATGTTGAGTCACTGTGATATACATTTATTACGGCCAATATAAAAGGAGCAATTGAAGTAAAACTATAAAAGAAGATTAGATATTTATGCCTCATAGTTTTGTTACAGTAAAAAGCGGAAATGTCTCTAGATGATTAAATATGAGTCACAAATAGGTTAATTTATTCAATCAGGGTTTACTTTGCGAAAGTCCATATCAATGAACTAAAAGAATTTCTTTGCTCACCCGCCACCTTATGATAACTAAGTTTATGCAAAATATGCGTGTTCATGCAGTTCCTGCAGCTCCACTCCACACTGTAAGAACACATACAAATCATACAAACCCAACTATCACCACCACCACACTACACTGACGCGTTTCGAACTCAACCAGAGCGCATTTTCAGCGCAACACACAACCGTGGACCATGCTACCAGATGTTAGACTCATGTCATATTAGCTATCATAATGGTCGCGGGTAAGCATAAAAAATCTTTTAGTTTGCATTAAAATAATTACTTTGCTCACCCGCGACCTTATGATCATCATACGTCTATTATTTATGCAACAAACATCTTACACCTGGTAGCATGGTGAACGGTTGTATTGCTCTGAGAATGAACTCTGATTGAATTCGAAACGCATCAACGTTGTGTGGTGGTGGTGATAGGTTGGGTCTGTATGATGTAAAGGAAGTGTATGAACTCATATTTGTTGCATAGACGCTTGCTATTGTAAGATCGCAGGTGAGCAAAGTAATTATTTACAGTTAATTTTTTTTTATTCGACTGTATGGCAAACGAGCAAGTGAATCTCCTGATGTTAAGAGATCACCACCGCCCATAAACATCTGCAACACCAGGGGTATTGCAGATGCGTTGCCAACCTAGAGGCCTAAGATGGGATACCTCAAGTGCCAGTAATTTCACCGGCTGTCTTACTCTCCACGCCGAAACACAACAGTGCAAGCACTGCTGTTTCACGGCAGGATTAGCGAGCAAGATGGTGGTAGCAATCCGGGCGGACCTTGCACAAGGTCCTACCACCTGCAAAAACCTGCAAAAATTCAAATGCATTTTGTCCATAGGTCAAAAGGTAAGGTAGGATCTCTATGTACTCGTATATACCTGTTTTCTGTACTGCTTCTGTGTTGGTATGCAACAAAGAGTTGTTACATTGTAGGTATTGTAAGAGGGTGAGGCTCATGGGCTCATGGGAACTACGGCCCTAGCTTTCTGATTCTGAGAGGAGGCCTGTGCCCTGCAGTGGGACGTACATATGTCGGCGGCCGATCGTAAAATCCGCCAGATCACGAAATTCCTAGGTATATCGTGAAATGCCGCCATTTCATGATATGCCTAAAAGTTGGCCAGGCATATCACGATGTGCCTGAGAAACAATACGGCAGATCGATTAGAGCAACGCATTCGTCGATATTCCTAGCTCTATACCGGGCACATCGTGATATGCTGAAAAAAAAAATTAGGTACGACGAGCGAAGCTAGGAGTGGTTAGTATGAATTGTGACCACTACCAGAACCGACATGGTGGCATTTCATGATATGCCTAGGAATTTCATGATCTGCCTAAGCTGGCCAAATCGGTAAAATAAACAGTGAGTTTTGAACGATATGACGGTTGCCCCTTAGCCAATTCATGAAATGGCGCCATTTCACGATATGCCTAGGAATTTCGTGATCTGGCGGAGTTTACGATCGGCCGCCGACATATAGATTGAGATGATTTTGTGTAAAATATGCATGCCCGGGCTTATCCTTACAATGCTAGCGTACAGCCAAATTCAAAAGAATGCGCAGTTTTACGACAGACTAAGAACGGTTCTCTCACGAAGTTAATGATAACAATTTTTACGTCTTCACTTAGGCTATGGCTCCGAATCATTTATTCGTAGGCTGTCATGTTCCCTCCAAATGAACTGGCTTTTCTTTACTTACAATGTCAACCGTTCACCAAAAAAAAACAAAAAAAAAAAATACAAAAGGATTCCAAAAACCAATCTTAATTTGATTGCTTAATAACGATATCTCTTGCCGGTGAGCGGTTAGTTCCGATGGAGTGCCGAAAAGTTTCTCGATGAGGGCTACGGCATAGATGTCGCTAGTGTCGCTGCTTAAGTGGCTAAATAAGAAACAACACAAGCTGAGATATGAGGTGCATAGGAGAAATTCGTGTCTGTATCGTTGTCCAGCGGTGGTGTAGCGGTATAGCACACGGCACGGAATGCCGAGGACCTGGGTTCGATTCCCAGCGCTGGTGTTATTTTTCTGGTTTTTCTGTGCATCTATATTTCAGTTTGTATTTTCGATAGAAGCATTTTGCTAAAATATATTTGGCAACCCTAGTTGCTCAAAGCACGTGAGTGGTTAGCCAACCGACGCCGTCGCGTGCCATGCACGGAGCGTCTAAAACGGTGCCGATACGCTTCTTATAGATATGACACGCAGTTGACATGTTGTAGTTCGTAATGCGTTACATTTCGTGCCTGATACGTTCCTAGTACGGTCATAGTATGATACGATGTAGTGGGTAGAGACCTTCACATGCTTTAACTGACCCCACTTGTAAATTACTAGCCTTTTTTGATATAAAGAACTTAAACATTAAGATTTTTTTTTAATCTTTTTGTATTTTTATTTCAATTCCAACTTTTTAATTTTACGGTCATCTCGTAAAACCTAAATTGAAAATACAAACTGAAATATAGATGCACAGAAAAACCAAAAAAATAAGACCAGCACTGGGAATCGAACCCAGGTCCTCGGCATTCCGTGCCGTGTACTACACCGCTACACCACTGCTGGACTTGAAACATTTATGACACACGTTGGTGTTCATTGGGGCGTTCTAAGGGGAAGGCCTTTATTCTGCAGTGGACGTCTTCCGGCTGATGATCCTTGTAATGCGTTCCTGTGGTATATTATTTTAATTTAAAGCAAAAATAGAGGGCACTGTCCGAGAACGATGAAATACGTAACATTTAGTATAAACATACACTCGAAAAAATAACCCTCCGTCTGGCAGTCGGGTAAAAAGTAACGTCGACGTGGAAGGTACACACGATAATATTTACACTTTTATTATTATTTTGTTTTATGAAAATTACAATTTAGCGTCAAAACATTGAGCAAACTTGTTTCGTCGCCTCAGAGTTTTAGCTACAATGTAAGATGAAATCCTCAGCCATTCCGCGAGAACACTAACTCACCTCTCGCTAAAACATATCTGCAAGTCCAATTTCTTAACACATGCATATAATCTCCAAAATACACAGCACCAAAGTGCATATTTACACAGGAGCTTGGTCGTATCTCCACGAGATATGCAGCTCTGTTCTAGAAATATGCAACTCTATACGAAATTAAAATTGGCTAGACGCCAATATAATCGCGTTGAGCCGATGTGTTTATAGCTTGCAGTGTTAAGTGTTGCTAAACGATTATTAGGGCCTATGAATATTTTTGCATAATTCGAATTGTGTTCCGGTAATTGAGATTTTTAAAAATTTACCAAGAACGACCGTGTCTCGGCAAACGTAGTGTAAGACGTCCTCCGGCCAGGTGGAGTGATGATCTTTGAAAAGCTGCTGGTAGAGGCTGGATGCGTCAATCCGAGGATAGGATGCAATGGCGCTCATTGGGGGAGGTCTATGTCCAGCAGCAGACTCCTATGGACTGATGATGATGATAATGATGATGATAAATCAAATTCAGTAAATTCATTCAATTCTTTTGCAGGTGGTAGGACCTTGTGCAAGGTCCGCCCGGATTGCTACCACCATCTTGCTCGCTAATCCTGCCTTGAATCAGCAGTGCTGCATTGTTGTGTTTCGGCGTGGAGAGTAAGACAGCCGGTGAAATTACTGGCACTTGAGGTATCCCATCTTAGGCCTCTAGGTTACGCATCGCATCCTGCAATACCCTTATCATCAGGAGACCCACTTGCTCGTTTGCCATCCAGTCGAATAAAAAAAAACGCACATCCATGATACTGTATCTAAGAGTGGGTATAAATAGACAAGAGTAAGCATCGACCGGTAAACCACTAGAACCAAATGAATTGGTATAATCTACGCCATTGTTCAATTAAATCCAGGTACAGTCGAGCATATTGAATCATGTCATGACCCAGGGTGAAACCTTTGTGCTACTAATGTCATGTTGACATTTCATATTCATCATCATCATCGTCTCTGCCGTAAGACGTCCACTGTTGGACATAGGCCTCCCCCATAGACCTCCAGTTGCCTCGGTTGGCAGCGGCCTGCATCCACCGTGAACCCGCGGCTTTAACCAGGTCATGCGCCCATCTCGTTGGTGGGCATCCTACGCTCACATACTACATCACGTCACGTCCTACGCATCTCATACTATTGTCTAGGAAATCATTGTGAAATTGATTATTAAAAGACGACCAGACCACCACCACCACGACCAGACCAAACGACCAGATGGCATAGTGGTTAGAAAACCTGACTACGACGCTTGAGGTCCCGGGTTCAATTCCCGTGTCGGGTTTGTATGAAAAATACGAATGTTTTTCACGGGTCTTGGGTGTTTAATATGTTTTAAGTATGTATCTATCTACATAATTATATTTATCCGTTGCTTAGTACCCATAACACAAGCTTTGCTAAGCTTACTTTGGGACTAGGTCAATTGGTGTGAATTGTCCCGTGATATTTATTTATTTATTTAAAAGGTTCCACCCTGGGTCACGATTCAATATGTTCGACTGTATATAAAATGTTTATAGGCTTTTGATACCATACTTAATCGATATGCTTAATGACACTAGGCAAATGATCACTTTGTTTTTAATGATATTTTCGGATATTGGCTGGCCAAAATTTATATAGCAGCGTGAATGACATGCTACGGCATAATTTAGTAATACAATAGGACCTTGGATAGGAGCAGGACGTTGGCCTAGATAGATAAACATAAAATATCATACTTACCCGAAAAATATTAAAATCATTCTTTACAAATTAATAAAGAAACATATAGACACAATGAAAAACGTATAAGATTAAACATTGCAAGAGTACGGTCATTCAAAGTAGGTATAGTTAGTACGCTTTCCACCTTACGAACCGAAATTCAATCCAATAGTAGCCAATATATGTAGTGAGATTAATAAAAGGTAAAGTAAGGAAAAATGAAGAATAATATAGTAATTAATGAAGTTATTGTTGGAGCTCTAGCCGCAAATAAGAAACGTGTGAAGATATTTAGATAAATATCGAAAATACAAACTGAGACATGGATGCACAGAAAAACAAGAAAAAGAGACCAGCGCTGGGAATCGAACCTAGGTCCTCAGCAATCCGTGCTGCGTGCTATAACCCCTACACCACCGCTGGACAGAAATCTACACAAGAATTTTTCCTATGTATACATATCTCAGGTTGCTTTTTATCTATTACGCTACTTAAGCAGCAGCACTAGCGATATCTATGTTCCGCTCTCATAAAGAGAAATTTCGATATGGTTTCACGGGATACCTGTAAAAGTAACAAATTTGGAGTTGAAATAAAAAATACAAAAATACTAAAAAAAAAAAACAATCATAATATTTGGATAAAGGTACGAGAAGCCAAGTATTCTAAATTAGTTATGGAATACAAACAGAGGACGAAGAATCTTTAATATCTATTTAGTTCAATAAAGGAGTTTTTTTTTTAATAATTTAAAATCAATTTACGATGTTAATTTTATATTTTATGTTCATGAACCACAGTTGTAATAAAATACGGCCTTGTAGATTAATGCATTTGTGCAGATAGCAGATAGAGATAAAATATCTACGTCAAAGGAGTTATTTCTAAGGTGACACCATGATAGATCTATTTATAGATATAAAAACTTAACGCTATTTTTGTGTAGTTGTCTGTTATTTTACTGCGTATGGCGACTTAGGATTTCATTACCGATTGCGAATTTATTACTTCGGAGCATATTTTTTTGCGAGAATTCCCTAGTAAATTTGGTAAAGTCATCAATTTTAGTTCAACTTCCAGATTTTATGGTTCACGCAAGCCGCAGATAAATTCTAGTGCCTAAATAAGTTCTTAAAATTAATGTTTTAGCACTCCAGACCTCAAGGGGCATGAAATTTTAGCCTTGATCGTTAAATAATTAACGGGATCGCTATTTTAAGGGGCTGTTTCACCACCCATTGATTAATTTCAACTGACGGATAATGTGATACCGTCTCCGTCTATTCGAACAAAACAAACAGAGACGGCATCACATTTATCCGTCAAAACTAATCAATGGATGGTGAAACAGCCCCTAAATGTTTTCGTTGAAGAGTCATTCCCAAAGTTCGCGATCCTTAAGGTCTCAAATTGTAATTGATCAAAAATACTTTTTCAAACAAATTACACCTCTCATTTACCTACACGACGTAAAAGACTCGCACTTCTAATTTATAAACACTTGGCAAGCTTTTGTTAACTTGATATTCGTTGGATTGTTTATTTTGAAGGTGTTTACCTACTTTGACATTCACCTTTGCAAGGCAGAAAAACATACGTTTTGTTTTAAAATAATTCTATTTTTTTGTGTGCATACTTGTATGAAACTTGAACATCATCGAAGAATTCAGGGCAGCAAGGTTGCGCTGGCTTAGCCACGTTGAGAAGATCGTTGCGCATCTACTCTCGTAATTTTCGCAAAATTTTAGTTTTTCATAATTTTCTTCTCGTCGAAAGTATGATATTTTGCAGGTGGTAGGACCTTGTGCAAGGTCCGCCCGGATTGCTACCACCATCTTGCTCGCTAATCCTGCCGTGAAGCAGCAGTGCTTGCACTATTGTGTTTCGGCGTGGAGAGTAAGACAGCCGGTGAAATTACTGGCACTTGAGGTATCCCATCTTAGGCCTCTAGGTTGGCAACGCATCTGCAATAACCCTGGTGTTGCAGATGTTTATGGGCTGTGGTGATCTCTTACCATCAGGAGACCAACATGCTTGTTTGCCATCCAGTCGAATAAAAAAATGAGTTTTTTAGAAACTATGATGGTTCTTGTAGGTTAGGTTAGGTTTGTTTTATAACAATTCTGAACAATTGAGGGATTCTGAGAAAAAAGATTTATGAAAAACAAAACATAATGACAATTATCACATTACGAATTGCGAAAATAATTATAAGAGTCCATATGGACCCTGAGAGGATGGATGAGGATCAAGCAATGAGGCGTACGTATATAATAGACGGCCAGAGGCCCATTTCACGAGGCTACAACTTACAATTTATTTTACAAGCGGTAGTCTCTTTTCAATACATACTGTTAAACAAAGACTACCGCTTGTAAATTGTAGCTTCGTGAAATAGGGCACAGGTGGAGGAGGCCCAGATACCTGTAGATGGACCAGAGCCCTTATTATCTATAACACTTGGAATCACAATTTTATTGTTTTCACCACATCTTTCCGTCACACATAGACGAGGGTAGAAAGAGATCATGAATGCGATCCTGAAAGTCAGCGGGTAGACAATAGGGTCTCAGTTTGAGATGGATATCGCCCAGTTCCAGCAACCGAAGTGGCGAGACGTGTCCCGGTACAGAGTGGTGTTCTTTGGTGTCGAAGGCAGTGTTGCCAGGTCCGAAGAGTGAGCAAAAAAGCGCTTCCAACGAAGCGGCACCATCGATTGTCGATTGCGTAAAATCTGACAGTTGAATGGTTTATTAGGGAGAAAATTTTATCAGAAAAAAATAGCGAACCGCCCATACTTCGGTATTTTTCTTATACCGAACAGCTAACACAGTGCTAATATACCGAACGGTTCGGTAAAATACCGAACACCTGGCAACACTAGTCGGAGGCCAAGCTCCACTTTGGATCGGAACCATCGCAGTACCATACCTTTATAGTAACTCAGTCACATTTCTAACCTAGAGCTCAAGAGATGCGAGCTCGGACTTGAGCCCAGGATCATCTGCTTGAGAAGCCATTCGTCAAACCACTAGGCCACCACGGCTGATGGCAGCTTCAGCCAATATTTGTCCATAACAACAGTAACGCTGAAACTGTGCCATATCTGGCCCACTTAATCCTTCGCAAAAGGTAATCTACCGTGTAGCCGGCTCCGTTATTTAGATGTGGATCCACTTACACACAATATAATTGTATTGGCTCCGCGCCAGCGTATACTGTTTCATCTGTAAATGGGTGTATATATAATTTTTATGGCCCGCTTATGTCCTGGGAGCTCGCGTGTGAAACGATTTTGTAAATTCATTTTAGATGAATGGTTCAATTGTTATTTTGAAAACAACGGAGCATAAAAGTATAGGGTAGATTGGCCTATCTGCGACTACTGTTGAAATTAGTTTCAAATGAATGTTTATTAATACTTTTGCGAGGAACTATTTTCGTGTCTCTTTTATCATATTTAAGTTAAATTATATAATGTGACTTATGATTTGTATACTTAAATTTGCAGCTTGTACTTTACTGCCTAATGGTAAATAAATAATCCCATCAAAAACCTTACAATGTAAAAAGGTGTAAGTCTCGCAACGCAGGTTTTAAACTGCAAAAAAGTTTTGAGATGCAAAGTTAAACCAATCGGTTATTTATTTACTTATTTTAGTCATTACAGGGGGTGTCCGTATAGTTCTCAAACAAAGAGTTAGCCAAATAAGCTCCAGATGTCCAGATTGTCAAACGGATTAGGTATCCTCTTAAGTCCTCGCGTACTTTATAAAGGATCAATTAACACTAAGAATAACGGCCGAATGTACTTTATAAAGTACAAATTGTTAAAAGAATAAAGAGTTGTAAGAATTTTTGAAATAAAGTCCAAAATAACAAAGCAGGTCAACCAAGTCTAGGTCTTAAACGCTAAGTTTGTTGAAAAAAATCAGTACTCGGGAGGGTATGATGTTCCACCATTTACTATCCATGGGAACATCTGACTAAAAACTTTGTCATAAATTTGTTACCTAATAACAATTAGTTAACTGACAACATGTCTTATTGTTACAGTTAGTTAGTAGTTACACATAAATTACTTGACCATAGAATGCTTGTTAATAATACAACAATACAATATTGAGACAAGAACAATGAGAGAAGACTGTCACTTCAGTAATATTTCATACTCAATCCGCCCAGTGAACCCAATAAACATTAAATCCATTGTTAATCTTATCAATACTCATTTATATGATTTAAAAAATGCTGCTGAACCTACCTCCTATTTGAGGTTTACCTGAAATATAATTGTTCGTTTTTCATTGTAAACAAGCCGTCATCCTAAAGACAATAGAAAACGACATTGAAGTTAATTGATGCTTAAAATAAAAGGGTACTTAGACGGAAAATACTTTTTTACATTAGAGTTTTACTCGCTTCTTGAGATTTTAAATAGTAGATTGTTTAACGTGATGCTTGAATGCTTGAAATTCTCAGTTTTCATTTGAGAACTACCAGAATGTTAGTCTTTCTTTCTTGCTCGCTAATCCTGCCGTGAAGCAGCAGTACTTGCACTGTTGTGTTTCGGCGTGGAGAGTAAGACAGCCGGTGAAATTACTGGCACTTGAGGTATCCCATTTTAGGCGAGGTTGGCAACGCATGTTTTTTTACATGATTTTTAATACTCGTTTTAACACTGAATCGTATTCAAATAAATATGACATATATAAGTGAGTACCTAGGTAATGTACGTGTACCTTACGAATATTTAGAATTCTTCTTATAAGTCACTGCAAAAGCCTTGTGGCCTTACTTGTCGACTAGTAAGGATTAGAATAGAATTGAATAGAATAGTTTTTTTTGTTGTATGATTTTTTTTATGGTTGGTTTTGAACCATAACGACTTCCTTAGGAAAATAGTGTGGCGAATTCCCCTTACAGTCCATTCCATACCACAGTGTTAAAATCGGGAAAATAAACTGAAATAATTACTTTGCTCACCAAAGCAAAGTTTGTTTCAGTGCATTGATATGGACCTCCGCAAAGTAAAAGTAAGTTATCTAGATTCCTTCACACAGGTCACCTTTTAAAACATCTACGGGAAGAGCTAGAAGCTGGATGCGTCCAGCCAAAGACAGGGCACATTGTTGTTCATTGGAGGAAGCCGATGCCCATGCTATGCTATGGTACAGTTAGTTTTTAGGGTTCCGTAGCCAAAATGGCAAAAAAGGAACCCATATAGTTTCGCCATGTCTGTATGTCTGTCTGTCCATCCTCTGTCCATCCGCGGCTTTGCTCAGGGACTATCAATGCTAGAAAGCTGTAATTTTGCACGAATATATATGTAAACTATGCCGACAAAATGGTATAATAAAAAATTAAAAAAAAAAATTTTTTTTACAGAGTTACTTCCATAGACGTAAAGTGGGGGTGTTTTTTTTCTCATCCAATCTTGTAGTGTGGGGTATTGTTTGAAAGGTATTTTAAAACCATTAGGGGGTTGCTAAAACGATTTTTCGATTCAGTGATTTGTTTGCGAAATATTCAACTTTAAAGTGAAAATTTTCATAATTCAGGATAGTAGTAGGTATATCAAACGTACAAGGAAAACTATAACGGTTAAGTTTTCTTAAGAATTATTAGTAGTTCAAGAGTAAATAGCAGCCTAAGGTATAAAATATACCTAAACTTGGAATATTCCGTACAAAATACGAAATCATTTAAAAAAAATATTTTATATTTTCGTAATGGCTACGGAACCCTATTTCGGGCGTGTCTGACACGCTCTTGGCTGGTTTTTTCATATGTTGTTATTTATCTGACTTAGTTTAGTTTAGTTTATTTATTCATTCAATAACCCATTAAATTATAATTTACATAAATGTCAGTTATAAGAATCTATCTAGTTATTTGGATTGTTGTGTAGTGTATGTGTATTTGTATAGCTAGTTTTATGTATTCTTGATATTGCTCTAATCTACTGTAAATTGCACATCCTGCTAAAATGTATCCTTCTTTCTATCTATTGTAAAGGTGTCTGAAGCGATAAGGCCGCATAGTGCTTATCTTGATAAATCTCGGTATACCTGTGTTTTTGTACTGCTTACTAAGTGTGGTGTGTGTGCATTAAAGAGTTATTGTATTGTATTGTATTCCCAGTAGCGAACTGCTATAGGTTGATGATAATGATGACGCGAAGAGGTACTCTCGTACTATTCCGGAATAGAATACTATATATAAAACTGGATACAACACGGCACATACCTTTCAAATAAACAAGAGAAAATCTCCCCGAAATCAACTGATAATAACATAATCAGTATAATGGCCCAAATATTAATTGAGTAGGCGGAAACATAATATACCTACCCCATTCCCCCTGACATTAATATCTGATCATTTAGAATATAGAGCCATAAGCGAATACCAGAAGCGACTATAACTTTTTCGTATTATATAAGGTGCTAACGAATTAGGTAACCAATATTTTTACAGCTGATAGTACACGTAGACTTAAGTGTATACAGCGTGTATTTTTGATACTACCTCAAACTGTAACCAGACGAAAATTTAATGCTGTGAACCGATATCAAAACAAATTGTTAATTTAGAATCAACTACCAGAGCGTAATTAATTTTTGAAATATTTTCGAGCAGCAATGTAATGCGTACAATAATTTGATACGAGAGAGAAGCGTTCTGTGACAGCTGTCACGTCAACAAGTGCAACGTCTTGAATAAAAACAAAATAGTATCACGTAGTGATACATTGCGTGCTAATTAATTTTGTAAGGAAAATAATAAGTCTATTTTTTTTTACTAAAACATAATAAAACGTGATTATTAGAGAACCCATAAGTTACCCATAAAGTTTGAGGTAGTATCAAAAATACAGGCTGTATTTAAAAGTTTATCTTACTTTTTGGAGATAATTAGAGAATAAACTTTGCTGAGTAAAAACATCATGTTAATGAGATAATTATTAGTCACCTTATTTTCTTCCTTTTAGTTTTTAAGGTAGTCGGTTTTTTTTTTTAATTCAAAGTCAAAGTCAAAGTCAAAATATCTTTATTCAATTTAGGCTACAACAAGCACTTATGAATGTCAATAAAAATCTACCACCGGGTCGGAAAAACCTCTGCTGAGAAGAATCCGGCAAGAAACTCAACGAGGTATATATATTTTTTTAAACAGAGATTGAGAGATGTTATCGCCTTATATTCATACGCTGACACGGTTCTGGTTTTATTCCATATTCTAAGCCTGTTCAATGATTTCTTTGTTTGCGTGTTGCTAAGGGCGGTATTGATTTCACGTTACCAATGACATTTGTTTAATTATTTCTTCGTCTCCATACGTGTCAGTGGTGGAGTGATGGGCGGAAGAAAAACATTGCGGTTTGGAGTGTTCCTATGTGTGTGTGTTACACGTGCGCAAACGGTTTTAAAACTAAACTTATTGGTATTACCGACAAATTAAATAAGTACTTTAAACATTTTAATGACAGTTTCTTTGTCAGAAAAATAGTCAATTGCCAATTGGATCCTATCTACCTACTTTGTGATTCCGTGCAAATTTAAAAGTAAGTATAAATTATTATATGATGGTTTATTTATAATTTAACTTTTCTCAAATATGACACCAAATATTGACGGTGTGTTACAAATGTGGCCGAGAAGTATCGCGCTGCAGGCGCTGCGGCTCGGCAGCCTGCGCGCGGTCACTCTAGCGGCCTGCAAAGAGATTTCATACATTTTTTTCGGCCGCTGGCCGGCAATACGACCGTCTTTTGTTTCAATGTGCGATCGCTGGCACTTCCGCCAGCCACAGCAGCACCGCCCTTGTCAGCCGAAAGCAGCCAGCGCGACACGCGCGCACGCAACAGGGCGACCAGACTAGCGTCCCGCCATGCTTGATTTCTTGTTTTTTTTTTATTTTATTTCATGTCATGTTTGATAAAAGCACTATACAAGCCTCGGCCGGAACGTAGGGTTGCCGGCCTCGCATCCCTATCTATCGCATCAATATCTGCTTGGCCGGCAACCCCCTACTTCCCGGCCTCTACAGTAATGTACTATTTTTTAAAAAAAATTATTAGCCTATTTTTGTGTCTCACTGCTGGGAAAAGGCCTATTATGTACTATTTAAATATTATAAATATAAATAATACAATAAAGAGATCGTTTTGAAGCAATAAAACTGCCTATAGCTGTGCTTGCCTTGTAACATTATTCTTATGTACCTACTGTGTTTTTACACTATTTGGTGCTCAATAAAGATTGGAATTATGTAGTAAGATAAATTATGTAATTTATTGTATTGCAATGCGAAAATACCTCTGTCTGTCTATTACCTCTACACGCTTAGCCCGTTGAACTAAAATTACTATGGGGTATTTTATGGCCCTAGATGGATATAGAGAAACAGAATAGTTTATATTCCCGGAAAATAGTTCCCATCGAGATAGCGACGTACAAGTTCTTCGCTGATGGAGTTGCGGGCAACGGCTAGTTTACATCATACCTAACCAATGAGTTACAGCAAGTAATTCAAAATCTTGTAATTACCATCCAAATTACGATTACAATCGAATTATGCGGATAAGCGTTCTCACGATAAACCGTAATCAGCTGAAATGCTAATTAACACGATATCGTATTCATTCAGATAGATATTATGATATAATCTAAGTTTAGTTCTATTTTGTTTCCCGTGCAGTGATATTGTTTTGTGAGTTGTGAGTATATTTCTGGGTAAGTCTTTTTTATATATTTTTATACACTGATGGCATTCTTTTTTCGCCGGGCGTCTCGGGAACAGTGACATGTAAAAGAGCCCTTTATGGCATACTTACAGAAAGAACAATACAATATAAATATTCTTTTTATCTCAGCAGCTCAAATAGGCAGGTTTTGCTATTAAAAATCAGTGAGCAAAATCGCATTTTGCTCACGCCGTGAGACAAAGTAACGTTTTAATTATTTTTAAAATGCTGATGACAGTGCTGGGTCCACACACTGAATTCCAAATATTTGAACTTGACTTTAATCTGTCACTTTCATTTCAACATGAAAAAAGCGAGAGATAAGACAAATCGATACTAAGTTCGATTTTCAAATTCTATAGGCCTGAAAAGAAATAAACTGTTATAGTATAGTAACATTACTAAAGGGACTTAGTATAGCACTTATTGTTCGAAGCTTGTACGGTGCTTTTCTCAAATATAAAACAAAAAACTACAAAGATAAATTAGCAAACAAAACGAACATTCATGAACAAAGTTCAAAGTTTATTTTACTTTTTAAATAAACAAGAAGCATACACCAACCTGATAAAAAATACTGTGTTGATTACAATCTTAAATTATATTTTACCTTACATACAATACTTATACAATACATATACTACTATAGGTAGAGTCATTCACGATGACGCGTGCCGTGGTTCTTATTACAATGTCATTAACGTCTAATTTTGCAAAAATCACGCGTCTTCGTGGATAGCACTAGGTATAACATAAACAGCAATCATCATCATCATCATCCCAGCCTATATACGTCCCACTGCTGGGCATAGTTCCCACGCGGGCCCAGTGCGGATTGGGAACTTCGCACGCACCATTGAATCGCTTCGCAGGTTTGTGCAGGTTTCCTCACGATGATTTCCTTCACCGCAAAGCTCGTGGTAAATTTGAAATGTAATTCCGCACATGAATTTCGAAAAACTCAGAGGTGCGAACCGGGGTTCGAACCCACGACCCTCTGCTTGAGAGGCGATAGGTCAAACCACTAGGCCACCACGGCTTTTTTGTGACGTAAATTAATGTTTACTCAATCAAGTACTATTTATATAACAATAGCTTACAATATAAGATTTGTGCACAAAATCAAGGTTTAACTTTACTACACTAAACAAAGTATCCACGAACGGGTTAAAGCATTTTGGTTTTGGATACTATGGTACTGTCAAGTTGTTAAGAAATTCTTGCAGTGTCGTACTAATATTATAAATGCGAAAGTTTGTGAGTGAGTGAGTGAGAGAGTATGTTTGTTACTCCTTCACGCTAAAACGGCTAAACGGATTTGCATGAAATTTGGTAAGTAGATAGCTGAACATCTAGAATAACACATAGGTTACTTTTTATCCCGATATTCTCACGGAATAGGGATAAAATCTCGAATTAATAACCGCTGGGCTTAGAGTCATGAAATTTGGTATGTAGGTAGCTGTATGTCTGAAATAACAAATAGGCTACTTTTTATCCCGCTATTCCGACAGGGTAGGGTAGATTTTATCTTGAAATTTCAACCGCTGGGTTTGGAGTCTTGAAATTTTGGACAGTTGTCCTTAACACAACCTCAATGACAATCACGATATAGATTTTGGGAATTCCCAGGGGAATTTTGTAAAATCCCGGAATTTGAATTGTACCAGTTCGAATAGTTTATGTATGTATGTAAGTATGTATGTAAACTCTTTATTGTCAAAAGAAAATAAACAAAACACAATTGACAAACTTTGAGATACTTGTACAAAGGCGGACTTATCCCTTTATCCTTTACCTTTTTATGCGTGCGAAGCCTCGGGTAAACTCTAGTTTTCACGTATTTCTTGAAGATCAATGAGATGCAATGAGTATTTTAAGAAATTCTTGCAGTATTTAGAATAAAAGGAATTTCAAGGTGGCTTTACTCCGTAGCTATAATAATTGGAGACAAAAATTTGGCATGCCGCATGTAATTTAGTAGCAGACTGAGCTGAGAAAATTTAATTTTATAAGGCTTTGTAGCCACATACGCAGTTGCGTTTCAGCTTGCTGGAGTTCTTTTTTTCTTACTTTATACTTCTGTGATATATTTTAATTACATCAAATCACATACAATAACATATTAAATAATTCTTTGTAACAAACAACTGATAAAAGTGTCATCAATCATAGATAAATATAATTTATTTATTATTTAGAACGATAACTTTAAAATGATACAAAAGTTTGATTAGTAAATCTTATCCTGAGTAATATTAGAAATAAAAGTATAAAGTTTATTTGTTGCGTTTATATACTTAAAATGACAAATTTCATTACGATCGCTTGATTAATTGATATGGAGATAGTTTGACACCGTGGAAACGGCTTATCATAAAATTTATCACGTAAAATTGTAAAAAAAAACCCATGGGATTGCTATAAACGAACTCTTTGCGGTTAATTTTAAATATATTTGGGATACTTATTAAAGCCTCTACATTATTAAATATTAGGTAGGGACGATACCAACCAAAGAGTTGCTCCAAGAGGCCAACAGTCAAGGACCACGTCTCAAAGCCATAGGTCATCGCTGGCAATAAAATACTAGTTGAATACTCACGTGCAGATAAGTACATACAGTATTCTCTCATAACTGATTAAGAGCGTTTATACCTGTTGAGCTGGCAACGTTGCATTTTTGTTAGTTTTTTCTCGACCCTTCCATAAAAATTTAATGAAAATTAAAAATGTGGTCTGATACAAAAAATGCAACGTTGCCAACTCAGCAGGTATAAACGCTCTTAATACAGGCTTTCCCTTACGAATGTTCATATCAATGAACTATGAGTAGATACAATCTTCTTAAGTTGCTCCTCAGCATGCTATGTTAACTTTCATTTACACCATATTAAATTCTTCTTCTTTTAATATCAGTCGCAATCAATTTCCGATTAAAGTTTTATTCGATAATTTCGTTCGTTTTTCTGGCTTTATTAAAAAATTAAACATTGTCAAAAGATTCGATATTTTATGAATTGCGACTCAATATGTAAGACTAGCCAATAGTGCAGTGTAATAGCAACCTATGTGTAAACACAGAAGTTTTAAACTTGCACGCCAGCTCATTTAAATCCTAGTGGCAATGCAAACACATAATTAATATTCACGAAAAATCACGATAAACATGTTTTTTCTGCGCTATTGTGATGAAGTTCAAATAAGTGATTTGTATGGTATTGTTCAACTAAAATGAGTTTTTAACCTCCTGAGTCCTGACGTATTTTAACAATTTAGTGCTTAAGACGTATACGTGGTTGACCTACAAACTTTGTTATTTTGGGTATTATTTCAAAATTCTTAGAATTCTTTATTCAATGAACAATTTGTACTTTATATAGTACATTCGGCTAATTGGTCCTTTTACGCGAGGACCCAGAAGGTTAAAGGATTTGTATCTCAAAAGAAAAAATAAGAATCTTGAAATATTTAGCCTCAAGCCATAGTCACCTATGTGCAAAATTTCATCAAAATCCGTCTAGCATCAAAAGTCGCATATTAGTGGGATATTAATAGGATTGATATCAAATACTCAGATCTCCTACATCTTGTGTGCAGTAAAGTCAACAGTTATTATCTAGGTACTCTAACCTCTAGTCTAGAGGTTAGTTCTGTTAACATCATTAAACAACTAAAAATAAACATAATAAATTTTAATAAATATTTTTTAATAAATTACCATCCTTATTATAGTTGCAAATGCGAAAATTTAAATTATTTTTATTAAATTGGCTTATAGCTCGCAATTTTAATAGCCTCAATGATTTTATTAATTTAAGGGAATAATAGTTTTGATTACGACATTTGTTTTATTTAATTTTAATTTTACTGTAATAATTCTTAGGATATTTATTTTGGTTTATAATGTTTTTTTTTTATTAAGTATGTGTAATACTAGCTTTTACCCGCGGCTTCGACCGTATGGAATTCGGTTATCATGCGCTGGTCCCTCGGGAACTGTATTTTTCTGAGATAAAAAGTAGCCTATGTCACTCTCTGGCCCATAAACTATGACAAAAATCACGATCCGTCGCTCCGTTTCGACGTGAAAGACGGAAAAACATACAAACACACACACTTTCGCATTTTTAATATATGTATATTAGTATGGATTGTGCAGTTTTAATAATTTGATCTTTGTTAATTTTGGTACCTAGATTTAAGCCAAAAGTTTTGCATGCATACTGTTAGAGGGCAGCTAGCATTATTAAAACTTTTATAAGTTAGTAGGTATTTATTAATTCCAACATCACTTTTATCCACATAGTGTTAAAGCAAATAAAAATATTTCAATTAAAAGAAACTCTATATAAATAAATAAATAAATATCACGGGACAATTCACACCAATTGTCCTAGTCCCAAAGTAAGCTTAGCAAAGCTTGTGTTATGGGTACTAAGCAACGGATGAATATAATTATACATATAGATATAGATACATAGTTAAATACAAATTAAACACCCAAGACCAGAGAACAAACATTCGTATTTTTCATACAAATATCTGCCCCGACACGGGAATCGAACCCGGGACCTCAAGCTTCGTAGTCAGGTTCTCTAACCACTAGGCCATCTGGTCCAAACTCTATAAACATTATAACCCGGAAAACAAATTATTTTTTAATTACCTACCAGTAAAATTTCATTTTTTGTTGCTTTGAAGCAAATAAATAAAAAACATACATTTTAAATATAAAAACATTACAATAGAACCCGTTAGCTACCTATATACCTTTAGCTGCACAGCGAAAAGTCACTAATCAACAGTCAATTCATTCGTCAAATAAATGAATGTAACTTCACTTTCTAACATTTCCGAGTCATCACACGTCTTGTCACGTATTGTCACAAATACTGTCTTTGTTTGACACTTTGCTAAGCTACACGGTCGGTTCTATTACATTGTTTGAGCAAACATTAGACATTTCAAACCGTCCGACTTACGTTCAAAAATCCTCTTCTATCCCTCTCTTCCTCATAGCCGTGGTGGCCGAGTGGTTTGACCTATGGCCTCTCAAGCAGAGGATCGTGGGTTCAAACCCCGGCTCGCACCTCTGAGTTTTTCGAAATTCATGTGCGAAATTACATATGCAATTTACCACGAGCTTTACGGTGTAAGAAAACATCGTGAGGATACCTGCACAAAAATGCGAAGCATTCAATGGTATGTGTGAAGTTCCCAATATACACTGGGCCCGCGTGGGAACTTCGGCCCAAGCTCTCTCGTTCTAAGAGGAGGCCTGTGCCCAGCAGTGGGACGTATATAGGCTGGGATGAGGATGAGTATTCCTCATTTCTGTTAGTCTATGTCGCAACTGATAATTTTCCACTGACATTGCGCACGTTTACGAGCAAATTTTTCGTAATGTGATGTCATTGTGTTGAACTAGGTAGGTCAGTGTTCGTAATTAGCAGACTTAGAAGGCAATTAACAAACGTTCGAGTGCATTTACTTAGGCTAAGGCCCGACTGGAAGTACGCTAATGTAGACATGGGGGATAAATAACGTCACGGTGACGAAGTCACAGTGACTCGCCGTCAAAAGGTGTCACTGTGACTTTTCACAAAAGAACGTTACAAAATCACTTACGTTCCTACTGTTCCTAGCGCCTAGCGCAGTCTCTGTTACTCAAATCACGACGCCGTGGAGCGCTGTGACTGTGACTCGGTTCTAATCGGGCTCAGTCGGGAGTGTTCGGAAGTGGCGAAATAGCATCGCGGCAATATCATATGGTGATACTAGTTTTTTCCCGCGGCTTCGCCCGCGTGGAATTCGGTTATCGCGCGCTTTTCCCTCGGGAACTATGCATTTTTCCGGGATTAAAAGTAGCCTATGTCATTCTCTGGCTCATAAAACTATCTATGCCAAAAATCACGTCGATCTGTCGCTCTGTTCCGACGTGAAAGACGGACAAATGTACAAACATTCACACTTTCGCATTTATAATATTAGTATGACTGAATAACGCGCGTGATATAGTCACGTTGAAATAACAGTGTGCCAAAAAAACGTTCATAACAGGACCGTGACGTGTCACAAATATCATACAGTGACACGAGTAACAGGCGTGACAAAGTCACGATGACTTTTCACTGTGACTTTTTTGGAACGGTATCGTCAGTCACTGATATCAAAATGTAACAGTGACACGAGTAACAGGCGTGACAAAGTCACGATGACTTTTCACTGTGACTTTTTTGGAACGGTATCGTCAGTCACTGATATCAAAATGTAACACTTTTCCCCATGTCTACGCTAATGCTCATATCGCGCGATATTTTTAAGCGTCTGTACCCTTAGTGTAAGTTTTCGGTTACAAAATACGTCTCGAACAGCGCCTCAAGCGGAACGTTTGCGATGTTTGTGTTTCCATACAAATTGAGATTTTAACGCGAACGCGATCGAGACGTATTTTGTAACCGAAAACTTAGACTAAGGGTACTGCTCGCTTGTTAAGCTTTTGATTCGTCAAACTGTGGCGAACGCGTTTGCGTTAGGGTCAGTTTACATCGAGTCTTGTATTAAGAGTACATCCCTCGATATAATAGTACTACTCTACTACTTATACTTTACCACACCGTTATTGAAAAATTGTGACGTTGCAAATATCGACACAATTTAACAAATTAAAAACGTTACAACTATCGATTGTGAACCGACTATTTTACCGACACTTTGGGCGTCTCCTACGTTACCAAAATTGTCTCTGACGTTACCAAAAAATCGTACTTCCAACAAGATATTTCACGGTTTAATAGGTTGAATTTACCTAGAATGGCATGTATTCATGTACACCATCTATTAAATTACAGAAAAAACATGTTTACTTACAAAAATCTGCAATCGTTTGAAAAACGTCGCGGACAGATTAGTGTCGGTAAAAAAGTTATTGGCCCAATTAAGACAAGTAACCACCTAATTGGATATAAAAAACGTTCAACTATGTGAGCTTTTCGTAGTAGGACAGAGAGAGAGAGGAAGTCAAAAGACATTTATTCACACAAATTCAACACACACACACACAAACAAAAATAAAAGTAAAAATAAAAATACAGGCAAACAATTATAGTACTTATCAGTTATGCAAGTGGATATAAGGAACGTAAAATTTATGTGCTTGAAAAGTATTTTAGATAAGTTTCCCAAAATATTAAGGTCTATAGAATAGCTATATACTTACTTATATAGCTCGTGATTTAGACTGTGTATTGTCTGCCAGTCTTACTTTTACGTAGGAATACTTCTGTATTTTCCGTTGTTTTGCTTTTATGTTTTTAAAATACAATAAAACTGCATGATAGAGCTATTCTTTGAAATAAAGAAGACATTTATTCACTATTATAAAAGACACACAAATAAAATAGGTACAATTTTACACAATTTCACTTTATAGCGATTTATGGAAACAATCGCGCATTTGCCTCTAGTCTTAAATCTACATTTTTTAGTTGCCACTAAATCACTGTAGGCTCATAAATCACCTATTAATGTTAAAAACGATTGATCTACTACTAGATAAGACACGCGTTATGCTTCATAGTACAGTCACCAGCATTAATAATCCCACAGCGGAGCGTGCAAAAATATCTGACACGTCCTTCCGAAAACTTCCGACATTTGGTGTATAGGTAGTTTGAACCCCAAAGATCAACATAGGATACCTTTTATGCCAGTAGAACCTAGATCCGCGCAGACGAAGTCGCGGGCATAAGCTAGTATTACATTAATGTCGAACTCACGACCCTAGTATTAATAGACGCGATAACGCCTAGTTCTGCTAGAAATACTTTTAAGGTTGATGTCCACGTATAGACACTGTACGCTTTGCATAATAAAACCTATTTTTTAGGTAGAAAAGCATGTCTGTAATTTTTATTCTTATAGGAATAAAAAAAGGTTAGTTTTTCTTGGGAATTGTAAGAATTTATTATTATAACTCTAAAGAAATCAAGGTACTTACCCTAATAGACAAAGCGAAATAAAAAAAATACTAACTTAAAATGTTATTTTTATAATTGCAGCAAAACCTGTCAACTTGTAATAAAGTAATCACTATACCCGTTTAATTATCAACTAAGTAAAAATTACATCAAATGCCTCATTTGCATTGCATTAAATTGCATAAAGTTATTTTGATGTTGACTTTGACTTTAATTAAGCGTGATTTAGTGCAAATTTACGTGTGTACTTATTTCGCTTGATACGATCCACACGATGTGTACATTCGTGGACGCTGGCCCTTACCAAGCAGTGCAACACTAGTCTCGGTGCGCGCGCACTCCAAACCAACACTCACGCTCTAGGCGACGCACGCGCTCCCCATCAAACAAAGTGCTCATTCAATTCGTAATACCGCATTTTAATTTCGAACCTTATCGCGAGTGCGTAGAGTTACACAATTTAATACTGAGACTGTGGCATGAACTTTACACTTGTTTGTGCTTGTGTTTTTTTTTTAATTAGCGGTTTATTTTGACTGAGGGAAATACAAGGCATTCAGCGGTGATTGGTGTACACAGTTGTGATTTTTCTTGGTGCGTATTTTATTTTAATATTTATTTATTTCTTAACCTATGTCTGTCCAACTGTAGAGCAAACGCCTAATAATTTGTTTATTTTTTGTTTTTAGGTTTTATGCTAATGTAACAAAAATTTAGAGAATTTTAATAAACAGTGGGTAATATAAATAAAAAGATTTAAAATACAATACAATTACACAGATATAGAAAACAGGTACACAGAGAAAATTACAAGGTAAGCAATAGGCGGCCTTATCGCTTAAGAGCGATCTCTTCGCGGCAACCTTTTTACAGAAAGAAGGAAGGACTAGTTCACAGCAGGTGGTGCATTAACAGTAGATCAGAAAAATTAAAATACAACAAAAACACATCTACACATACACATTATCGTACATATTATACACGTCTAAAATAAATATAGGCAATGGGATAAACAGCCACATATAAATTAATGAATAAATAAATTAAATAATAAAGGATTTAATAGGATAGATAATTATCACACGATGACAGATAGTGCTCCTTAAGCCTAGATTTAAAGAGTGACAGAGATTTTGCCCGTCGTAAGTCAATCAGTAAGGAATTCCACAACCGAATATCCTGGTCAGTATAAGAATAGACATAGAATTTACTTCGAAAAAACTATATTTTTTTGGAATTTATGTAAGACCGAATAAGAAAATATATTTCCTCCTCCTTGATGTCTTAGGTGACTGAATTAAACCAATAAACAATTTAGAACATCTTTATTTGAAGTCGGTTAAATTAAAAATACTAATAATACCTATCATTGTTTTCAAAATGTATCAAAACCCCAGGTTATAGAAAATAAATATAAAACCATATTTTTCGGTTTCAATCTAAGCACTTTATGAATCCTCTTAATCGATTTCAATGACAACAACCGTATAGACCAATTTAAAGAAGACCTAACTTATTAAATACGCTGTCACAGTTGATAGCAGTATTTAAAGACTATGCATTTAGTTTTCTAATGCCACATAAGCATAATCACTTTATATCTGAGCTTAGCCTAATTTGCTAGGATTAAGATAAAATCATCTGTTTGAGTTATGATGACGAAATCAGCTCAGCATTTATTTTGATGAATTATTTCAGAATAGACAGTTTACATGTCTGTAATTTTTCATGAAATCTGGAGCTAGGGTCTTTTAAGTCCAGAAATCGATCATTTATTAATCAGAATTGATATCTTACTCCGTAATCTATTGATTAAATTTATTTGACGGATAAATGTGATGCTGTCTCTGTTTGTTTTCACTTCTCGGCTTCACATTTATCCGTCAAATAAAATTAATCAATGGGTGGTGAAACAGCTCATTAGTATAATAAAAAATATTGTACTTGAGGGTTATTAGTTAATTGTTTTGATACAAATAAACATAGTCAATAGAATTGGGAAAATTAATAACGTCGCTACTCACTAATCTTACAAAAATCAATAGGAAAATCGCGTTTTGAAATCTCATAAAGTATACTTCAATAGATTAACGGCAGTGCCAAATACCATACTTTTGGTAGAAATTTAAAGCGGCCATCTTTTTTGTCGAATAGCTGAACTACTTCGAAAGACGCTAGAAAATCGACAATCGTACTAAATACCCCCCTACCTAAATCTCTATGGGTTCTGTGTTTTCTGTAGTGCTTATGTGTTGGTGTGCAATAAAGAGTTATTGTATTGTATTGTAAATATTATATTCGGAACCGTCACGCTAATCTTACGCTACATTCAACAATCTGACGCTACGTACAATAATAATGTTTGGTGTGCTCTGTATACGCCCGAAATCGGAATTACTCGTTTGTTTTGTTCCCTAATTACGCCGTTTAATATCTTAACACTTAACGCGCCGATGATTGCTCTAAACGTGTCTGTTGATTTATTAATCACATGATTAATTTTTAATTAAATATTAGCGGTTAGTTAATTTGTTTGATTTCGGTAGAGTTGGAGGGATAAGCGAATTAAATTCATGAATTTTTGCGGCGTTTTTTTTTATTTGACTGGATGGAAAACGAGCAAGTGGTTCTCCTGATGGTAAGAGATCACCACCGCCCATAGACACCTGCATCACCAGGGGGATTGCAAATGCGTTGCCAACCTAGAGGCATAAGATGGGATAGGTACCTCAAGTGCCAGTAATTTCATCGGCTGTCTTACTCTTCACGCCGAAACACAACATTGCAAGCACTGCTGCTTCACGGCAGGATTAGCGAGCACGATAGTGGTAGCAATCCGGGCGGACCTTGCACAAGGTCTTACCGCATGCATCTGCTTCTTTGTTGTTTGTCTGAATATTCGTCTTTCCGTCTGTCTGTCCGTCTGTCAAGGGCGTTTTTTACAGAAATGCTAAAGGTTATTATATAAATATCAAATCAAAGGTTCTAACAAGCACTTATGAATGTCAAAAAAATGTACCACCGTGTAAAAAAATGTACTGTTGAGAAGAATCCGGCAAAAACCTCAACGAGGTATATTTTTTTAAAACAGATTTACAATATTATTAAATGATACCATAAAAAATATATATACAGGGTGTCTCATTTAAATCGGTCAGTATGGGAAAGTCTGAAACTACAAGACATACGAAGGTCTGTTCTTAGGAACCATGTCATCGATTTTAATAAGAAGAAAAACTGCATTCATACATTTAAAAAAAAACCTGTTCTCAGCTCGGGAATCGAACCCGGTTGTTTTGTAAAAAATAAACTTAAGTACACTATTTCCATTTAGATATCGATTGTGTAGGTCTTAAGCAGTAAATGGCTCTATGACTCTATGACAACCGATCGTAAAATCCGCCAGATCACGAAAATCCAAGGAACATCGTGAAAACGGCCTCACATTTCACGACATGCCTAGAAATTTCGTGATCTGGTGGATTTACGATCGGCCGCCGACATACACATTGACATCTATGTACGTTACGGCACTAGACTAGCTGTTTGGAACAAAACGTGCGGTCCATGAATCCTCAATATTATTATATATTCACAAATCCGCTCTGTGAACAAATTTTGTGCGCCATTCTTTTTTAAATAAAATAAATATTATGGGACACTTGACACCAATTGGCCTAGTCCCAAACAAAGCAAAGCTTGTACTATGGATACTAAACAACGGATAAACATACTTATATAGATAAATGCATACTTAAATACATATTGAACATCCAAGACCCGAGAACAAACATTCGTATTATTCATACCAATATCTGCCCCGGCCGAGAATCGAACCCGAAACTTCGTAGTCAGGTTCTCTAACCACTTGGCTGGTCGTCAAAATCGATCGACCGATCAAAATCAAGTCAAAATGTAAGAAACATACAGTCTAACATAGATGTCGATGCTTGTATATCTCGTTAAAACAAAGTCTAAGGTTAAACGCAAACCTAAAGCCATGTACAATATTCATGACCTAAGCCTTCAGCACGCAGCATCCTGTATCTCATCATTATGCGATAACAAACAAATCTGAGCTCTATCTAACAATGATAAGATTGACTTTAAGTTGCTAACGTGATTCGTTTTAAGTGATTTACAGTTCAACGGACCTAATGAATTGCAGATAGCGCATACACAGTGTTCACAACATACATATCACAACATACATATATAAAGTGTATGTTAATTTATCAACGATGATTGTACTCTTTTTAGGTTGAGTCTTTCTATTCAATGCAATTGGGTGAATATTTTAGCGTCTTAAGGGTTAAAAGTCATGGGTTCGTCGTAAATCCATACTAATATTATAAATGAGAAAGTGTGTTTGTATGTTTGTGTGTTTTTTCCGTCTTTCACGCCGTAACGGAGTGTGTGATTTTTGGCACAGAGATAGTTTATGAGCCCGAGAGTGACATAGGTTACTTTTTATTCCGGAAAAATGCACAGTTCTCGAGGGAACAGCGCGTGATAATTTGCTGACTTTTTTTCTGACTGTACTTTTTGTTGACTGTACTTGTATTGTCACCCAAACTACATTTGAATACCAAACAAGTCGATGACATTAACCGTTGACGAGCTCCGTCCTGTGGAGACGATCCTGGCTTCACTACCAGGATGTCAGTATCAGATTATTGTATTGTCACCAGATTTACATAAGTTTACCAAATTTCAAGTCGATCGGACTACTGAATTTAACTTGCAAGATTTGACCCACTCGTAAATAAATAAAGAAATAAATAAACGAACAAGGCAAGTTAATTAAAAGCTTGTAAAAAAACCGTGGTGGCCTAGTGGTTTTGGCCTATCGCCTCTCAAGCAGACGATCGTGGGTTCAAACCCCGTCTCTGCATCTCTGAGTTTTTACCACGTGCTTTACGGTGAAGGAAAACATTCAATAGTGTGTGTGTGAAGGCCCGCGTGGAAACGATGTTCCAAGCCCTTTAATTGTGAGAGAAGTCCTGTGCCCAGCAGTGGGACGTAATATAGGCTGGGATGATGATGATGATGATTATGACGTTTTATTTATTTATTTTTTATTCGACTGGATGGCAAACGAGCAAGTGGGTCTCCTGATGGTAAGAGATCACCACCGCCCATAGATAGACACCTGCAACACCAGGAAGATTGCAGATGTGTTGCCAACCTAGAGGCGTAAGATGGGATACCTCAAGTGGCAGTAATTTCAGCGGCTGTCTTACTCTCCACACCGAAACACAACAGTGCAAGCACTCCTGCTTTACGGCAGGATTAGCGAGCGAGAAACTTTTCGTTTTCAACTAAATAAAGCATCGTACACTGGTATACTGTTACTAACTGTTGCGGTATCGGTGATGTATTGAAATGGGCACGTGTCTGAATATCGAAAATCGAAATATCGATATCGAAAATACAAACTGAGACATGGATGCACAGAAAAACCAGAAAAGAGACCAACACTGGGAATCGAACCCAGGTCCTCAGCAATCCGTGCTGCGTGCTATAACTCCTACACCACTGCTGAACAGGAACCAAGACACGAATTTTTCCTATACATACATATCTCATACATAGATGTCGCTAGTGCTGCTGCTTAAGTAGCATAGTAGAAACAAGCAACCTGAGAAGAGTTCAATCTGTTCTGTTCTTAGTAACTAGTAGAATCTATAGTGTTGTAACGCCCACAACATCTTCAATTTACTAGATTTCCCTGTAGGTGGAAAATTACTGCAATCATCCATGATACGTAGTCCAGTGTAGTTGTTGTTTGATTATGTCAATTGCTATTTGAACATTGTCAATGAAGAGTTCATGGTCCAATTCTAAAGCACCTGTTACTGAAGAGCGCAAATGCTTTCCTTCTGTAAAAAAATGTAGTAGACAACAACCTCATTGGCCATGATAATTTGTTTGATTGTGTGTGTGCGTACTCCATTCGGAAATACGCGCATTTTGTCGTTTCTAAATAAAACTGTTTTGTTGTTCAATTTCTAGTTTTGTTCTAAGTCAGTTGGTGTAATTTGTCCCAAGATATTATTATTATCTATCCGCTATCTTTTATGTTTGTCGAGTAATATGTCTGTTAAATATATGAAAGTCTGTCATTTAAATGGGTTTGTGTTGTCTGTCAGTCCATCATGGTACTGCTTTATAGGCACTTTTTATAATACGACTTCCTGCCGTCTAACGGACTAACTTTTGAGCCCCATACCTTTACTACGCAACAGATTTTAACATGGTTTTCATGAATAGCTACAGTAATTTATAGTTTACAAATCTAGCTAAGCGCATTAGCATTCTCTTTCGTATTTACCATCTTTTCTACTCTTATCTTATATAGTGCGACGGAAAGAAGCGGTGAAAGCGGTTGTGACTCTAAGGGCATGTTTCACCGTTCACTGGTGTTATGTGACGGATCAATGTGATGCTATCTCTGTTTATATTAAATATAATGACCCGGATAACTCACGTCTTAAATCGAGTTTAGCTCGACATGTTTCGGGCTAATCCGTAGCCCTTCGTCTTCGGAGCAACGCGACTCAGCGGCTGCTGCAACACGCGCACTGCGCGCCGCCGCTCTGCTCGCGCGACTACCCGACGAAACTGACACCGGCACACAACTACCCGCGTTTCATCATCATTACAACTGTCAAATGTAGGGTAGCACACAACACTAACAATATCGCTCTGTAAAGGTACGTTCACACACACCGATGACGCAGCACGAGTATTTAACACCGTTTTCCAACTCGGAGGTACCGTCCAACCACAATCCCGGTTGAAATTCGGCCGACGACTAATCTCGATGGCTTCACGCACTTTCCGCGGAATGAAAAATTTCTCTCTCGCAAGTACAGATACCTTATCAAATCTGATATAGTGCGTCGAATCCGAGTTCATTGAGTGCTCGGCCACAGCAGACCCCTTGTCGTCCTGTTTCCTCATACTGCGTATGTGCTCCGATACCCTTGTGGAAACGTTTCGTCCAGTCTCAAATACTCGTGCTGCGTCATCGGTGTGTGTGAACGTACCTTTACAGAGCGATATTGTTAGTGTTGTGTGCTACCCTACATTTGACAGTTGTAATGATGATGAAAACGCGGGTAGTTTGTGTGCCGGTGTCAGTTTCGTCGGGTAGTCGCGCGAGCAGAGCGGCGGCGCGCAGTGCGCGTGTTGCAGCAGCCGCTGAGTCGCGTTGCTCCGAAGACGAAGGGCTACGGATTAGCCCGAAACATGTCGAGCTAAACTCGATTTAAGACGTGAGTTATCCGGGTCATTATATTTAATATGAGTGAGTCTCACGGTAGTTTCATGTTCAAAATTGCTATCTCTGTTTATTCGGACAAAATAAACAGAGACGGCATCACAGATATCTGTCTCATAGGATTTTATATGACTGGTGAAATGGGCTCTAAGCGTATTAATTAATAAGGCTTCAGGTTGCTAGTAATCGATAGTAAAGTACCCTCTGATAATGTTATTTATGAAATTGAAAATAATTGGTATAATTGTTTACTTTCAGGTAGCCTGAACTCAAAAGAAATCGCAAAATGATGGAAATAAGCAAGCCCTTTTTTGCCAAGGCGTACCCAGATTTAGACTGCAATGTCCTTCTCCATCCATGGAATGAGAGTTGCGTGGACTCCATTCCATACACATACATGCATTCCTTCATAGGCAGTGCTAAATTCTATTCCTTAATCTATGCGGTAAGTTTGTGATAATGTTAACAGAAGAATATGTACAGGCGAGCAACGTACGAGTCACGTACTAGAGTTGAACCTTTTCATAATAAATTCCGCTATGATTTCTTTAACAAATGTATGAGATGTTAACATGACGTTAATAGCACGATGGTTCACCCTGGTTCGTGATTGAGCTTCCTGGAATGTAAGTTGAAGTGGCAATAGGCAGGCCAAAGCGCTCGAAGCACAAATATCCGTTGAAGGAGAAAGGTTCATAACCACGTATATAGCGACCACGAACTAGAAGACGCAGTATTGACAGACCTACCACTAGGTGGACCGATAACATCGCGGAAATTACGAGCAGTAGACGGATGTAGATGGCAAATTATAGCCATAATGAAGATCCAGATCCAGATCTATAGATCTGTCTGTAAATAAAAATTTGAACTGGCTTCTCTATGCTTGCCTTGTCACATTACGCCACAGCGACCTAGACCAACTGGACTGGCTGGACCAGTAAATACTTTTTTTAAATCTTGGATAATAATGCATGATAGTTAAAAAAAAGTATGGCAGGCAAAAAAAAATTTTTTTTAACAAAAACTTATTTTTGTAGGCACAAATCGCGATGCGAGGAAAAAAGTTAAAAAACAAAGAAGAATGGATCAAAATGGGGCAGTACTATGCCCGGTCTACACTGCTGGGCGCCGTAGTTTGTGGTACTTGCTGTACCTTGGGATGTGTTCTCAGGTAATTTTCTATTTTTAATAATGTATCGTACATTAATGTAGTAATATCTGGGCGAAACTCGGTACCAAGCGTTTTCCCGGAGGTAAGACCAAGCTAGATCGATTTTTCATCCCTGAAAACCCGTATGATGTCGGGTTAGAATTACACCTCTCCATTTCTTCCGTGGATGTCGTAAGAGGCGACTGAGGATATAGGTTAAGGTATGCCGTAGGCGACAGACTAGCAACTTGTCACTATTGTACCTACCGTTTTTGTCAAACTTAAAACCTAAAATTGCTGAAAGTGGCTCCGAAGCGGTAACGTTTCGTGTGCTCTGCCTACCCCATTTTGGGACTAAAGGCGTGATGTTTGTGTGTGTGTGAAAACCCTTACATATCAAATTTCATAGAAAACATTGGAGCCGTTTCTGAGATCTCCATAATATACGTAAATATACAAGAACAACGTATATACAAGAATAAAAGAACATATAACATTTATATATATATTATAAGAATTGCTCGTTTAAAGGTATTAGATAGATTATTAACTCAGATGACTGATCAATTGAGGGCACTTGGATACTTTTAAAAGTGATGTAAGGTTAATTTTTAACACAAAGACAAGATCGATAAAGATTTAGCAAATGCAAATAAAAACCAGTGACCACTTTTCAAAGCCGTCACACATTTCAAAATCTCCGCCCAAATGAGGAGAATTGCGAGTTAAAAAAAACTGAATCATCAGTTAGTTAAATTGTATTAAATTAGTCCAGCCGGACGGATTTCGATTGAATTTGACATGTAAATAGATGGATCTCGATAATAACTCGTTAGGCAGTAATAATTGCCTTAGTAATGGAATAATGTGTAATTAAGTAGCCGTATAATTGTTTTATTTTCCGTATTATTAAATGATAGTTTTGATGATACAATCAATTATTAGAGATATCTTATTGTATTTTTCAGACGAATGCTTGGTAGTAAATTCCAATACCACGCTATTTTTTTAATACCAAGCACGATAAATGGAGTCTGCATATACCTTGAGCCACCTAGCCGGAGAAGTCTAGTCATCAATCTCTTCTCCAGCTTGGTAAGTATTTTTTATCAACTAATCCATTGAAATCAAATGATACGTCACGTTCCGGTCTTTTCAGAAAAAAATCTTCAGGACAAGCGCTGGACAGTGTGGTTTGCGCGCTTGCCATAAATTCATTCACCCTAATGATGGTCTTTTAATAAAAAAAATATAATCGAAAACGCAACGCAACAGCTAAAAAGGGAAAAAAATCAAGTTTCTTGTCTAAAACTCCTTTAAAGGTCGATAGTCGGGGCTCATTGCAAACTGTGGCCAGATCAATAATTACCAGTACTTAATGAATGAACAATGAATATTAAAAAATGTATTATTTATGAAAACCATGATGACAACACATTTTTTAAGTTTTCAACCGCCATGACTCTGCCATCTTGAACAATTCCCAAAAACAAATAGTCACAAAAAAACAGTTATCTAGAACTTTCTCCCAAAAATTCACATTTTAAGAAATGTTTTCCGTATTCTCCTCAATAGACATCCGGAAAAAATGACCGAAAATATTTTTGCCCCAGGTGGGACGGAGACGCTTCGCTCGTGAAATATCAATAACAAAATAATAATGATTGCTGTTCACAGATGTTGGAGTACTGGCTTCGTACTGCGGAAAGAGCTGGTTACATTTCGATGACAAAATCGAAACAGACGCTCATGTTCATGCTGAGTAGTGCGTTCCTTTTCTACCTCATGCGCTTAGAAGGAGACAAAAAAGAGCGAACACCACTATTCTGGTAAGAACCTTTAAAATTGTATCTTACAGAACCTAGCTTTTGCGCACGGCTTTTCTCGAGAGCACAATGTGGTCTGCAGTTGAATTAGGATTTTTAAGTAACACTGTTTGAAGATTATGATTGGTTTTTTGGAGTCTTTTTGTATTTTTTATTTTAACTCCAAATTTGTTACTTTTACGGGTATCCCGTGAAACCATATCGAAAATACAAACTGAGACATGGATGCACAGAAAAACCAGAAAAAGAGACCAGCACTGGGAATCGAACCCAGGTCCTCAGCATTCCGTGCTGCGTGCTATAACCGTGTTATATTAGTTTGTAATTTCGATACTGTTTGAAGATCACAAGTGAAAACTTTCATAATCCTACAATGTGGTTAAGATTTTGGGATTTTACATGAGTAAATCTTAATGCGTTGAAATATTGGGATACAACGGCCCTTGTGAAATTCCAGAGATCTATTCATCTACTTACCAAATTTGTTTTACTGTAAAGGTACTCCTTCACAAAACCTTCCTTTATAAAGAAACAACACACACTCAAAACATCCATTAGCACAATCTTTCGCATTTATAATATTGGTAGGATTTACTTTACTTCCAGTTTCTTCTGAAAAAAATACCTGGGTTTTAATAGAAACAACGTAGGTAAAAAAATACTTTAGTTTACTCGTTCAAAAGTTCAAGCGTCGAATTCGTTAAGTTTATCAATAATTATCTAGGTGTTATCAAATATTGGACTGTATAATGTTGTTTACTAACTCTTGTCTTCACGTGCGGCGTCGCCTATGTAAATCATTTTGATCTGCCAGTGTAATCACAAGATTTTACTAACTTCTCTGGTATCAGTTATATTACATCAACAACATTCCTGTAAAATTGTATATCCATTGGTCGACATTTTGGAATATAACATGTCTATGGCCACATATCTGTATCGTAATGAGATTTCATAAATCATTACAGCATCTGGGCGCGCCGAACCGCGCGCACAAGCAGCAGCAGCAGGGCTACTACGAAACTCGAAACTTGAAGTTCGTGTCGTACCGTCCCTGTTTCTCTCGTATTAAATAGTATAAGTGTCAGAGGGACCGCACGACACGAACTTCGAGTTTCGTAATAGCCCTGCAGATCGTCGCACACCACACTCGTGTTTTAAGGACCCCTATTACGATACAGTTGCATAAATAACTATTAAAGGCCCAAGACTAGAGTACAATCACATTTGTCGTAATTTTTATTTTTCGTTTCTCTAACCACTCGGCCATCCAGTCGTCAACAGCTTTAATCCATTTGTTTAAAAGTCCAAATGTCCACTTCATTAATTTTGTCAATATTATTTATGTGTTATCAGAACAGACTTGTACAGTCATGTTTATATTATGGCGCAGGAAATGATTGTTCATTGATTCAAAGTTTACTTTGTTGTGTTTAAACAAAGGGATGGGTTATGCAGTTGATAGTGATAGTAGGTAAGTATGAATGTGATTGTGATGTCAAAATGTTCCAAGTATGAGTAAAGGTTACACTTCCACGGAAATGGAACGTGGCAAAAGACTTTCAAAATGATAGTGAATTATATATTATAATAGTGTATTATATATATAAGGTTTGAAATAGTTATTTTCGATGTATGTGCATAAAGTTGGCAATTCCCAAGGAGTTTCGATTCTTTTCGACTTTGAATTATAATCCATCAGTAACTTATCTCAGGATAGAAATAAGTGAATTCAACTTTGGAGCTGTTATTTTTTTAAATCTTTCAATAATAGAAAGCTACAATGCCTCTATTGTCATTAAAAGTTTACGTCGATGTGAGAACCTGATTTGTGAGCATAGTTAATAGTAATTAGTAATAGTAGTAGTAGTAGTAATAGTTTATAGTAGTAGTAGTAGTAGAAGTAGTAGTAGTAGTAGTAGGTAGGTATAGTAATAAGTAGTAAATTAATGAAATGTACGTGTATTTTTTTTATTGAAATAAACAGCTAATTTTTTTAGTTGCTACATATTTTATATCCATGCAAAATTACAGCATTTTAACACAGATAGTCTCTGACAGAGCTGCGGATGGACTGACAGACAGACAAACAGATATGGCAAAAGTACAACTACCGTTTTTGCCGTTTTCGTTACGGACACCTATACTCTATTTTAACATTTGAAACTTAACGGTAAAATTTGCACACGTTTTTGAATGAAACAACGAAACTATTTAAAATTGTATCGAAAATACAAACTGAGACATGGATGCAGAGAAAAACCAGAAAAAGAGACGAGCGCTGGGAATCGAACCCAGGTCCTCAGCAATCCGTGCTGCGTGCCATGTCTCAGTTTGTATTTTCGATATGGTTTTCACGGGAACCCGTAAAAGTAACAAATGGAGTTGAAATAAAAAATACAAAAAGACTCCAAAAAACCAATCACAATTTAAAATTGTGTCAACTCCTATATTAAAAACATAATAAATACCGCTAATAAATGTACATGTAGGTATTTGGTAGTAGATTTGTGGTTGAAATACTGAAAAACGTGTTACAATTTGACCGTTCATTCAAACCTTGAATTACACGAAGTATAGAAAGGGTATAAAAGTTCAATATCAGATATCAGATAGTGACTGTACCTCAAAACATCTACTGTACAAATATATGGAGTAAATTAAAAAAATGTACAAAAACAATGTGCCTCATCTTATACACGATTTCATTTCAGGTTATTCACCCCAGAAAAGGTGAAATGGAAAAATGACAATGAAAAAGATGACAGCCCCTGTCCACACAGCGGACCGTGCTTGAGACATATATTCAAGGTAAATACAAGCAGTGGTTTAGCATCCCGTCTTTACCAGTAAAGCACAGGAGAATCGTTAGTAGAGGATACGTTTAAAACGATTAAAAGATAATAAGCACTTTATAGGATTTTTGTACTAAAAACAATATTATCACGTGTAGATCGCATAAAAATTCCTGACCAAACTGTTATTAAATAAAAAATACTTTTTTGTTTGAACATCACACTCATGAATTTAACGAATAGATTTTACTTAGTTATGTAGTTACCTATAGAGAGTTGTATGTGTATTGTATAGGTATCACCCATAGTACCTAAGCTTATATAAGTTAGTTCAGTTTAAAACAAGCTTGACTTAGGATTATCTAAAGAATAGTTTTTTTTTTCAGGGTACCGTTGCGTACTTCGGTGTAGGCACAGCTCTGACGCTAGCCAGAGTGATTCTGCCAAAGATTGGCTCTCCGCTGCGAGCGTTGTCTTCCATCCAACCGAAGCACTTCAGAATGGGCCTCTTCTTCGGTTCATATATCGGTATTTACAGAGTACGATTTGTTACTGTATGCTATCTTGATTTTAAGACAAGGATCACACACACACAATACGAAAAGCATCGTTTTTTCTCTATAATAATAGTATATTAATGACAACACACAAACATCAAGCATGTATTCCCATATGAGGTAGGCAGAGCACACGAAACGTTACCGCTTCGGAGCCACTTTTAGCAATTTTAGGTTTTAAGTTTGACAAAAACGGTACAATAGTGACAGGTTGCTAGCCTGTCGCCTACGGTATACCTTAACCTATATCCTCAGTCGCCTCTTACGACATCCACGGAAGAATTGGAGAGGTGTGATTCTAACCTGACACCAAGAACTTGAATTATAAAGAAATATTTTATATCTGTTTGTTAAGTGTTTTCCGGATAGCCAAGTGATTAGAGAAGTTCACTATGAAGCTTGAGTTCCCGGGGTCGATCCCCCAATCGAGGCAGATATTATGAGTAATACCATATATTTTTTACCTTAATTGCTCAACCTCTGCTATACGTATATAACTAATTAGCCAATCCAGAGTCAAGCGAGAAAACAGAGTTACGAAATCAGATGACTTTATGGATAAAAAAATCTACTTTATCTAGTTAAAAAGAACTTCTTAAAAATAAAGTATTATATAAGTTGTTATAAATACGATCTTTAAAAATTCTGTTAAACATTTTAGCCGCATTTTCTCTTCTGTTATATTCCCGTACTACCATAGCTTCATCATGAACTCGATAATATTTAATCAACCCATTATGCTGTTCATTGCAGGCTGTGATATGTTACCTGTGTCGTAAGCGCGGCGCGGACGCAGCGTTGTACGCGCTGCCGGCTGGTTACCTCGCCGGACTGTCCTTCCTTTTCAGCCCTAGCCTAGGGTTTGCCACTGCTTCCGTCACAGCTGCTTTAAAAGTAAGTATAGAAAATATTATTGCAGTAAAGATTTTTTTTATGTCAAATAGCTGGCAAACGAGCATGCGGGTCACCTGATGGTGTAAGTGATCACCGCCGCCCATGGACACCTACAGCATTATTAGGACTGCGGGTGTGTTGCCGGCCAAGCGGCCGGAGGGGGGAGGGGAGTTGGGCCTCCGGATCTCCCACTCACCGTACGAAACACAGTAGCAAAACTACTATTTTCACGCCGGTATTCTGTGGCAGTGTGGCACTAACCCGGTCGAGCCGGCCCATTCGTACTGCAGCCAGCAAGTGGTTACAGTAAAGCTCTACCACATAAAATAAGAAACATGTTCAATTCCTGTGTCTATGTTTCCATACCTCTAAAGGAAAAACGGAACCCTTATAGCTATAGTATCTAGCTGAAATTAATATCAAATACACAAGTCCCCTGAAGCAGTGAAAAAATTAAACTTCCTAACTCCACTTCTATACATATTGCCGCAACCAAAAAACCTATAAAGTACTTCTGATTATTCCTAAAACTTGATTTTTTCCATGAACAAGTTTTTACAGCAGATACACACACACACACACACACAAACATCACGCCTGTATTCCCAAATGGATTAGGCAGAGATTAATTTGATCTCCATATCCCTTTTCAATTCAACAATCAATTTTCACAATTTAATTTCTTAATCCCCAGTTGTACTCGACGATTCTCTACGAGAAGAAGGTGCTGCCATCTAACGTGCCTCTACCGGAGTTGCTGTATTGCATTTGTCAGGGCACTCTATTCCACGCACGGTTCCTCCATCCGGAGACTTGTCCGAGCTACATGTTTAAACTCACCGACGGAGTAAGCAATGGAAGGTTAGTCTAATGTCTGGTTTTAACCCCTGACGCAAAAAGAGGGGTATTATAAGTTTGACCGCTATGAGTGTCTGTCTGTGTGTGTGTGTGTGTGTGTGTGTGTGTGTCTGTCTGTGTGTCTCTCTGTGGCACTGTAACTCTTAAACGGGTGGACTGATTTGAATGCGGTTTTCTTTATTTAAAATCAGGTTTTTAGCGATGGTACTTAGATAATTATGTTTTTGAGATATAAAAATTGACTTGGGCGTTAGGAGGCTCTATCGCTTAGTGACCTGTGATATTTTTTATATTTTCCTTGATTACTAGCTGTTGCGTGCGACTCGGTCCGCGAAGAAGTATGAAAAATAGTTCACATCCTTTTCTCAGACCTACCGAAAATTGACAAAAAAAATCATAAAAATCGGTCGAGCCGTTTCGAAGGAGTTTGGTCACAAACATTTTTGAGGTGTGATATTTATTATATTAGATTAATCATAGTGACGTTTTTTGTTTCAGAACTAAAGAGCTATCAGACAACATCCAGGCAGTTGCAAGAATGGCATTGTCGATAGGATTATAAAATTATTGTTAAGCATTTTTTATTGTTTATTAATCATAGGAAATTCGGTGAATGTCTTTGAGAACTAAAGGGTTCTGTAGTGGAATGGTGTATGTAGAGTGAAAAAAATCATATAAATAATGTAGATAGAACCTTGTGCAGAGTGGTGCTACTGATGGTGAACATATTGAAAATGAATGAATGAATTTCAGTAATACTTAAAGCTTGGATATTTCGTAGTACGCCATGTTTCCAGAACCCATGGAGTCGCTATTTGGTGCATTTTTTTAAGTTGATGTCTCAGTTAGTAACATTGTGTAAGTAATATGAATCCGTAAAAGGTCAAAAAGTACCTACAGAGCATTCAAAAATATTAAAATCAGTGTTATCATTTTTTTTTAAACTAAACTCACAAAACATATAAGATAATACGAATATAAGTTATTCAAGAGATTAACCAGTTTAATCCATTTTACTGTCATTTAATACTTGAATTTACTGATTGTTTTTATAAACAAATCGAACGATTGTATAAATAGATTTAACAGGTTTACTCATTAAGCCAAAGTAATGACTTTTAATACCTACTTAATATTATTTAATTCAATAACTTTCACTTTGAAAAATATTTTAAGGAAATAGCAACTCCATGGATCATAGTACAAGTCTTTGTAATAAATAATATTAAAAGCCATGACTCACTGTGACAACGTTCTGCAAAGTGCATACAACCTCTACAATAACATACGTTCAAATGTTGCATAATTTAAATGTTGTATTTAATTAGAACTAAATCGGTAACTGATGAATAAAGGATAATTATTAAATTTTTGGTAACTACTCTAACTTTCATTTTCATATTACAATGAATTAAGGGATCCTAGAAACATCCACGTTCTGTTATTACCCTCTTTTTAATCCTTCTGCTCCCATATACCTTTCCGAGCGTTTCAGCTACTTGACTGCTGGCGTCAGTATCGGTTACGAACGAGTGTAGGTACCAATCTCCTTTTAGCCTGTCCTTCTACCTCTTTCAAAACACACCTTAAATCTTTTACAGTGCAATCTGCCAGGCTGTGAAATTGGCTACCGACCTCCATCAGGCAATCTCCCACCGTGGGATGTTTCAGGGAAGGCTTGAAAAGGATGTGGCTTACACCTTCTCCTTAAAGATTTGAGAACTTTCCTTTGTGTTATTTTCATGAATTATATGTGTTATGGTTACTTATATATATAGTAGTTTATTTATTTATATTGTAATTTATGTATTATATTGTTTTAAGCACTACCTAGCTAGTAGCCTACCAAGTACCTAGTAGCTTCCACTATATTTGACCCGGTTACAGCTCATTACAGCCACCCGGCACCGCCTCGCCTCGAGCGGTTAGTATTCTTCATATGGATTTGTGTGGGCTTGCGCTCACTACATCAACTCCGTAGCGTCACCGGATCGCCTCACTCGCGAGGTTGCCACGCGCGGTCGGCGATGCGGCGCTCTCCATCCCCCTACTCGGAAATTCGTGGACCGCGCGAGGTCCACTCGTTATCAACGCGCCGTCCGCGTGGTTCATTATGCGTTTCCACCAAAGATGCGCGAGGATAGAAACGCTTCATTTACCTATTCTTGCACAGCACATCTGGTTGAAACAGCTGAGGAAAGCGAGGTTGGGTAAATGAAGCGTTCCTATTGGTTCATGAAAAACACATTCTTCGCAACACATCTTCGCACATTTCTGGTGGAAATGGAGTCTATCCCGTTAAAGTAGAGCAGGGCTAACAGTTCTAGCTTCTGTAGACTCCAAGTGCCAGCCGAGCACCATCAGTTGTTCCTGCGCTCCGACTTCTAACCGAAAGGGTATGGTTTTCCATCGCTTTAGGGAAACCAAGATAAAAATAAACCTTGTGTTATCGTAAGTTTCTTATTCTGTATACATATTTTATTAATTTTACTGCACATTGGGAATTTGTAACCGTAAGCCACAAAATATACACAGAACGACAGCGGTTCATATACAGCCTCGTAAACAGGCCCGCCGCACTCCTGACCCGACCCACTGTCGTTTTGTGTGTGTTTTGCGCTTAACACTATCCCGGTATTTGTCCCACCTCCGGTTTTTCTGTGTGCACAGTCTCCCCTGTCACCGTTGTCGGATTTTCACTCTGAGTTGCGCTATGGCCTCCGTCAACTTTCTGAGCTTTGCCTCGGTGAGGAGTTGTGTCTAGAGGATTGATTATTATGACCTTCTTCATGTGGTCAGTAACCGATGTCTTACCGACTGGGCCGTTGCCGAATCTACATATCGCGTCGCACTGTAAAGGAAAAATAAAATTAGTTTAATTATCCATCTCACTTGATTATCACTGCTATAATCTTTCTTCTTCTTTGTCGGACATTTCTGACAGAACAGTCGTGGTCTCGTAACACGTCGAACAAGTTTATACTACGTCAGTTGTCCCTGGTTGTCACTTTTTTGGTGTAAGTGTTACGATAAGAGGAGTATTTTTTAGGGCTTTTGTCTGGTCAGTCCAGCGCATGGGAGAACTTCCTCTTGATCTTTTCCCATTGATCCTTTCCTGTACCACTAATCGCTCTGTAGAGTGTTTCCCACGTCGAGTCACGTCCTGCTCCATGTCACTGCTTTATTAATAGGATCTGATTGTCTAAGACAAGACAGTTGGTCTAATAACTAGCCCATGAGGTAAACTAAAGGTTGGACCTGTAGCCTCTGAAGCAGAGGATCATGGGTCCAAATCCGATGATATATATGAAGACCATGATGTATACTTTGGGGTTCAATAGTTTATGCAGAAGTTTAGACCTGCTGTTGGCTATAGAAGTTGTTTTTGTTGCCACCGCAGCCCGAATAGATGGTCTCCTTGCAAACATGCCACAACTCGTCGTAGTACCATCTCTTGGTATCGCCAAAGCAAAAACCGTAGTCGAACCTCAAACTGCAGTAATGTGGTCGGATTTCTGTGAAAAACGGTGGTGTTACTAAGAGTTAATGTCATTCAGTGAAAATGGAAAATCGTCCGTATTGATTTCCATACAGAAAAGATTTTTTGGAATATTTTTGTATTTTTTTATTTCATTTCCAAATTTTTACTTTTACGGTCGATCCCGTAAAAACCGAATTTGAAAATACAAACTGAAATATAGATGCACAGAAAAAACAGAGATAAAATAAAATCCGCCATCACTGGGAATCGAACCCAGGTCCTCGGTAACGTTCCGTACCGCGTGCTATACGGCCGATTAGCACCACGTCGTCCTATCATCGTGTTTTTTTTCTGTGCGTATATTGACCAGTTTGTTTTTTCAAATTCCATACAGAAATTTCTAGAAAAATCTCTTAGTTATTTTTATTTTTTGTCGATTTAATTTGTGGAAAACTTTCATAGGCTTTAAGGTGAACTGTATATTAATTAAGTTATAAGACATGCGAAGACGATTCAGTCGATAAGCAAAGTCAAGCTCTATTGTAATTGAGTTCCGTGTTACGCGATGAAACTTGAAGAGATTAAAATTTTCTGATATTAGGTTTAATAACACTAAAATCGCTAAATGAGTTTGAACGATAATTTGTTTATTATTACGAAATATTTTAAGCTACATGGATATATATATATTTTTTGTTCTTTCAAGATTCAATATGGGCCTAAAACATTCATGGCGTGGAATGGAAAAAAGCAAATGGTACCCAAGCTAACCGAAAAGTACTATACGCCACGGCTGACTACGAATTGACCCAAAACATGTCGAGCTAAACTTGATTTAAGACGAGAGTTATCCGGTACAATATCATTAAATAATTATGAGAGAGTCTCGCGGTAGTTTTATGTTAAAAATTCACTTACTGCGTCCAAACTGAGTGAGACAAGTATCAATGCATTCACTGAACGTGTCAAATCGATTTCCGTTGCCCATGCAGCCCCCCCACTGGAACCTTCTGGTGCAGTTCATGTCCAAAGGGTCGAAGTAGTACATATTTATGGCGGCACGGCATGGCCCAGGATCTGGCTTGAGCAAACAGGTTTTGTCGGCAACTAAAACCAAAAAACAAATTAGTAACTTTTAGAGTTAATTTTTTTCAAAATTTTTTGTAATTTGAACGGCCATCTATCAGAAGGCATGCTAATTGCGAGAATTCGCACAAAATAACGGCACTATTCGCATGTTCTTTGGGAGATGGCGGATGCCAACCAAAGGTATCCGTGTGTAAACTTAATAGATCCAGCTTTCATTTATTTATTTATTTATCAAGAATATCCTTAACTTATTTACAGTTTCCCAACACATTAGGCTAATAACAGACAGCCAAGATTCAATGCTTTAGACCTCATGAATCATGAAATCATCATCATGATTCATGAATTTTACTAATTATAATCATCAGTTAAATGTACATAGTTATATTTAGCTAAAGTATTACATACATAATAATATACCTATATTATGTATGACTATACAACTAATACAATTACAACGAACTAGAAACAAATTTACTAATAATGTGAATAAATTCGTTAACACTACATATATATATGGAATATATCCATTTCTGGGTGCTGACCATTTAGCGCATTGAACGCAATGAGCGCTTGGGGTGACACTCTTTCCCGGCCCGGATAACACCGGCATGGAAGTACCGGCCCTGTTTTTTGTGTACACGCCCATAGAAACTGACAGGAGCTTCTATGGGCGTGTACACGAAAAACAGGGTCGGTATTTCCATGTCGGTATTATCCGGGCCGGGAAAGAGTGTCACCCAGCGCCTGCGCGCTGGGAGCATGACGAGCGCTCACCGAGCACACCGCTCCCTGCGAGTGCCCTAAGTGCCCTAAGTTTCGATCGCGTTTGCGTTTAAATCTAAATTTGTATGCAAACACGAACAGCACCTCCAGCGGAACGTTTGCGATGTTCGTGTTTCCATACAAATTGAGATTTTAACGCGAACGCGATCGAGACGTATTTTTTAACCGAAAACTTACACTAAGGGTAGAGAACAGTCGTCGCGAGCGCAACAAACGGTACCGGTCCGGCACAGAGAGACGACACCGCCTCTCAGTAACACGATTGTCCACTTTATTATGAAGGAGCAGATAGTAATAGGTATATTAGGTTGATTCTAGGGTGTAAAGCCGCACCGTTCCCGTCACAAAATAGACGAGATTAAGAAAGGGTGGTACCCATAAGTATAACTTCCTATACAGAAATCTAGGAAATTTGGATTGAAGTTACGGAATTTTACTATACATAAACATTAAATACATAAACATCACGCCTATGTATTCCCAAATGGGGTAGACAGGGCACACGAAACGTCACTTCGTCACTTCGGAGCCACTTTTAACAATTTAAGGTTTTAAGTTTGACAACAATGGTACTACCTACAATAGTGACATGTTGCTAGCCTGTCGCCTACGGTATACCTTAACCTATATCCTCAGTCGCCTCTTACGACATCCACTACACTATACTCTACTACATTCGTCAAATTTCATGTCCCTGAGCCTAGCGGTTCAAATTTTGCGATTTAGTTCCGATCTGATGATAATTTTGGAATAACAAATAATCTATTGTTATTCTCTTTGAGTATTTATCTAGCTAAATACTCAAAGGTTATTCTAGACGCACAGCTATCTACATAGGTACCAGATTTCATCCAAATCTTTCCGTTTCAACGTGAGTAAAACAAAAAATCCCGTGGATATTCCCAAAAATTATAATCGTGATCTTCACTGTCATTGCACTAAAACTAAAACGACTGTGCCAAACATAACTCTAAGTCCAGCGGTTGAGATCCAGCTCTCTTTAAGGAAGGGCTAGCTAGGGCAGCAGCCCAGAGAGTGCGGAACGCGCGCCAAAATTAAGTCATAATCAATATATATTATGCCTTTTTTAGGGTTCCGGAGTCAAAATGGCAAAAACGGAACCCTTATAGTTTCGCCATGTCTGTCTGTCTGTCCGTCCGCGGCTTTTCTCAGGAGCTATCAATGCTAGAAAGCTGTAATTTTACACGCATATATATGAAAACTATGCCGACAAAATGGTACATTAAAAAAAAATTTTTTTTGGGTACCTCTCATAGACGTTTTAATCCAACCCTATAGTTTGGGGTATCGTTGGATAGGTCTTTTAAAACCATTAGGGGGTTGCTAAGACGTTTTTTTGATTCAAATCGAGCGTCCCTCCCCCACTAAAATATAAACCCAGGATGATAGTAAGTACGAGAATTAAATCATTAAATCACTGGCTCATGCATACATGTTAGTCTTAAGGTGGTACGAGTATCAAATTTACAAGGAAAACTATAACGGTTCAGTTTGCTTGAAAATTATTAGAAGTTTTAAAGTAAATAGCAGCCTACGGTATAAAATTTACCTAAACTTGGAAAATTGCGTATAAAATACGAAATCCTTAGAAAAGTATTACTTAATTTTTCGTAATGACTACGGAACCCTATTTTGGGCGTGTCCGACACGCTCTTGGCCGGTTTTGTTAAAATATGAAAGGGCCATAATAATGACTTGCCCAGGGCGCCTTGTTGGTAAAAGCGGGCCCTGATTATGAAGCATCTAAACTTACTTTTCGGAGAATAAGTGGTTCTTCTGTGTAATTCTTTTCTAACTGTATTATACTCTATTTTCCCATAGCTACTACTAATACAAAATAATAACACTAATACTTTAAACGAGTCCATTGTGAAAGAACTTCACGTAATAAAAATATGTTCGTATTGCATCGGCTTCGGAATAAGCAATGAAATTGAGTTGTTTATTGCGATTTTTTATGTGATTTTTATTTTTTGCATTGAACCAAACTTGCGTGATGTCGGACGAATGCAATATCGTCGACGTAAAAATAAATCGCAACGGAAATTGAATGGAAAAAGCAAGTTTTTTTTTTAGCCAAAGCGAAAAACAACTGCATTGTTTTACTTACGAGTATAACCAAGTTCTCCCGCGAAAAGTTATTGACAACAATTGCGTTATAAAATAGACATTTTTTTTTCGTGATTATGAAAAAATAACCGTTAAAATAATATTTAATGTATATTTCTATGCCTATACCTGCTTGTGACTTTCATAGCGTGTTTATTTAGTAATAAGAATACCGACAACGAGGGTGAATATTCGAGCACTTTGACCGGTTGGTTAAACGTAATTTACCATCCCATGCTAGTAAAGCACAACGGAAGGACAATTCGCAAGAATTCTAATCAAGCTTGATTTAACACCGGTACCAAACTAAGACAATTTCATTAAAAAATAACTCTAAAGCCGGCCACACACGCTAGGTTATAACCGATAGCACTGCCTGCCTGCGCAAGCAAAGTTTAAATATATGCAAATTGATATTTTTTGGTTATGCCCGCACAAATGAGCTAAGCAGGCATAACTACTGGTTTTAACCTGGCTTTAGCATCATCTCTTTTAAAAATACTTGCCGAAACGGTAATGATGAAACAAACGCTGAATGAATATTTTAGTAGAGAACATGGGTGGTAATTAATGAAAAAGAGTCCAACATACAAAATAGTTTAAAGCTTCCTCCTGACATAAATAAATACGAGGTATCAAGTTACTTTAATTATAGAATCGTTACTTATTCTCGACCCAATCATTTGTAAGGCATTCTTGAGGCCGAAAATATGAAGAGTCCCTTTGGTACAATGTAATATCAAAATGAGATGGGTGGCGCAACTCTATACACGACCTCGTAAGGTCCACGGTAAATTTTGATCGATCATCAATAGAATTTCAAACTTAACGTCAATTAGTGAAGTTGACATTCGTTTTGACGTATGTCCTAAATTTAGGACGTTGGGCTTTACGAGGTTATACCAATGAGGATGTGCTAGCGGATGTCCTTCACATTTGCCAAACTATTGCCACACACGAAGCGACATGGAATTATTATTATAACTAGCTTTTGCCCGCGGCTTCGCCCGCGTGGAATTCGGTTATCGCGCGCTGTTCCCTCGGGAACCTGTGCATTGTTCCGGAATAAAAAGAAACCTATGTCACTCACTCGCCATAAACTATATCAATGCCAAAAATCACGTCGATCCGTTGCTCTTTTTTGACGTGAAAGACGGACAAACATACAGACATACAAACGCAAAAACATACAAACACACACTTTCGCATTTATAATATTAGTATGGATTAATACATGAAAGCCAAGCCCTCGTTCTGAGAGGAGGCGTGTGCCCAGCAGTGGGACGTATGGCTGGGATGGTAATACATGAACCTTTTTTGCTGTTGTACAAAACCTTCGTGCAATAGTGTGACTCACGCTTGGCCGTTATCAAATGATATTTACAGTAATTTATTGAATCAGGCATTACTTAGCGGTGGTCCATATCAATGAACTAAACTTCCGCGCGGGTCGCGGGTGAGCAAAGTAATTGTTTTAGTTTATTGATCATTTACAGTAACAGAAAACTGCATCTGTTCAATAAGGAGTTTAACAAACTAATCAAGAGTTTAAATATTACACCACAAATCTCACCGAATCACTTGAACAAAAGAAATAAAAACAAAACGCTAACAAATCTACTATCACGAACTCCACTAAAAAAGTTAGCACTCCCTTTTAAATAAAAATCCCGTTCTGCTGCGACTTTGATTGAGAAGTCCCGGGATAGCGGGGATTTCCCGGGCTCCGGGAGAAATATCTTTCAGAGTGGATTCCTTTTTGTTTTGTTATGGTAGTCCGTTGGATTTTGTATTGACAGTGGTTCGGTTCGGGTTCTTAGCCGGTTTGTTATGTTAAACCTTTGCGGACTCCTTACGCGTCTGTATACTTTTAGTTCCCGATAAACGTGGTGCGTAAAAGTTTGGAGCATTTGAATCTTTTCGCTGTTTTATATTATGTGAATGTGCGTGAACCTATGCGTGCTTGGATGCTACGTGCGTCTCTGTGTGTCTTGGTGTTCTGTGCGCGAGTGTGTGTGTATGTGTGTGCATGCGTGAGTGTGATGTTCCGCAATTTCTGCAAAAATGTGTTTGCAAAAATAATTAACGACCGACCGACCAACATTGAAAATAATAATAAATTCTTTTTTTACGGGCTACTTGGCCCTTACAATAAATACCTTACAGACTAACATACATAATAATAATACATAATGGAATGGACGACCGGGTAGCCTAGTGGTCAGATAACCTGACTAAGAAACTTGAGGGGGGGCTTGGGGTTCGATCCCCGGTCTGGGCAGACATTTGTATGAATATACCAATGTTTGTTCTCGAGTCATGGGTGTTTACTGTTTAAATATGTATTTAAGTATGTATTTATCTATATAAGGACGTTTATCCATTGCCTATACCCATATAACAAGCTTTGCTTATTTTGAGACTAAGCCAATGAATTGACGTAAATTGTTCCATGATATTTATTTACTTATTTAATTCGGAACAAACGTTCGAATCATGATAGAATTGACGTCAAATATTGCTCGAAAAAAGGGTTATTGCAAAGATACCTAGCACTTCTTTAAAAAGTGTGTGTCAGCACGAGAAGCGACAGTATTGGAATTAGTTCTAGAAGTGCATAGTAGATCAAATCTTCATATAAATTCCTAATTACATACGCTGCAATTACATTATCCAATTCCGTTGTATTCTGTTAGTGAATGCAGTTTGCGCTTACCGGGCGCTTGGCGATGTAAATCTGCATCCCAGATTTAATTTAAAGGCGTTGCACAAAAACTGTTTTAGCAAACAATAATCTGCATTCATTGGACATTGCTTTTGATGTTTTTTTTTTAAAACAGACGAAAGATCAGGAGATAAGAAACTAAATCATGTTCGGTGTATTGAACAAATATTATCTAAGGGCTCAATGAGCCTTATTTAGTTAATTTTGGTTTCATTTCGTCTAAAAAGCAGCTCTGCTGGTCTACGTAGCAAATTAGGTATTGGTCTAAGTAGCAAGTAGTCTAAGAAGCAACTGGTCTAAGTGGCAACTTGTCTAAGTATCAAGTGATCTAAAATTCTTTGACTCAAAGTCGACGGAGCTCCGCTTCACGGAGCTCCTATTCCGCGTGGCTGAGGCGCTTCGCGTCTTGACGCAACTCTAACCTAACTTTTTCAAGTTTTCGGCAAAAACAGGTTAGGAGTTGCTTTTTAGACCACTTGCTACTTAGACCAGTTGCTACTTAGACCAGCTGCTTTTCAGACCAGTTGCTACTTAGACCAGCTGCTTTTAAGACCAGTTGCTACTTAGATCAGCTGCTTTTTTAGACGAAATGATGCTAATCCGTATTTCAGTGGTCCGCCCGAAGTCGCTCGCTTCATCTTTCATAATGCCTGCTAAGAAATTAAATTCGCTCTCATCGTCTATATTTCCGGATAGATATTACCTAGAGCACTTCAAGCTTAAAGGCTGTGAGTGAACCAATAAGATACACCTTTAACCTAATACGCACTTTTCATCAGGTGAAATAGCAATCGGGCAAATATTCGAGCGTTTTGACCGAGCGGTCAAACGTCATAAGCTGTTAATATAAAACAACGGAAAGACAAGTCTCAAGAATTTTAATCATATTCAGCATCGGCATTGTCTTCAATTTTCATAAAAAAACAACCCTGGGCATTACCTCTTTTAATAACACCTTCGAAGACACCAATGACAAAAAAAAACGCTGCAAAAACGCTGAATATTCGCCCTATCGCGGGTCAGGTTTATGTTATAAAAAGATTTCGTGGAACGGCAGAAATAAATCTCTTACGTCTTTAACCCCTTTGCCAAAACTGAATCCACAGAACAAATCCATGTATCTAATTATCGAGCCTGCTCACAAAATTTCAACGAATGCAATCTGTCGTGGAGAACAGACAGTCGGACACATAAAAGTATCTTTGCCCAAGGTAAAACTGAGACGCTAACGCTAGCTTAACTAGTCAATTAAACTAACTAAGACTTAAGACACTAATAGATATATAGCATTTCGAGCTGAATTTTATTAAACTAGAATAATAATAAAATAAATCAATATATTTATTAGCAATAAAGTTTGAGTTATGTTATTACGCATCTTCCAACAAGACTATCTTATACTATGACACAGCCCCATAATTCAATCATCTACTTTAACCGTTTAAGGAAACGAATCGACGAAAAAGTCATACTAGTAACTAAAACTGTTACTTTTACCCGACAAAAATACAATATTCAAATCACATGTTCACAAAACTAAAACACACCAAAACTCAACGCTGCTTTGTCAAAAACTTGGTTAAACCCACTGCAACAATGTAAGTTCCTGTTGCAAGTAGGTATCAAACTTTAATTACAAGAAAGTTTGTAAACACAGCGAAGCCGTGTCCCATAGTTTGGGCCACAATTAACAATGCAAATGCGAGGCGAAAGCTGTTCAGAATTTCATACCGCGAATACATATGGTAATTGAGTTTTAGCTTGAGAAAAAGTCATAGAATAGGATTTGAACTGGCAACTCGTTAAGATTTTGTGCCGCTAGAGCCCCAGTTGGCGCGGCGCGCGCGCAGCCGATGGAGGGACAGATTCTTCATTGGGTAATTTTTAGATAGGTACATGGCAGAGCAGAAATAATTTTCGTTCCTTTTTTTCTGATTTTTCCAATATACTGGTTTACAGTGCAGTATGGCTGACAACAGTTTTTTTTAATGACAGCGACACAAAATGATATTACCGGCAATGCCTGAATGATTGATTCTGAAGTGAAAGTTCAAAATTGTGAATGCTTAGCCACAGAATAAATAATTTCCAATATTCTGGTTTACAGTTTTTTTATTAATGACACTGACACAAAATTTTAATGATATTACCGGCGATGCCTGAATGATTGAATTAAAGTTTCTGAATACAAATTTATGCTTAGCCACAGAATAAGTAATAGCGCACATTTTGTTATGTGCCCTTTTTCTTTACCCATGAATAATTTTGACATGTCCGGCGATGTCTGCATGCTTTTTTCGTTTAGATCGCATTTTCAACCGAAGTTATGATCAGATTCTATCCTTTTTTTAATAGATGATCTACGGGTGAGAACAATCAGTAAATTCTAATTTTTGTACTGATTTGGCTGTCTGTATCACCTCAGAAAGGCTGTGCCGTCGCCTCAGCCCGAGTCTCATTTACGCGCCGAGTTTCGGAGTTCGTTAGTATTTTGTCTTGGCTGACTTAATTTATGTATGTATTATAAAGTTACGATGCCCTGCGTACGGCGTAAGTGGGCTTAAAAACTGAAGGAGAAAGAGTTTCAAAGCGAACTTATGTTTTGGATGTAAACTTTTCAAACAGTACCAAGTTTTATGTCTGTATAATATCGCTTCACTACAGGCCTTCACTAATGGCTCAGTTTCTCAGCGATTCGTTTACCATGCTACCAAGATGTTAGACAAATGTTAAAGATGTTGTTTTGCTGTGATGGTGAACTGTGGCTGAGATCGAATTCATTGTAATGTGGTGGTGGCGATGGTTCGGGGTGGAGGCGGCGGAGCTGCGTGAATACACTTTTGTTGCATAGAACTAACTATAGTAAGGTCGCTGAGCAGAATAATCCTACTAATAAATACGAAAGTTTGTATGTGTGTGTATTTGTGTGTTATTCCGTTATTCCCACTGAATAGGGGTAAAATCTTGAAATTTTAACCGCTGGGTTTAGTCTTGAAATTTGGACAGTTGTTCTTAACACAACCTCAATGAAGACCAGGATATTAATTTTGGTAATTCCCAGGGGATTTTTTTTAAATTCCGGAATTTCAATTCTACCAGATCGAATAGTTGAGCGCGAGAAGCCGCGGGTAAACTTTAGTTGTTTATATAGTTCATTGATGGGGAGCTCCGCATAGTAACACCTGATTCAGTTATCATCATCATCATATCAGCCGTAGGACGTCTACTTTTTGGCATAGGCCTCCTCATAGATCTCCAATTGCTTCGGTTGGGAGCCGTGAATCATCCACAGAGAACCCGTGGCTTTAACCAAGTCAAGTCAAGTCAAGTCAATCTCGTTAGCGCATACCTCCTACACTGAGCTTACCGATTTGCGGTCTCCATTAGAGAACTTTTCGGCCCCAACGCCTATCTGTTCTCCGTACGGCCTGCAATGACTATTGCCACTTCAACGAGCTAATCATCACGTCTATCAGCCAAAACACGTCCACTGCTGGACATCGGCCTCCCCCAGGGCTCTCTACTCAGACCGGTCTTGTGCTTTCCCAGCACCAGCCAGTTTTAACCAGGTCGTCGCTCCATCTTGCTAGGCCTACCGACAGCTCGTCTCCCCATCCGCGGACGCCATTCGAGAACCTTCTGACCCCATCGGCCTGCGAGCAACGAGCTAGTAAAATTCAATAAATTAAGAATATTTATTTCAGGCTTCGTGTTCAGTTCAGACCCAGCTTCATATTGTTGCTCAGTGACATAATTTCACCTAGCTAGTGATTTATCTATTACACTTACTCGCCCATGTGGCAGCTTCAAATGACGACGTCAAACTTTCCTTAATACTAAACCCATTCAAATAAGTGACCTAGAATCTAGAATGCAAAATCCAGACGTCGCTAGACGCGGACGGACGCAGCTTGGTGGCGGAAGTCTGTACAGAGTATGCTGTTTCAGATAGTCTCTTAAAATATTTGGCACACAACCAGTGGTTTAAGAGCTTACGTAACATAAAATACGAGCCGTGGTAACCTAGTGGTTTAGACATAGACATATCTTTATTTAATTTTCTCCAAAATTTCCGTAAAAGTTGATATTATTCTTTACTTAATATGATTGCAGGCACTAGCGGTCGACAATAAGAAAGAAAGAAAGCAATTATTCGTAATTTTTTTAAAGTTAAAGAAGGAAAAAAAAATTGTTGGCACAAGTCGTATACAGCCAAGTTTAATGGTCGGTATCAGATATTTTGTTGGAATTCCAGACTTTTTTTATTAAAGAAGCCATGAATGTTGGCACAAGTCGTATACAGCCAGTTTAATGGTCGGTATCAGATATTTTGTTGGAATTCTAGACTTTATTTTGCATGAATGAAAAAAGGTGGGAAAGAGGAAGAAAAATATTGGAATAAAATTAAAATTAGATATTTGTATGAATATTACGAATTTTAGTTTTCGGGTCTTGGATTTTTAGGGGCTGTTTCACCATCCAGTGATTAGTGTTAACTGGCGGTTAGGTGTGATGCCGTCTCTATTTGTTTTGTTCGTATAGACGGAGACGGCATCACATTTAACCGTTAGTTAACGCTAATGAATGGATGGTGAAACAGCCCCTTAATTATGTATATAAGTATGTATTTTCTCTATATAAGTATCTTTATCCGTTGCCTAATATCCATAGTACAAGCTTTTCTTAGTTTGGGACTAGGTCAATTGATGTCAAGTGTCTCTAACTGTCTGTCTCTAACTCCCATAGTACACTGTGCAGTGCACCCTCGGTCTATGTCTGTTCATTAGAGAGGTCTTAATTCAATTTTTCTACCTTGGTTCTAATTGCGACCTGCTTATAATTTTCTCCTCATTTACGCACACAATTAGTCGGTGCCGTTTGTTTAAGGCGACGTAAGAGATCTTTAAACTGCTTTTATTCAGCTGGCAGTTTTTGTTTGAGTCTCACACATTGTTTATTTGTGTTGTTTGTTGGAAAGTCGGAACGGTTGTTGTTTCTAATGTTTATTTACTTTGTATTAAAGTCGGTTATGCGTTTGTGGAATATGTGCTAAGCAATAAATTCACGGCCGACGGTATGCGTAGTCTTTAATTTGGCTTTTGGAAAGAGCTATTCTAGAAGTTTCTTAGCGTGATAGAACTTAGAAGGTGGTCGATGTATAAAAGTGGACTTGTTGTGGCTGCTGATGAATAAATTCATAATGCAATTAAAGTCAATTGAAATCGTGATGATAAGTATGCCGTTTTGGCCAGTCAAGAATCTATCGAAATGCCGAAAAGTGGCTAAGGAATAACAGCCTACCTCCACCGTACCGAGCTTATCGGTATACTCTATTTGTTCTAACATGATTCAAATGACACATGATGATTATGTAACTTTCTAAGACGGTAACTAATTTTTTATTTTCTCCAACAGAGATAATGCTTGAAAAAATGAAATCTCATTAAAATTGCTGATTGTTCGAATATTTGAACTCAAATTTGCTAACAAATTGTTAAGTTACTGCGTAGGCACTGTGTTATATTAACTTACTTTCTTTAATGAACGCCCTTACAATGTTGTTTCAATACTTTCAATAGGCCGCAATTACTAAAGGCGAGGGTTATCAGTTAAAATAAAAGCGGTAAAATAAACGAACTTATTATTAATTTGCAAGATTGTTCGTCAGTCTCTTCTTCTTCTCGTGTCGATGGCTTCACTCGTTTAAAGTATTCGCGAAGAAGTATGTTTATTGCCTTGTCCGTTGCATCTAGGTCTCGCCCAGTACAGGTGGACGGGATGCTGGGCAGGACATCAAATGCGACATGCTCTGGGAAGCCGTCCCACAGACACTGGGTGTTTGGGTTTTCAGGAAGCCCCATTTTGCAAGGTTTTCCTTACACGGCCAACCTGAGTCCGAAGTCTATTAAGGATTTCCAGGTTGACCATGGTTGTTTGGCCCAGCTGGTAACGACTCCGCAGGACTCACAAATCCATCAGGCGGGGCACGCGTGGTTCTCCACCGTGAGAGTCTGGTGCGGGATGGGGAATCCGAGATAGGCGTGGCACTCAAAAAACTTCGCCGCTCCTTAGGCGGGCTTATGGCAGCTTGTGATTAGTGTCAGAAAGTGACACTACAAATGTTGAATAAATTATAATTTAAAATTCAAATAAGACTTTCAGCTCTACAGCGTAACGTTTAAACCAACAAATAATGCTATTGCCACTTTTAGCACTAGGTACATCAGGTACATGCAAAAGTACCTATCGATAGTTTGCGTAACAGTAGGCGGGACTCTAGTTACGTCAATTTGGCATCTGTCATTTGAATCATGTTAGAAAAAAATAGAATATAGTTTACTGGATACTCGTAAACTGGGCTATTTAATGAAACAGCTGTCAAATGACAATAGAAATACCACAAGCGTTCCAGAAATCACTATTTTTTCTCAGTCATTACTTTTAAAGAAACTTTACATTCTGAATTTTCATTTAAACCATCCGTGCCAAATTTTGTGTCAATCTAAAAGTAAAAATTAAATTCAACTTGTAAAATGGGTGTTATTTAAGCAACAAACGTTTCAAAATTTAAGCTCACTATAGATTTTTGCCAGACCTATTTTTTGCTGCAATATTATATTTATATTTTAATTAATTTTCAGATAATTATATCCATTATTGTTAGTAAAAAGCATACAAAAAACTTATCAATCTATTGTTAGTAAAATTACAGGTAGATGTCAACAGTTTAAAATAAAAAATAAAAAAATGATTACAAAATTAATAAAAATTAAATGTCCAAAAATATATATAAAATTAAAGGAGCCGTTGGAATGGTATAAATGCCAATTATGTGAATTACTCAAAACTTATTAAATCTGAATATAGTTCAGCAATAGTTCAATATTGCTTAGCCAAAACTTGTGTACCTTCTCTTTGCAGTCCAAATGCAGAGTATTTATCCACTTTTAGGAAATAGGTCTTTGCCATGAATGCTTTTCGCACATCCAGTATAAATATAAGTGCGACAGGATTAAATTGAATTAAAACATTAATTTTATCAACACAAATAAAACAACAAAAGACAAATTAAACAACTTCAAACATATTTGAAATTTTATTTCTGTGTTATGTACAACAATTTTATATTTAAAAATCTTTGGATAAATCAATAAGTCATAACTATGCTAGCTAATTCGTGATTTTAAAGGCTAAAATTTTATTTCGTTTATTCTTCATAAAATTCTCCACTGATGATGATGCCACTTAACTTACAACCATCTAAATAACATAATAATAAGTGGGTTCGGTTATTGTACGATCCCGTATTTGTAGACCCAAAATAAACGGCGAAAATGCACGACCTAATTCAAACCCATGACAATTATCGGATATATTATAGTCATTCATTCCAGCTCGACAATTACAGGTCGTACATTAACTGCATTCCGTAGTGCCTTTTGAATATGGAGTTTTGGAGCTTTAATTGTTTTGACACAAAGAACATGTTGAACGTGTTTGCGTTAATTTCTGTGCCTTTGTCACATCACTCGTAGAGTGTTGTCCCATTGTTATGGTTGACCCGTAGAAATTATATTCTCTTTGCCAGTTTCTACCCTGTGCCTGCTATTAACACTTTATCGACTTAATGTTAAAGTCATGTGACGTATCTTTGTAACTTTGGTCGTATTTTATATATTTGTAGTCGACTATCTTGACTATACCTACTTGTTACTACAATGCACTTGAATAAACTTGAGTGAATTCAAAATCCGTGCATTCGGTTAATATATGTAGGTTAGCCTACGTAACTTACGAAGTTTCCTATCAACCACAGCTCAAGTGGCTCCCAATCTGCTTTCGCTGATACTCTCACATTTTCTATCTTATCTACAGCATTCTTTCATCACCATCACCATCATCATGTCAGCCGAAAGACGTCCACTGCTGGACGGCCTCTCCCAAGGCTCTCCACTCAGATTCATTATTCTTTACGATACTATATATTATTATTTCGGTCACCAGGGCCACAGCACAGCAAGGTGAAGGGTCTGCTAGGCTTCCTCCAGGAGAGCTAGGCTGGCATGAATAGTGCCTAGAGGCGACTTCACCAAAATAGGCGCAATATTTGTCCTAATTAATAGAAGGTACTGATTTATTATTATGGTACGAGCGTATCAAATATCATGAGTAAAGTTTGTTGATGCACTTGTCCATAGTTGAAACTTAACGCAAACGCATCAGACATGTTTTAGTGTCATGTTCAAACAAGATGCTCTGATCGTAAGTGGCAAAAACATACAATTCATAATAATAGGCATTAATTGGTGACACCATCAGTGGTAGAAGTTATACCATGTATTTCAATGCGTAATAAGTATTTAAGCAGATGTTTAGGTTGGTTTGATGGTAAAGCCCTGTAAAGGCTTTTCATTCGATTTCTGATTCAAGATACAGTCACACCTATCGAAGCGGAATCGCCTTTAGCCGATCAAAAACGCGGTATGTCCACGCAATGAGAGGAAAAAAGACATATCGAAAATACAAACTGAGACATGGATGCACAGAAAAACCTCCTCAGCAATCCGTGCTGCGTGCTATAACTCCTACACCACTGCTGGACAAGAATCTAGACACGATTTTTTCCTATGCATACATATCTCAGGTTGCTTATTTCTACTATGCTACTTAAGCAGCAGCACTAGCGACATCTATGTTTCGTCGACAGACGACATACTCTTTCGGAACTAACCGCTCACCCAGACAAGAGATGTCGCTACGAAGCAGTCAAATTATGATTGTTTTTTTTGAGTCTTTTTGTATTTTTTATTTCAACTCCAAATTTGTTACTTTTACGGGTATCCCGTGAAACCATATCGAAAATACAAACTGAGACATGGATGCACAGAAAAAGAGACCAGCACTGGGAATCGAACCCAGGTCCCCAGCAATCCGTGCACGTGTTTCACGGGATACCCGTAAAAGTAAAAAATTTGGAGTTGAAATAAAAAATACAAAAAGACTCCAAAAAATCAATCATAACAGGAAAAGACGTTTTCTCGTCGGTACTTCGCTTCGCTTATATTGCGTGGACATGAAGTATGTTTTGATTGGCTCATGCCGATTCCCCGTCCATAGGTTCGTATAGGGAGATTCGTTGACACCGTACGCTATTATAATGCCCATCAATGCATGGAATACAATACTGATAACCAGGGCCCGGGATTTTTGCGGCATTTTTGATCTGTCATAGTGACTTCTCACTTATCGACTCTACCTAAATGACATCGATAATGACATTATCGCAAAAATAATAATCGTTATATCTTTTATAATAGTGGATTATTGTCGTGGCCTGGAAGTTGTCAATTGCTGGCTGAGTATGAGTATTAAACAGACGAGTTTGCGAGTCCGTTTAACTAATACGAAGCCGACAATTATTGCTATTCCAGTCGAGACTTATATAAAGCTTTTCTCAAAAATGGTGAATAATTCTGAAATAGAATAAACTTTTTCTCAAAATATATTATAAAATTTAATTTTATTCCAAAAAATTTCTTATGCTTTCGCGCCTTTTTTCATTAAAAATAAACTGCAGGTGTATTTTTCCACCGAAAACACCACAAGCTATTTCAGACCCAATAGTAAAAGTCCGGGGTCCAACAAAATATCTGATACCGGCCATTAGACTTGGCTGTATACGACTTGTGCCAACATTTCCATGGCCTTTTTAACTTAAAAAAAAAGTGACTGATTGCAGGCGCGCTAATCATTATGGTCGAGCTAGCGCGCCTGCAATCTTTTTTAACTTTTTAATTTTTCGCTGACTATAAACTATGCACTTCACCTTCTGATATGTAAAGAATAATGTCAACTTTTACGGACATTTTTGAGAAAAGTCTATTAGAGAACACTTTTTATGAACATACTACCTAATGGAACACTTTTTTGCATTACAACAGACTTTGAATATGAAATTGATTGAATTGATATTATTGTTAACTATGCATATTTATGTCTATTTAACATTTTCGACTGCTCCAACGTTAATTGGAAGAGATCGCTCTTTAACGATAAAACCGTCTATAATTGAACTCTACTTATAATCTTTTTTTAACATGTTGTGTAGCGATATATCGATATTGAATATCGGAAATCGATAAGTGAGAAGTCACTATGGCAGATCAAAAATGCTGTGAAAATTCCGGGCTCTGCGATAACTATTTACAGAGATGTTCAGTCAAACCAGAGGCACATTGTCTAACGCATTCGCCATCTCTTTCTACCCTCGTCTTACCGTGGGACAGAAAGAAGTAGCGAAAACGATTGCGATTGGAATCGTGTTTTAGACAATAAGGCTTTAGCATCTGCTGAAACAATTCCGATTAATTTAACAACACCATATTTATAATTATATATTTTCTGCTTCCGTCACTGTATTTATTTCATAGCTATATTTAAATCACTTTGTACAATCTGGTAGGTTGATTATGTACAACATAAGGTGTGGTTTACTCTTACCTACTATTAATTATGTCTTAAATTCACAAAGATTCAGATATAATAAAAGACACTTAGTGCTTTAAGTAAAGTAAATACAAGTAATAATAATCTCATAATATGTTAAAGAAAATATGCATTTCTATGAGATCCGCAACATTACTATGTTGTCTACAATATTAGTCATAATCTTAACCCTTCTTTTACTGTGCCGTAGTCGTGTTAACAAGAAGAGACATCTATTGTTATATCATTTATATTGATCAGTGTATATTTAGAAAATGAAGATGAAATCCTTTATTTCAAATAATTTATAAGTGCTTTTGAAACTTTTGTGAAATTTCACATTCACTTGTCTTTATATATTACTTTGACATTGACCTTAACAAAAACAGATTTTGCGATATTTTTATATTGAAACTTTTTGATTTTTTTACAATAAGGGTTTTGTAGTAATTATAACTAAGTAAAAGATGTTAGAAACAATTCCTTTTCTCACAATTTTATGAAGATCAGTTTTATTTCTGTGATTATTCCGCCACTTTTACCACATTCGATTATTTTCGGTGGGACTGGGGAAGTAGAGACTGGGGTGATTCTAATAAAAGTGGCATTATAATCTGCCAATGAGTTTTTGAATAGAAAGTACATTAAATATAAGTTTTTCAGAAAAAATAAAAATTGACATATGTAAACATAGACCTTTTACACCGAGGCCAGGCCATTTTATTTATTTAACCTTATTACTTTAAAAAATAAATAAATGTAAGTACCGATTTTCACTGTAGTCTGTCTTGTCCAAAAGGGACATGCTCCCGGTTGTAGGCCTGTGAATTATTTGTGTACTGTTTCACAAATTATATTTTATAATATATTGCAAAAACAATAATACGATATTCATTTAATAATAATACGGTCCTAAATAAATCATTTTTATACATCAATATTCAAACTCAAAGTTTGTCCAGCGATTTTTTCACTGTAGTCTGTGTGTTCGCATTGTTGGGTCTCACTCACACACGGAGAATGATAGACACACCTTAATCATCGGTAAACATTCGGCAACATCTGGCTCGCCGCCGTACGGAATGGTTAGAGACCTTCTGTCATAGTTTTGTGGCGATTAGTGATCGAAGGCGGCAAACTGGAGTTTGTAACGGGTATGTTAACTTTACATTGTCTCGATTATTTTATGTTATTTATATGGGACGTTATTAGATAATCATTTTAATGTGATATTATGACGTATTTACTTACGTTATTAAGAGTGGCACATTCATATTTTTGACGGTTTTAGAGTAAATGTCTTTTGAATCCACTTTTCACTTTAATCTGTGTCACTTTAATCTGTAACTGAAGCACAGACTAAAGTGACTCATGGCAGAAAAAAGTGAACTATAAATTATTTTATTTAAAAATTGCATATAATTTCTAAGAATAACTTTATGGACTTTTTTTTAAGTAGTACTAACAGTGTTCTACCAAAGTAAATGTAGAGAATTGCTTTTTATTTAACTAAACACTTATAATTTCACTTTGTGTGTCTGTTTATCTATCCGCACTAGATCCATTAGTACATATCTGTAATTTTGCGTAAATATAGCTTTTGCAGTTTTTTTTGGAGTGTGACCCCCTCCCCCTCTAAAAGTTAAACTATTGGCTTGAAAATTAAAAAAAAACAATCATGGTGATCCTGTTTATAACTAAAATTTTTACAGTTTGTAAAAAATCATTCGTATAAAATAGTGGTGTCGTTACTTGTTTAAAACGAATTTTTTCGTGTTATTTTGCCTAGGTACGTTCTTATTTGGCCAGTTTTTACTGTCTGATGTCATTCATTTCATCGGAGGGACTGATTTGATTGCATTGTATTGTAATTAAATCGTAATATTTTAGGGCCGACATGTAATGGGGAAACCAAAAACTAAACAAAAGACAAGAGAAGAGAGGTTAGCACGAAAAAGGGAGAACGAAAAGAAAAGACACGAAAAAATAAAAAGAAATCCAGAAGTCTATGCTGAGTTCCAAAGGAAACATAAAGAACAATATCAGCGAAGAAAACAGGAAGGAAAAATAAAAAATATACATGATTTAGCAAATGTTTTTTGTTTTACGGCTCCATTTTAAAAAGTCGTAAAACAAAAAAAAATGTTTAAGTGGTAGGAGTTTAGGCTTAAAAGGATGCTAGTAAATTACAAATAACCCTGTATAAAATATGAATAATTTTGAAATAATTTTATTTTCTTATATATGCCTCAAAGAGACTCATATTTTTTTAAGAAATTACATTTAGGGGCTGTTTCACCATCCATTGATTAGTGTTAACCGACGGTTAAATGTGATGCTGTCTCCGTCTATTCGAACAAAACAAATAGAGACGGCATCACACCTAACCGCCAGTTCACACTAATCAATGGATGGTGAAACAGCCCCTTAAACTTATGATACATTTCTTTTGATTTTTGATATAATTCTCTTTAACCTGGTAACTTTTCACTACTAGCCTGTCTAATTTAACTTTAGCCTGCTTCATCAATATTTCAAGAACCCATAACTCTTAAGTTTTTAGGAATACTTTGTTCCCTTTAACATATTTGTAACAAATGAAATACCAAGAAGCTGTTTTATGCAAAAAAAGTAAAAAACATATATATTTTTTTTTGAATTAACTTTAGCCTGCCATGCCACTTTTATTAGAATCAGCCACTGGGCTACTAAATCCACTTCTGTTGGTTCGTGCTGAGGCACCGACTTTGGAAATCAGTTCACAAATGATGAAGTTCTAATGTAACAAACATAAAATACAACCGAATTGATAACCTCCTTTTTACTACTTCAAACGGTGTTATACGAGAATGTAAAGTGCTAAGGTGTATTTACCGGTGGGTATTAAAATGATGCAAAAGGTGCTAAAGTCAAGTTTCAAGTTTTATGTCAAGACTTTTCCAATATAACCAATTTGGACCGTTTGGAGTGTACACGTTCAGTCGAGGTCAAAAATATTTAGTACCTTGACGATGTAAACCTTGTAACAATTTTATATTAATTTTTAAACGTTAAGTGACAGGGATAAGATAGTAAAGTGTAAAGATGTTTGAGCTCGACTGTACTCGTTAAATAAATTACTTAAAAGCTTTTGTTGCTAAGTACGAAAAAAAAAATTTTGCCACAGAAAAGTTGTCAGCATTTGTTTATTTAGAATTTTAATCATCCGAGTTATTTAGCTGTTATTTTAGTACAGTTTGCTTACCGTCTAATCGGTTCACAAATAATAGAAATTGAGAAAGCTGTCAAAGAAGATATTACTTGTACATAATAAAAAAATATTTTTCTCATTATAAATAGGTAGCATAATAATCAGAAACGTAACGCAATCTAACTAGAGATGGACTTTAGAAGGTAACACATTTTAAAAAGATAACGGTGTAACAAAAACTGCTCCTTGTATCATTATGCGTTCAATCAAAAATTATGAAGAAAACTCTCAAAGGATTCTTTAGTCCAACTTGCGTTACCATCCGATCCGTTAAAATATAAGTATATTATAAATTATGACTCGGTGAATATAAAAAAACTAAGCAAGAGCGCTTTTCAAGCCACAACAATGAAAGGCTGTGTAATAATGTATATAATAACTTTTGATATACAACTGTAACATTTGGAATAGGTAATATTACATTTCAATTCATTTGATATAATTCGATTTGCTCAAGAAGTATACTTTCTACAATTATTTTATAAAATATACCTTACCTAACCTAATCCAACGCACATCAAATAAAAATAATAAAAAAACCTTGTAAAGTTAACATTTTGATATAAATCGAATTATATCAAATGAAGCATTATACTATACCAATTGTTAATTATGTGAAATGTCGTTATATCTTTTGAGTTACACCCATGATAAAAAATACAAAGAGATAAATTTGAACAGCAAGCACTTGTCTTTCGATTCGATGGAATATCCTAAATTACCTATGTCACAATCCTAATTATAAGATATTACTATTCAAGGCCCAATGAGAGACAGAAATGGATGTTTTGGGTTTCTCTCAAAGTACATGGTTCCATCAAACTCTTCATAGTTGTTCCCCACTTCGCCGAAGGTGTCTTCGTTGAAGTCCCTATAGTCCTGGCTGAAGACCATGGGAAGGAGAAGCAGGAACAACAAGAGAAGCCAGCTGGTAAAGTTCTTGGTGGCTTGCCCGTTCAGGGTTACTGAAATTGAGAAAGAATCAAGTTAAGAGTAGATACTTCTTGTTTGTTCTGTATATCTGTATTGTAAAAATTTAATCATCCCACTTCCCACTAATATTTGGACGTAGTTATGCAAACATTAACCAACCCACCACTCCCCCTAAAATTGAGATAAGTATGCAACAAGTTACTAAAATGTACTTAATCGAGTTGATAGAAGGTGCATTTTATTAACATGTTGCATACTTATCTAAACTTTGGGGGGAGGGGTTGGTTGGTTCCATTTTGCATAACTACGTCCAATTATAAATGTGAAAGTTTGTAATTCTGTTAGTTTGGTTGTTTGTTACTGCATCGCGTGTAAACCGCTGAACCGATCGATATGAAATTCGGTATACAGATAGTTTGAGTCCCGGGAAAGGACATAGGATAGTTTTTATCCCGGAAAATTGCATAGTTCCCGCGGGATAGCGATAACTGAATTCTACACGGACGGAGTCGAGGGTAACGGCTAGTGAGCTATAAGATTAGTCTGTGGGTGATCTCTTTTTCATAAAAGGTGGGCATGCAAAGTTAGTTAGATATAGTGACTTGTCTTAAAAGTTGAAATGCTTATGTAATCATTTTACTTTGTTAACCGCTCTTGCAGATGGCCAAGACACCAGTTTGGAAATTGACGGATAATCTTAAAAATGTAATAATCTCTTTTTACAAATATGATTCTGTATTTTGCTTTTATTTATATGAATTGAAATTATTTTCTTCCTCTCTGTGATCTAAAGTATTAACACACACACACGCACGCACGCACGCACGCACGCACGCACGCACGCACGCCCGCACGCGCACACACACACACACACACACACACACACACACACACACACACACACAATTAGGTACACACTCTTTTTTCGCAAAAAGTTACAGGCATGTTAGATTTGATTTAGGTAAGGAATTTTGTTATTTCGTGAAATAATCGTAGAGAGCTTATTTCTCGAGTGAATCAAATTACTCGAGACGCCACCCCGCACTTACCAAAACCAAACACAATAATTAACTTACAGACTACATACATAATAATATACCAATTAAATCTAATCAAATGAAACCAAACAATGTAAAATAAAATTAAATTAAACTATATTACGCTAACGTCAAAATGTTAATAATAAAAGAAAAAAACTATAATACAAACTAAGACCTAAACACCTAAGTTATAAACTAAAAACCACCATTCGTCGCTCGGCAGGCAAAAGTACTAAAGCGACACTTTGTCAACTTTACAGGAGAGCGATTTAAAGTTTTTTTTTACGAAAAAAAATCATAACTTTTTAACCAGACAACCAATTTTGAAATTTCCAGGAATATATGACACATAATTTAATAGACTATAATAAGGTTTTAATAATTCAACGCAAAACCCACTGGTTTAGGAGATAAGTGTCGCTTTAGTAAATTGTCCCCTAGTCATCGAGCAAATGCAATCAGGCAAAAAGACTAAACGTAAAAATTTACCTCAAACGTCATATTTCAAATTAACTAATGTGATTTTACTTCTCAATAAATTAAGTATGTTTTTACTAACAACGCACATTTTTTTTTTATCAAACTGTTCGTAATGCTGATTTACCAAATCGCAAGGAAAAAAATATTCCAAAGTACCTACTGAACAGAAATTATATAAATAATATTAATTAATTATAATAAATATTAATCATCTATGCTAAAATTTCAATAACTTAACTTTAACTGTTACTAACACTAGACTTTTGATAATATTATAAGGTAATTAATCACAAAGGCACCATCTGATTTATAACTAAATGCACAAAAGGTTTTTTTTTCACTATTATTTTTTGAGGTATTTTTATTATTATCATGTCCTAGTATGTTTGGTGTATATACAAAGCATACGCTTAGGTTTAAGGATGAAATAATACGTAAAATACCTTAATTTATTCTGTAGGTAATAACTTTAATTAGCATTTCAACAAAAAATTCAGAACAATTTTTTTCTATGTTATACAAATAAATCATTCATTCAACATTATAGTACTTATTAGTACCTAATAAGTAAGAAACCTGAGTAACAAACTGATGCGTCATGGTTGCTATAGCAACTTTAGATATAATATTGGTCTATATAACGATTAAGAAATATAATGTACTATTGGTACAACAACATTTGTTATTTTCTCATGATCTAACTATCCGGTATCATGGACTTGTAATATACCAAACTATTAATATACTAAGGGGCTGTTTCACCATCCATTGATTAGTGTTGACTGGTGGTTAGGTGTGATGCCGTCTCTATTTGTTTTGTTCGAATAGACGGAGACGGCATCACATTTAACCGTCGGTTTAACGCTAATCAATGGATGGTGAAACAGCCCCTAACAGTAATATGGTATAATGCCAAATGAAACGTCGTGAGACCTTTGCTGAGATTTAAGGACTGCGTTAAGTGAGACATGGCCGTCTTCAAATTGACCACCTAGACTGAGAAAAGCTGGCGGAAAAATGCAGTGATTGGCACAGACGTTTGCGTTGGAGGGGCGCAAGTATTGCGATGAAGGCTTGCCTGGCTCAATGCATTTGTTGACAAGAGACAGAAACGACACCAAGGCCGTTCTGCACCAACATCCGCAGACTTCGCTTGTCAGAGATGTGGACGGACATGTCGCTCTCGCCACCAAAGACGTTGTGCACAGGCAACACGCCAAAATTCGTCTGGAACAGACGCGCAGGCCTGATTGATGGTATAATGTATGTGATATAACCTATGTTCGATATAACGTTCAGTGGGTATAATGAATTACTAGTATTTATGCCAAATATCTTTTATATCTAGTGAAAGTATATCTAAAGTTGTTATACTGGTCATAACACACCCTGATGGTCATTCGGTTCCACCATGGAGCCGCAGCTGCATTTATGAGGCACGCAAAAATCGCAGCCCATGCGGAGAGCTACTGCCACCCGCAATGAGTCGTTGTCCAAGAGTGTTCCCAAATAAGGAACAGGCAACGCCTAACCACGTTCCCGCTTTGACTTTTGATGCCGACTTCAGCCTGGCCAAACCCACCCCAGTGGTTACACCCACAGGCCGTGCCAGTGCGTCTCTAGCCACCCTCGTCATCCCAATCTCATTGTATCTGCGGATCCACATACGAAATGGTATTGGTAACCTTTATGAGATTTAAAAATTTAAGAGATAAGGCCATCAACTCCATGTGCCGATCCGAGGAACGCTGGCAAGCCCACATCCGCCGCACGCCGCAAACCGAGACCACCGTTACATATGGCCAAGGACGCTTGGACCCATTGCTCATCCGCAAGGGACACGTTCAATACAGTCTCCTTTGTATCTCTCAACGTGACGTCAAAAGAAGAAGTTTTACCCGAACACAACCATTGGAGTGGTTTTCAAAAAATAGGTTACTTTTGGAACTGCGAAACACAGTCAAGATGAGATGGGTATTAATACTCTTCAAACGTTACTGGGCGAGCAAAATAGACGCTTCCGGGTCTCTAGTGCACTAGAAATGGCCTCTTGGAAAATAGAAGAACCCAAGAGGGTAAAGGTCTCGTGTAAAGCCCTCGCCTTTGAGACCAGGAAGAAAGATCTTAAAGAAGTTAAAGAAGGAGAACAGGCGGGTTAGCAGCAGTAAACCTGTCCCATATTCGCCTTTAGTCCTATACCTCTCAGTGGGGAATAAGGAAAGCCAATTCCTGCTTTACGACCTTAGGTTTCCCTCTTAGGTGCCATCATCTAAATACCAAATATTAAGAGGTGATTTTCGAGACGACAGTGCTTCGTGAATAGCAAGACTGAAGGTAAGCGGTCCAAGCTGATCTCCTTGCTGCGCACCCACCTGCGAAAGAATTTGAGAATCGCCGTAGACAAGGTAAGAAGGAGAATGATAGACCTGGTGTAAAAAGGTACAGGGTGGGAATGTATTTTTCCACTTCGCCTAACAGAACATCCCTCTCGCCAGTATTGGACGCGTTCTTGAGATCCTACTTCAAGACGACACAGTCTGGATTTCCGGGTTCCGTGACGAAAGTGCGTGTTATGGATCGTGACCTCAGTGTTCCGAAACCCAGCTGAAAATGAGCTGGTCGAATTCCGTCTAAGCCCACGGCTGACCCATTATGGAATGACCCTAGTGCTCGCACCACATCCTCCAAGTTTACCGGCAAGGCTTGAATGGACCGATCCGGCTCCCGAGGGAAATTTAACGTGTGGGACGCGGGAGGATGCTTCGTACGCAAGAACACAAGCGTCTCAAGACCCGGAGGTGCTACCGAGTGATCTGATATTAGCACGCGAACGGACCCCACACACCGGCCTCATATACTTTGGACGTTTGGACTCTATAGTCTTAAGGACAGAATGCGACCTGGAGGAAGCCTGCCCGTCACTACTAAATTCAACCAAGTCCCATGTTCAAGTTTGGTCTTAGTTTGCGGCGTGTGGAGAATGTGGGCTTGCCAGTCTTCCTCGCATCAGCACATGGAGTTATTATAGTGGCCTTGTCTCTTAAAATTAAAAATTTTCATGAAACCCCATCGGGTTACCATTCCGTTTGTGCATGGTGCACTGGCGAGGTGGACGGCTCGACACCTAATAGCGTCGCTGCCTCGGGCTCCGCTGATATAACGAGTTTGGGATGACGTGGGGGCTAGAGACGCTCTGGCACTTGTGGGTGGGTGTGCCACTAGGGTGGATTTAGCCAGGCTGAAGTCGGTATCAAAAATCAAAGCGGGAGCGTGGTTATGGGCTTTGCTTGCTCCTTATTTGGAAATACTTCTGGACAACGACTCATTGTGGGTGGCAGTAGCTCTCCGCCTGGGCTGCGATGTTTGTGTGCCTCATAAATGCATCTGCGGCTCCATGGTGGAAGCAAATGGCCATCAGGGCTTAAGATGATCGGTATAACAAATAACACATAATTTCACAATATTATGCTATAAGTATTTAGTAGTATAATGTGTAGATATAATTTAGTTTTCTTTATGAAATCGTTGGAGTTGCAATTCTAACCTAACCTAGTTTTCAGGCAGTTTCGTTTCTTGATAGGGTCGCAATTCTAACCAAACCTACTTTTTTGGCATAACACATTATTATTATAATAGTATTACGTATTCCAGATTATACCAATAATTCATTATACCCACTGAAAGTTATATCGACCAATAATATATCTAAAGTTGTTATACCTAGCCACCGGTACGCACCCTGGCCATTTCACGCGTTGAGTTCTTGTCGGTGTTCAGGAAAATTTCCGCGCCACTACGCTCTCTTTGACATGCTGAAGAGGGCTTTAATATCCGCCAACATCCTCTGCGTTCTGGAGCCTCGGTCCTCTGTCGAACCGACAGCAAAAGGCCAGATGGCTTAACTTTAGTGCCATGGCAGAACGGGAAGTGTTTGCTGTCGGACGTTACGTGCGTCAGTACTTTCGCCGCCTCGCACCTCAGCTGAACAGTCCGCGGCAATCCGCGGTGGATTTTGCGGTCAAAAAACGGGAGAATTATTCGGCACTGAGTAACTATTATTTTGTTCCTCTTGCGTTTGAGGCTATTGTTTACATTCGGGAAGTGGGACGTCGAATTACGGAATGGGGGTCTCACGCTCACGCTCGCGCGGATTCGTACCCTGGTGCAAAGATTGTCTATCGCCATTCAACGTGGTAATGCGGCCAGTTTGATGGCTACCTTTGCGCCAGTGACAACTCGAGGGGGCCTTCTGGACTAAACTTAAGCTATTTATGTAACATTAATAAAAACAAATTAATACTTCTTACTCTACATTTCAAATACTTAGGGCCGAATATCATCTTTATTCGATGCAAACAGAACCGTAGCGATCAAATTATAATTACAAAATTTTGAAATAGATTTACTATTGAGGTTGCCTGGTAGAGATCCCTTAAAGGGATAAGTCCGCCTTTGTACAAGTATCTCAAAGTGGGTCAATTGTGTTGTGTTTCTTTTCTTTTGTACAATTAAGAGTTTACATACATACATACTATTTTCTTTTATCCTTTGGCAACATAAAAGAACTTTAAGTTTTAAGGAGTAATAATCATTATAATTTATAAATAAAGTTATAAATCTTAAGAAAATATGATGTTTCTATATACCAAACATCGAATTGCAATGATATTTTACTACGTGTATATACTAAAAACTTTTTTAATACACGATAAAGGTCAAGAGTAATGACTAATTTCACCAAATCTATAATATTTCGTGAAGTGTTTTTGCTAATCCTATTTGAATGTATGCTTTTGTATATGTTAAAATGGCTAAAATGCCAAACGTATGTTTTAGTTTTTAAGAACAAATAGCTAAATTCTTATAAATTAATTCTTATCAATACAACCAAATGACTAAAGGTGTATAAAACTTCAACTCGGGGAGGGCATAATTACTAAAGTGACAAAGGTATTTTCTTTTTTTTTGCACAAAATACTAAACGTCCAACATTTGCAAACTAGATAAATGGCAAAAGACTGAACGACAGTAAATCGAAAAATGGCACAAAGGTAACAGTACTAAAATGAAAATAATGAAAGTGATGCTGCATTAAGTGATTTGCTTCCCAAATTTAAGCGTTTTTTGAAACACTAAAGCGCCAAAAAAAAGTTAAATTTTGCTCCAATCACTTTGAAACCTAGACAGTTTGATGCAGAAAAATTCGCTGATTCTGGTGATATGCATAACTCATTTTAGTCCAAAGTGTCGCTTTAGTACTTTTGCCTGCCGAGCGACGATATATATTTTCGTAAATATGATTTCAGAAAGGCCAATTGAAATGATGAATATGTTTGTATATTTTGTCCTACACAATCCTCGTTTCCTATGAACGCTTCTATTTCTCCGTAGGCCAAATCCATAAGCTTTCTATTCATGCGGGATCCGATTCAGTTAGCTAGCTACCGTTCACGCTTGACGACTCTTGTCGCCGGCCCAGTTACTAGAGCACGGCTATTCAAGCCGGGGCAAAGGGGCTACTACGATATCCGAAAATCGTAGTTCGTGTTGTAATGTCCCTCTCACACACGCATTAAATAATATAAGCGCCAGGGGGACGGCACGATACGAAGTTCGAATTTTGCACTTCGTAGTATTGACTCAGAAATTAATCAAATGCCAACATACCTACATATTGAAGCGATATGTTTGCAATCGATGTCAGAACATCGAAACTAATACAATACCATACCATACAACTATTCCTTATTGAACACCGCAGTACAATGTGATAAGAAATGCAGACACCTAACTTTTGAAATAATACATTGTCAACACGTGCATTGTGTACGCTAACATTATGTATAACATATAACACGCTTTATGTTACGTTCGACATTCATTATTACCTCGACATATGTAAATTTGACTGCTCATTTTTGTTATTATTATTTTTGAATTTAGTTCTTTATTTTATATTTTTGTTTTATTTTTGCCTGATATTTTATTGTATAAAACGGGGTAGAAAGAGATAGTGTATGCGACCGAAAACGTCAGCATATTAAAATACAAACTGAGACATGGATGCACAGAAAAACCAGAAAAAGAGACCAGCGCTGGGAATGGAACCCAGGTCCTCAGCATTCCGTGCTGCGTGCCATACCCCTACACTACCACTGGACAGGAGTACAGACACGGATTTCTCCTATGCACACATATCTCAGGTTGCTTTTTTCTATTAACAAAGTAACAATTTTGGAGTTGAAATAAAAAATACAAAAAGACTCCTTATAACCAATCATAGTCAGCATATTAGACAATATAGCCTCAGTCGTTGGCCAGGCGCTTTTGTAATTCCTAATTAATACTAATATTGACTCACTACCAATTAACACTTCAACGAGCTCGTTAAAGTGTCAATGGGCAGGCCATGTAGCACGGAGAACAGATGGCCGTTAGGGCCGAAAGGTTCTCGAGTGGAGACCGCGGATCTGCAAGAGCAGCGCAGGACGTCCATCAACGAGTTTTTTTTTTAATAAACAAGTGGTACAAGTGAGTGGAAAATTACGAGCCACTATTGGAAACCCCTTAGGGGTTATGTAATAGCTGGCGAGTCATCGCGCTTCAATTCTCGTCCAAACTTAACCCATAGGTACATAAGATCAAACCTGGTTATCACAGGCTAAGTAGTATTTTTTTAAAGTCCGTTTACAATGTTTGGAGTCAGTGCTGCCAGCACTTAAAACATCACTTAAAAAGTCTTTTGGAAGGGTATTCAGTATTTTAGGGATAAGATAACAGTTCGTTCTGCTTCCACATATATTATTCGTATTAGGCAAATTATATGCAAGCCGTTTCCAACCGATGCAACTGGAGTTCTATGGGGGAGGCCTATGTCCAACAGTGGACGTCCTATGGCTGATATAATGATAATTGACTCACTTCTCTCCGGCCTCGGATCGGTATCCGGAGTAAAGAAGTCCAACTTGGCGGACTCGTTGTAGACGTTGTACATGGTAGCGTTGCAGGTGACACGCAGCCTGCCGCTCGGGAACAGGTCTGGCGTGACCTTTAGCTCTACGGCCACGCTAGTGGAGTACAACCCGCTCTCTGACGGCTGGAAGCTAGTCTCCGATGAACGGTGCTGGAATCAGATTGAAAAGCTCCTCGTTAGAGATATGTAGTATACTATATGTTTGTATTGCCAAGGGTGTTTTTGTTCTAAAGAATAGAATATAATATAATTATATAGAGGTTAGGTTAGTCTAGTGGTTAGATAACCTGACTACGAAGCTTGAGGTCCCGAGTTTGATTCCCGTGTCGGGGCAGATATTTGTATGAAAAATACGAATGTTTGTTCTCGGGTCTTGGGTGTTTACTATGTATTTAAGTATGTATCTATCTATATAATTATATTTATCCGTTGCTTACACAAGCTTTGCTAAGCTTACTTTGGGACTAGGTCAATTGGTGTGAATTGTCCCGTGATATTTATTTTATTTATTTATTTTATATAAGTATTATGTTACTTAATCACGACTACTATTTATTACCAAAATTAATGAGCACGGTCGCTGAAATTTGGTCGAAACGTTGAGATAATTTTAGCAATACTCTAAAGAATTATTTGCCCACTGATTTTGTATTTGTCTGAACTTTGTGTTATTTGTCTTATTTTTGTAACCTGACATGTATTACGTTAAATAAACTTAGATTACAACCTAATTAATTAAAAAATTATGAATTAACATTATATTTATTTCTAAACTGGTATTGACAATTTGTGAAATCAGTTCGTAAATGACGAAGTTCTGAAGTAACTCAAATTCTGGAACTCCGTCTGAAAAAAAATACAACCGAATTGATAACCTCCTCCTTTTTTGAAGTCGGTTTAAAAAACAGAATAAACCTTTATTAACACGCTTAGAGTAAAAGATACAATATTACTTTTTAATATATAAAAATGAATCCCATAACTTGGTCACGGCATCACGCGTGAACGGCTGGACCGATCTCGCTAATTCTTTTTTTGTTGTGTTTGCTATTGTCAAGAGAAGGTTCTTATAAAAAAAGATTTAGAAAATTAAAAAAAAAACTACTTACGCCGGGGGCGAAGCCGCGGGCACCGTTTAGTTATTAATAAAAGGAAGATATTTTCCACATTAAACTAAATACTATTTACATAACTAAGGGGCTGTTTCACCATTCATTGATTAGTGTTAAGTGACGGTTAAATGTGATGCCGTCTCCGTCTATTCGAACAAAACAAATAGAGACGGCATCACATTTAACCGTCACTTAACACTAATCAATAGATGGTGAAACAGCCCCTAAGTGTGATAAGTGGATTGGGCTCAGCGTATGCTAACAGCATACAGCCCAACCCTTTACTTACACTTGCTGCATATCTTTGTTTTTATAACTGTGGGTAGGTTCGAATACATAAAAAAATCGGACTTATGATAGGAATTGAAAATGGAGGTGCTGACGAGACGGATGTTATACCACTCTACAAAAAAGTAAACATTGGTAGCCTCACCGGTTCATCGTTGATATAAATGGTAAGGTTTGCCGGCGGTTTGGCTGGTGAAGACGTGCAGTTCGCCCTCAGCAGCTCCCCTGGCTGGTAGCGCTCCTTCTCCGCCATCAGGATCGGAGGATACAATGGTATCGCTGGAATGTATTACGTTTGCACAATTAACGAATATGTCTTCGTTGAGTTTCAGCCGACGAGCCAAAGTAATAGACATAGCCTCTGCTCATTACAGCGTACATAGGTCTCTGTATATTACACCGTATCATGCCATGATCGTAATAGGAACGTGTCAGCCGGAGTGTCAAACGGTACCCTTAGTGTAAGTTTTCGGTTACAAAATACGTCTCGATCGCGTTCGCGTTAAAATCTCAATTTGTATGGAAACACGAACAGCGCCTCCAGCGGAACGTTTGCGATGTTCGTGTTTGCATACAAATTGAGATTTTAACGCGAACGCGATCGAGACGTATTTTATAACCGAAAACTTACACTAAGGGCACAGAATGTCAAACGCATGCATGACGCGCGACGGCGACGGTTCGTTACCGAAACGAGCTAGTGGGCATGGTTACATACTTTTCGATACAAAGAATATATTTTTGCCTAACACGTAATTACGGACATGGACAATAGACTCAAACTGACAACGTCTAACAGATGTTAGACCAGTACCCTTAGTGTAAGTTTTCGGTCACAAAATACGTCTCGATCGCGTTCGCGTTAAAATCTCAATTTGTATGAAAACACGAACAGCGCCTCTAGCGGAACGTTTGCGATGATCGTGTTTCCATACAATTGAGATTTTAACGCGAACGCGATGGAGACGTATTTTGTAACCGAAAACTTACACTAAGGGCACTGGTAGCATTGTGATCGGTTGTGTTGCTCTCGTAATGAACTCTGGTTGAGTTCAAAACGCGTCAGTGTAGTGTGGTGGTGGTAGGGTTTGTGTGATTAGTGCGTGTTCTTACAGTGTGGACGTGGAAGAGCTGCATGAACACACATCTGTTGCATAGACATAGCTGATAAGGTCGCGGGTGAGCAAAGTGGCTTTAAGTTCGCAAAGTAACGCCTGATTCAATAAATTATAGATATTATACAGCCAACGTCTTGCGAAGAGAAAAATAAAATTGGCTTTAAGAGCAGAGGAACCATTTCATGAGCGTCCTTTAGAAAATGAACAAGCAACAAGAAGTTTGGGTCATATCAATATTTTATTTTATTTTACTTTATTGGAGAACTAACAGAGATAGAATCATACAAAAACATTATTATGCTACAGGCAATCCGAAAACAATAAATCTACCTCCTTACCGATTCTCACCAAAACATAATTCCGATATTTTGAACTAGAATAAGTACGCACTAAATATTACCAATAATAATACTTAACAACATGATAAAACCTAATCTAGTACCTAATGATGCAAAAAACAAAGAAAAAGTATAATGGGCAAATGCATTGTTTAAATTTGCTGGGAAAGATGATTGGACATTTGAACATGAAATTACCCTGAGATTCACTGCATATTTCATGAAACGATGTTATCTACTTAAACTTGTTAACCTACTATCGACCCCGGTATTCTATAAATATGTTTTCTTGTCAGGACATTTATGTTTCTTTTATTTTGTCAATGATAAAAATACCAATTAGGGAAGTGACCCAATTTTGCCAAGTTGATTGAATTCGCCTCAATAATGATGATGTTCGTCATATTGGCCTTTAACGATATTCCATAGAATAGAGTATTCATCAATATTAAAAATGTTATATTGCTTTGTTTGTAAATATACGAGTATATCTCAGTTTAGAATTCAAGGAGTAAATATCCTAACGCACAATACTATACAAAGTCTTGTTATTGTACACCACAGTAGTAAGCAATACAAATAAGTTTTTGTTAAAAATTACATTTTTAATACCACAAGCTTTTTTTCGCTGATTGTACTTGTATTGTTGTGATCCAAACTAGATTTCCGTACCAGATTTCAAGTCGGTACTATTTAACCATTGAGGAGTTTCCTCCTGCGGAGACAATCCTGGCAAGACCACCAAGATGTCAATACCAGATATACCAAATCTCAAGTCAAAATTTAGCTTCCAAGGTTTGATTTGACCCAAACAAGTAAATAAACAAAGAGGACAAGCTAAAGAAAAGCTTGTAAAAACAAGTAAACAGAAAGAAAATTACAATGTATAATTTGTATGATAGTTTCACATTGAAATTATACAGCCCGCTGCGTAAATGTTCAGCGTTTTTCGGCGTTTTTAGGGTTCCGTACCTCATTTGGTAAAAACGTAACCCTATACTCGTAAGATCACTTTGTTGTCCTGAAGACTGAAGAATTAGATGTTGGGAAGTTGTTTAGGTTGCGTTTTCACTAGAGATGTGCGAAGATATATTGCGTCATGAACCAATAGAAACGTTTAATTTACCAGTCCCCGCTCCGCTGAGGTGTTTCCACTAGAGCTGCTGTGCATTCCTCACAACACATCTTGGCACGTCTCTGATGAAAACGGCAAGCACTTAAAATAACATTTACGCTTAATTAGAAGCGATGGCTTGATTCGACGACTGAATATTTCAAACATGCAAGATGCATGTGAAAATGATTTTAAACACCAGTGCCTGTTGATTTTGCAAAGTAAATTTGGGGCGCAAACTCCATTGCGGGGCGCTTAATGATTCCATTTGGGCAACGGAGCATTTAATAAAATTTTATCGACTCAAATAAAACTTTTGTGGATAAACAATAATGATGTCTGAAAAGTTTTTATTGTCAATGAGAAATATTAGATTCTAAAGTAACTAACTAAGGATTTTCTTGTTAGTTGTTCGTTTTTTGTAACTTTAGATTACCTATTGGAAAGGAATCAAAATAAAAACTGTTCACATTACTTTACATTAAAGTCAAAGTCAAAGTCAAAATATCTTTATTCAATTTAGACTATAACAAGCACTTATGAATGTCAAAAAAAAATCCACCACCCATTAATAAAAAAAATATCTTATGATCATGTAATTAATTTTACAATAGTGCATTTTGAAAAAAGTCACTAAATTTACCGGTGCTCCACAACCACAAGATTATATATTTTTTACATTAAGTTCGAGTGAAAAAACGAAACCCTCGTAGAGCACCCAAGTGTGTCTGTATTTATCAAATATACTAGATTGATTAAAAGTTACTTAATGTTACGTAATCCAAACGTGTTACATATAAATGAATTTTAAATTTGCACGACACTTTGAGGAAGGTGGAGCTCCAATCTACACACATAATATTATCCAACCCGAACCCTCTAAAATGCATTCAAAAACCTGAACTTATTTATTTATCAATAAAAAAAAATTACAATAAAAAAAAACATACATAAAAAATAGAGATTTCTGTTAACACCAGCATTATGACCAGCGTTATGACCAGCATAAACTTTTATTACGTAGCGTTGCATAACAAATATCGAAGTCGGAAATATTGTTTACTTGTTTATTAGTGTTTCTGTTTACACTATCACCGTCCTTCACAAATACAAGTGACTCCTTAAATTAATATATTTCAGGTAGCAATCTTAACAAACTTGACCGCCGCATAACCGCCGTCACCTATTTGCTTGCGGTTATTTCGACAAAGTTTCAACCAACTTCTCTTGATCTGACTTTGAAGTTACCGTAACTGTATCGGATATTAGTAATTTTGAATATTACTAATAGTATGCTTGTGTGTGCGTGCGTGCGAGTGTGCTAGTGTGTGTGCAAGCGTGCGTGAGAGTGATTGCGTGAGTGCACGTGCATGTGTACTTATGTGTATCAGACCTAATTATATACTAGCGAAGACGCGGACAATACTACTTTAAAATTAACCTCAGGATTGTTACTGGGGTCTTTTCGTTCAGTATCAATAAACGGATTATACCGTTGAGAGCCCAAGAGTGTGAAGGTGAAAAAGGTTTCTTTACATTCTCTAAGAAAAATCGTATTCCCAACTCCAAGAAAAGATACCTATCGACGGGGAAGAAGTAAATCCTCCTATCTTACATTTTTGGGCAAATTGACTTTTTAATGTAGTTAGATGTAAAATTTTATTTTACGTATCCTGTAAAGATCTCCTATCTACATGTTCAAGTTTTAGGCGATTTTTTGTCAAATAGAAATAGCTCTTAAAATACAGCTTTTATATTTTGTAAACATTTTTATGAAAAAACCTCCTTTCTGCTGGAAGAAATTACTCCTATCTGTTTCGCGCGTGTTTTTGCTGAAAATATCTCCTATCTGCATAAAGAAACGTGTTTACTCGACCGCTGCGCTCGCGCGACTGACTGGTGTGTTGAGTTGACAACCGCGTAACGTCTTGACGGCTGATCGCGCGATGTCTAGGAGGTTCTAGTCCGTCTATACAGATGGTGTTAGCTTCGCTCAGTTTGCACAACCGCGCCGCTGCTTACTAATATCACAGCAACAAGTGCAAGTTTTAACGTGCATCTCGTGAAATATATTGTGAAAAATAGAAAATAATGTTTAGTTTGTGTTGGATTGTTAATGATTAAGGTAAGTTTTACAATATAGATTACAAGGTAGTAAGTTTACAAGGTAGATTTTTTTGTTTTAAAAATACCTCCTATCTCCGTATATAACGTAGAAAAGAGATGTTGGCATTGTTAATACTTTGAAGTTAGAAGATCTTACTAACGGCGAACCTGGACGACAGGCATTCAATTTTACGTGTGCAATAGATACCTATGATGGTTTATCTTATACCTAATTACAATGTTCAGGCACTGCGTAATATTGGACGAGAAGATATTACAAAGTTTACCGAACGCTGCCCATCCGAGTTGGATTCTTCGGGCGACCTCTTTGTCGAAGTTGGACCTACCCAATTGGTCAACTTGTACAAGGTAAACATAGTGGTCAACAACTTCAAGTGCATCGTTCCCAGCGATAACCGGCACGGGTGTGACATGGACATTTGACATGATTTTTAGTCTTGACCATATTCATCTTAAGACCCACCTGAGGTCACTGAGCATTGTATTTAGCTCCTCCAGCGACTTTGCCATTATGACTATATCATCGGCAAAACGAAGATGGGTGATGTACTCGCCGTTGATATTGATGCCGAACCTGTTCCAGTCCAAGAGCTTGAAAAGGTCCTCCAACGCATTTGTGAACAGCTTCGGAGAAATAACGTCTCCCTGTCTCACACCTCGCTGTAGTTGGATTGGTTGTGTACTCTCGTTCTGCAACCAGATCGACATAGTGGCGCTGCTGTACAAACTCTTTAACACCTCGATATATCTATAGTCAATATGGCATCGCTGAAGGGACTGCAATACAGCCCAGGTCTCGATTGAATCGAAGGCTTTTTCATAGTCCACAGACGCTAAACAGAGTGGCCGATTATTCTCCTCGGTCTTCTGTATAATCTGGCGGAGCGTGTGAATGTGGTCTATGGTGCTAAAGCCTTTACAGAATCCAGCTTATTCGGGAGGCTGGAAATCATCAAACCTTCGCTCGAGACGATTCGTAATGACCCTCGAAAATAACTTGTATACATGACTCAGGAGTGAGATGGTTCTATAGTTCTTCAATAAGGTATTGTCGCCTTTTTGAAGAAGAGCACCACCACACTTCTATGCCATGCATCCGGCGTGGTACCCTCGAGTATGACGGAATTAAATAACCTCTGGAGGACTACAAGTACCGGTTTACCACCCGCTCTCAGAAGTTCTGTCATGATTCCGTCATCCCCCGGAGCCTTGTTGTTTTTAAGTTATTTGAGAGCCACTCTAATCTCGTACTGGCTGATGGGATGTCTTCAGTGTAATGACGGATTAGTTTAGCTCTGGTATCTTGAGCTGCACCTACAACGGGCTTCTGTGTCGAGGTATATAACTGTTCGTAAAACCTTTCGAGTTCTCTCAACAACTCCGGTTTCGATGAGATGATACTGCCATCGTCGATCTTCAACTTAGTCATTTGGCTTTTCCCAATAGACGAATTCTTTGCGAACACTAGAGCCCTGGTTCCGCTCAATTGATTCCTTAATACGTGCAGTATTAAAGGCACGCATATTTGTTATTTGTTAATTTACCTTCTAATAACTATAACTCTGGGTTTACTTAATTTTTGCTAGGAAAACCATCGGAAGCAGTAAAGAGAAGATTTTTTATTGATGATGACACAGGACCCAAGTATCCTAAACGTTAGTCTATCGACTATTAACAGAATAATAAAATCGTAATTTTGTTTAAAGTTTATATCTTCAATAAAGATATTATTACGGTGTTGGCGTCTTATTGATATATTTTTATTTACAAAACGATATTTAATTATTATGTTGAATGCTCTGTAAATTTCAGCTAAGATATTCACTTTCTAATTCTTCCCCTATTCCATTGAAATATCTTCTAACTTGAACTCAATTTGGGATTCGTAATAAGCAATACCTCCTATCTTACAAAATCATGCTTAATTTATGTTATAAAGTACTTATTGATATTATTCTAAATAAAGATAAGGTTTTTGATGCTGTAGAACATTGTTTACACAGAGAAATTATACTAATATTAGGAATTTGAAGGAATTTTTACTAGTGGAAAAATCGTCTAACTTCAAAATACTCGACACAACACAAGGAACAATACCTTCTAACTTGCACTTACTTTAAATCCTGTAGCACTACTAAATAATAATTAGTTTAAAAAAACAACTACTTAGATAACAAACAAACCCTCAGAACATCAAATCAAGGTAAAATTATAAACAAAAAAGATATTCAGTTTTTCCTTCTCCTGTAAAGTTAGGCCTGTGTGAGATAGGAGAATTTACTTCTTCCCCGTCGCTATACTTAAGTGAATTAATGTGTGAAACGAAGTTCGAAATTAGCTATGTAGTTTTTGGTGAAAGAGAACACTGCGAGGCAACCCACATATATCTATGCTGCTGATTAATGGCACACTTACGACATTCGGACAAAAAAATATTCGACTATACGAAAGGTAGCTGGCCTTGAGATCATAACTTTTAATAACATTCTTAAATAAAATTTTCTATTTTGTCTTTACTTCTCACTACATTACTGACGTTCGCTCTCAGAAAACCTTTGAAAATGTAAATAAAATAGAACCCATCCAACCACAAATCGAGAATCGAACTTCGTTAAGTTTGCTACAATACGTAGGAGACTTAGTTTTGCTCTGGAACTTTTATTCATTATGCCAAATCGAGATCGGCAATAGTGCCAAAACATAGGTTTTGAGAAAGGACAATAATTAATTTATCTACTTAAACATTAAGGGGCTGTTTCACCATCCATTGATTAGTGTTAACTGGCGGGTAGGTGTGATGCCGTCTCTACTTGTTTTGTTCGAATAGACGGAGACGGCGTCACATTTAACCGTTGGTTAACGCTAATCAATGGATGGTGAAACAGCCCCTAAATCGTGATAATTAATGCTAGACTCAGCCAAGCTCATTTAACATCATCATATCAGCCGCAGGACGTCCACTGTTGGCAGGACTACTACGCTGCGCTTTTCGATCCGCAGTCACCATTCAAGAACTTTTCGGCCCCAACAGCCATCTGTCCTCCGTGCTGTATGGTCTGCCCATTGATACTTCTTCTTCTTCTTCTCTTTTAAAATATGGCTTTTCTGTCCTAATAAATAGGACAATTTCGCCAGTGTCAAGTTAAACTCTCTTTGAGAGGCACGTTGTACGGTGATTGTAGTTTTTGCAACTTGATAGTAAAATTCCAGAAACCACGTGGAGACCACTTGCGCATTAAAAAATGTTCGACACGAGAGCAATATAGGATTTTGGGATCACTGTTCACTGTTAAGGTTAATCGCCGCATAAAACACTATCAAAATTATACTTCAACTAGCCAAAGAAACAGAAATAGCAAAATTAGATATTGTCTACATCCGCCATCTTCGAATGCTACAAATCGAATCCATTGATACTTCAATGAGCTAATTCGCTTGGCAATGTCAGTAACCCTCGTTCCTCTACGTATCTCCCCATTTCTGATTCGATCCCGTCGAGAATATTCCTCTCCAGTCTCCATAGCTCCCTTATACTGATACTCGTAGTTTATTCACTATATCTAAGATTTACATACTTACTTACTTATCGAGCCTTACCTATGACATCGATGAACTTGTAAGCGATGGCAGTGGTGAAAGATGTGTCTGCTGTCACTTCACAGCTGAAATTGCCAGCGAGGCTGAGGTCGAGACGCCGGAGCACTACCTGCTCGCCGTCCGATCTGTTGGTCTAAAAAGAAAAATATCTTACAAAAATTATAATAAGCATAAAAAATCTTTATTATAAACCGGATGATCCATAGTATGTTAATAATGAACGGCTTAACGCTTAAGAAGTAACGCTTACTGACTATCAAATACGTCTTTATTTTTTGTTTTTAATAATAAATTTGGCAATAGAATAGGACAATCAAATCTACAAACAATTAATTGTAGAATGCTGGTTGGCTGGCGCTTGCTCTTACCCTGTCTTCTCTTATTATTTTAGTCGATAAACAAGAACGGCATCACACATTTCAGGCACATAAAATACGTACTTGGTAGCCTTGTCAAAAAACCGTGTTATATACGTCCCACTGCTGGGCACACGCCTCCTCTCAGAATGAGAGGGCTTGGGCCGTAGTTCCCACGCGGGCCCAGTGCGGATTGGGAACTTCACACACACCATTGAATTGCTTCGCAGGTTTGTGCAGGTTTCCCCTCACGATGTTTTCCTTCACCGCAAAGCTCGTGGTAAATTTCAAATGAAATTTCGCACATGAATTTGGAAAAACTCAGAGGTGCGAGCCGGGGTTTGAACCCACGATCCCCTGCTTGAGAGGCCATAGGTCAAACCACTCGGCCACCACGTCCTTTTTACGTGCGTTTAAATCGGTGTAAATAAGCTAAATTGTTTATTTTGGGCAGGTATGTTAAACAATTTCAGGACAATAGTACCTACATAATAGTGAAAGGAAAAGGAAAACTGCCACAATTATGAAGCCTACGCAAACTGGCGGGTTGCTGACAAAGATCCTTAGAGCAACAAATAATATAATATTATGTTATCCAAACAAGAGGTTTCTTTTAGCCTATGTCACTTGAAAACATGTCGTAGTTTTTAGGGTTCCGTAGCCAAAATGGCAAAAACGGAACCCTTATAGTTTCGCCATGTCTGTCTGTCTGTCTGTCTGTGTGTCCGTCCACGGCTTTGCTCAGGGACTATCAATACTATAAAGCTGTAATTTTGCACGAATATATATGTAAACTATGCGGACAAAATGGTATAATAAAAAATTAAAAAAAAAAATTTTTAGAGTACCTCTCATAGACGTAAAGTGGGGGTGTTTTTTTTTTCTCATCCAACCTCATAGATGTGGGGTATCGTTGGATAGGTCTTTTAAAACTTTTCGATTCAGTGATTTGAAAAATATTCAACTTTTGAGTGAAAATTTTCATTAAAATCGACCCCCCCCATTCCGTACAAAATACGACATCCTTAGAAAAATATTACTTAAATTTTTCGTAATGGCTACGGAACCCTATTTCAGGCGTGTCCGACACGCTCTTGGCCGGTTTTTTTTACATAATAACGGGCAGGCGTCACAACAGAACTAATTTCAAATTTCGAACAACTCCCAGCACAATCGCACAACACATTTTGTATCAACTACAGCGCAAAATAGGATGCAATATAGCAAAATACGATTTTTATTGAGAGTTCGTTACGTCGTGGAACGTTTCAAAGTGTGTCTTACGATAAGAACTCAAGGTCCACCAGTTTAATCGCTTTGAGCTGACTACACGTGTTTTCAAAAGCTCTCCTAAACTTGTACGACAGAGCGACACTACAGAAACGTGCAACAGACGACGTTCCGCACACCAATTTAGTTTCACTGATCCGATATAGCAAAGGTGAGAGCATATTCGACGCGAAGGAAATTTCCAAGCAGGGAATATTGGGAACGCCCGCCAGTTCGTTAGCGCTCCAATATTGGCACAGGTTGATTGGATTTTTGAAGAATTAGGTGTTGTTTGAGGTGACGGTGCTGAAGAAATTGCTATGTTTTCAACACCAATCACTAATGTCATGTAATGTAATGTCATGGTGCTTCATCATCTTATTTCTGCCCTGTATACATTCCACTGCATCGTGTAAGTACTAGTTTTAGCTTTTGTTGCAATTGTTTGTATTTAAAAAAATAAATATCAAATACAAATTCCAAATATCTTTATTCAAGTTAGTCTGTCACAGGCACTCAAGAATGTCAAATAAATCTACCACCGGTTCGGAAAATCCTCTGTTTAGATGAACCCGGAAAGAAACTCAACGAGGTAATGTCTTGTTTGTTTCTTTTTTACTGCTAGGCAATGCCATCTCTCAAATTGAGGTAACTAAGGCTGTAAGTATTCAGTCTAAAATCCGAACTTAAATCGAACTTCACCGGTCTGATAATATAATGAAACGTATTTTATAATCAATTTAGTATACCTATTAGAAAATAATTAGAAATGGGTTTGCTAAAAACTCCTGGACAGGCCATAATTTTTTTTTTAATCAACATTTTTTTAAATAAATCAATATAGCCATTTCTAATATACTAAATTTATTATAAAAACGTTTCATTCTATTATCAGACCGGTGAAGTACGGCTCAGGTTCGTATCTTAAATCGAAAATATCTGACACGACTCTGTTGTTAACGGCGTAGAAGCGTGTTCAGATATTTTTGATCAAATTTTTGCTCACAAGTTTATGAACTCGACTGTACCTACTATGAAAGGGCTTAGTTCACACGTGCACAATGTAATTTCTAAAAAAAAGTAACTTTATTGTTATAGGCGATCCACGATTACTCAGCTTGAGAGGCTAAGTTCAAATGACTAGGCTATAACATTTTCTATAGTAGGTTTTATTATTGGGTATAATAGAAGCTCGCGGCTTCTCGGAGAAAAAGGAAAGTGATTTAGATGAATCTATTTTGCGTGAATAAATGTCAAGAACGAAGCTAAACTAAATCAATTCAGTTCGAGTTTCTCTTTGTGGTTTTTCGTCTTACCGACTAAAAGGCTGAGTAGATATTCTCGAACTAGGCCAGCATTGTTTTATTTTCCTAAGTACTCGTATTATACAGGTCACTACTGTGTTAATACTTAAGTTATTCTAAATACCTGCTTGTAATGTATGGCTGTCATTTAATACCTCCATCCCAGCCTATATACGTCCCACTGCTGGGAACAGGCCTCCTCTCAGAACTAGAGGTCTTGGGCCATAGTTCCCACGCGGGCCCAGTGCGGATTGGGAACTTCACACGCACCATTGAATTGCTTCGCAGGTTTGTGCAGGTTTCCTCACGATGTTTTCCTTCACCGCAAAGCTCGTGGTAAATTTTTTGTAAATGTAATTCCGCACATGAATTTCGAAAAACTCAGAGGTGTGAGCCGGGGTTTGAAACCACGACCCTCTGCTTGAGAGGCGATAGGTCAAACCACTAGGCCACCACGGCTAGTTAAACTTAATACCTACTTATTGTTAATCTGTTTAAAAAATATATACTCGTACCTCGTTGAGTTTCTTGCCGGATTCTTCTCAACAGAGGATTTTCCGAACCGGTGGTAGATTTTTATTTTTTTGACATTCATCTATTTTGTATATGTTTTATAAATTAAAACTACACAATGCCTGTTACCGAATAGAAAAACAATTTTTAAGCTACCTTTACAAATAACAAAGTTATAAAGGTTTGAAATTCAAGATTAGACAGAGGAGGACATACTGGCATGTGACGTCACACGCCAGTACCGCCATACTTGCTGCATAGAGAAAAGCGATCGAGAAAGAGACAGGTATATAGATTTTTCGTAAAATCACTATAAATCCAATTTTCAACCGATTTAAATTTTCTCTTCGCTAAACACTATCTGTATATCTATATTTTCATAATAATATTAAGATATGGCAAAATCAGGAGTTGTCAAATACCGTATTGAATAAAGATATTTTGACTTTGACTTTGAAAACTATTAGGTAACATTAGTAAAGTTTGTAAAATATAGTGTAAAATAATCGAATTAATAATTACTTTTAGGAATAATTTTAGATTGGCAAGAGTTGGCCAAATTTAAAAGTAGACCCCTAGACCCCTAGGTTGGCAACGCATCTGCAATCCCCCTGATGTTGCAGGTGTCTATGGGCGGTGGTGATCTCTTATCATCAGGAGACCCACTTGCTCAAAAGAAACGAGGTGAAAAAAAAGGGGAGGCAGTGGGGCAAAATAAGCTAATTAAAAAAAGAATAATAATAATTTTAACTTATTTTAAGATGTATTAAATATATTGACCCGGATAATTCACGTCTTAAATCGAGTTTAGCTCGACATGTTAATTAAGATGCTGTGCAATGTAAGTATTTAATTGTTTTAAGTTAATATTACTATGAATTTTGTATTGCTTATTTAGCTCTATAGATCTTCTTGGCATTTAATAAACGTAAATTAATTAATAAAATAATTGTGGGAAAATTCTTTGAGAAAGATAAAGTGGGTACAGTCAAGGGCAAAGATATCGACACGGCCAAAGTTGCAAAAATATGTATACACGGCCTTAATGCATAAAGTCGTGTATACATATTATTTTTGTAACTTTGGCCGTGTCACTATCTTTGCCCTAGACTGTACATGAGGGATTTTAAATGTTTTTTTTTGGGTTTGGTAGTCATATAGTAGCATGGTAATTGGTTGTGTTGCCCTGATGATTAACTGCGGTTCAGTTCGAAGCGTGAGGTGACGATGGTTAAGTTTGTGTGATGTGTGTATTCTTACAAAGATAAGAAATTTGTTTGTTTCAAATGCTGCAAATTAATTTTGACCCACTTCTACTGATCGGATTGGCCTGAAATTAGTATAACTGTCGGCGGCCGATCGTAAAATTTACCAGATCACGAAATTCCTAGGCATATCGTGAAATGCCGTCTTGGCCAGGCATATCACGATGTGCCTGAGAAACAATACGGCAGATCGATTAGAGCAACGCATTCGTCGATATTCCTAGCTCTATACCGGGCACATCGTGATATGCTGAAAAAATAATATATAATTAGCATGTGTGGCTTGACTGTAAGTGTTAATTATGAGATTAAATAAATAAATAAATAAAAATGTCGCCATTTCATGAATTGACTAAGGGGCATCCGCGATATCGTTAAAAACTCACCATTTAACAATTAACCTAGTGACGTTTAGGCAGATCATGTAATTCCTATGCATATCATGAACCGCTGCCATTTCATGATTTGGCCAGTTTAGGCAGATCATGAAATTCCAAGGCATATCATAAAACGCCGCCATACCGGTTCTGGCACTTTGCCGGCCGCTGCCGCGGCATGCTCTGCTCTTTTCGCTCGCACGACTTATGCCTTGTGGTCACAATTTATACTGACCTCGCCTCGTTCGTCGTACCTAAATTTGACTTTTTTTTCAGCATAATAATATCACGATGTGCCCGGTATAGAGCTAAGAATATCGACGAATGCGAAGCTCTAATCGATGAGCCGTATTGTTGGTTTCTCAGGCACATCGTGATATGCCTGACCAACTTTTAGGCATATCATGAAATGGCGTCATTTCACGATATGCCTAGGAGTTTCGTGATCTGGCGGATTTTACGATCGGCCGCCGACATACATGATATAGATTGGAAACCAATGCAGGCAGAGGCAGCAAAAAGCGTGCATAATTCAGACGAAATGGAGGCAGGGAATACATGTCATGGCTTTTTAGCCAGGTAGAGGCTTTCCGGTTGCGCCATACTTCTATTCCCCTTATTAATTTTGTCGTAGCGGTACATTGGGTGGAATCTTCACTTTATTCAACGTTTTATCTTTTATCTTTCTTATTGCTTATTTTAATCAAGTCTGAATAAAGCTTTGAGATCCTACACTGTTATCATTAATTAAAGGATCTAACAGAAATGGTAGCACTATTTTTTGGCATTTTGGTGTAGATAATTGAAATTTAGCTTTGCGAAATCGTTTTTGTTTACTTTTCAACAGATATGCTAACCATCTTAATTGAAATTATAAATGCAAAAGAGGGCATTATTTATTCTTGTTTGTATGTTCGTTTGTTACGCTTTCACGTGTAAAGTAACCAATCGATCATGTTGAGATATAAAGATAGTATGGAATAAGCCGTGGTGGCATAGTGGTTTGACCTATCGCCTCTCAAGCTGAGGGTCGTGGGTTCAAACCCCGGCTCGCACCTCTGAGTTTTTCGAAATTCATGTGGGGAATTACATTTGAAATTTACCACGAGCTTTGCGATGAAGAAAAACATCGTGAGGAAACCTGCACAAACCTGCGAAGCAATTCAATGGTGTGTGTGAAGTTCCCAATCCGCGCTGGGCCCGCGTGGGAACTATGGCCCAAGCCCTCTTGTTCTGAGAGGAGGCCTGTTCCCAGCAGTGGGACGTATATAGGCTGGGATGATGATGATGATAATTATGATGGAATAAGAAAAACTAACAAAAAATGGCCAGTGTCATAATATTATTTATCTAAACAGTATGCAACCGGCGTATATGGCATTCGCAACTTTTAAACTGAAAACAAATAAAGATATCTGATCTCGAGTCTAATAAAACTACTGCCACGTTTTCATTTAGTTTTAATATCTAAGGCGTATTATAAAGTTAATGATTATATCGATATAGGTAGCGATACCGTCAAATAGCGAACCTACTGTGTTAAAAAGTAAAGTTATTATGTTAAATACTTGTGATGTATAGATATCATTTAATAATATTGTAAATCTGTTTATAAAAATATACCTCGTTGAGTTTCTTGCCGGATTCTTCTTAACAGAGGTTTTTCCGAACAGGTGGTAGATTTTTTTTGACATTCATAAGTGCTTGTTATAGCCTAAATTGAATGAAGATATTTTGACTTTGACTTTGATTTAATTAACACCCTGTATTTTGTTTGAAGAAAGAAAGAAAGAAAGAAAAGTTTATTTTGGCTCCAAAAAGTACCACCTAAAACTAGGACTAGAACTAGCACTAAAACTATGTTACTAGGTGACACGGCAGGATACCAAAAAGGGTCTCCACTCAGCATATGTTGCCGCACATTATGTGCAGTAACGCTGGTTTCCTGTGGAGCCCAAACGTACGTTTGCTCTGCTCTGTTTGTACAGTCAGCCAATTTGATAACCTAGGCCACTATAGAACCTTAACATAGTGGATAATTTTGATTTGTCTATAGCAATGCCTATTAGGATGACGTAAAATGACACAATGACAAGGTTCTGTGGTGGCCTACGAATCAAATTGGTTGACTATATACTAACACTATCGAAGCAGATCGGTATACACCTAGGCTTTATAATACATAGTAACTGAAAGACAGAAAATCGATGGTGATACTTTCGTCCTTGCTTATTTGTGAATGCTCTGAAAAATCTCGTCTGCATTTTGTTGGATTAGAATAGAAAAGAACGCGTTCGTTTAAACAACTATTTAGATGAGTATTTTCATGCAGAAACTGTTTTGAAACTTAATAATGATTATATGAAAACCAAGGATAAATAGGAAATTACTCATGACTTTTACTCAGAATAACGGATTTTTTGTTTTATACGAACTGCAATAATAAAAATTACATTGTATGCTTTGCTTTTTTTTTCGGTGTTTCTTTTTTGCTAACTAGTGCCACTAATAAATCCAATTAATGCTGCTGCAATTTCCACTTACAATTATACAAACCTTAAAAAATACTTTTTTTAATTTTTTTAAATGGGTACTTTATTATTTATTGGTAAAAATATTTTTTTTTTCTATACTTACATCAACATAGATCCCAAGCAGCCCAAACTCTTTGGTGCTCGGTGTCTCTTGTGGCGTATACCTGGTAGAAATTATATGCTTCGATCATAAAATTCATTACATTAAAAAGCTATTTAAAGATATCAGGCACAAGACGACAAACAGTAGTTTAAACGCATAATTCGTAGACAATTCTCATCAAGTTTCTGTAATCTTAAACACGAGCAAAGCGAGAGCTTAAAGAACTCATTTTTTGCTTCAATTTAAAATACGCAAGTGAGCGATTAGCTTACCTGTAAAACTCATGGTTTCCCCGGTACCACTTGACGGAGTACACAGGCGCTCCTTGCATGTCGCGATAGCAGATTATTGAGGCTGTCTCGTTGCGAATCACTATTGGAGGTTCCACTAGAATCTTTACGTCTCGAAGACTGGATACATCTGAAACAAAGATAAACAGTTAAATACAGGCTTTTTTCGCATCCTTAAGTTACTTTCAACAAGTCTTAAAATCTGCATCTTGTATACGAAGACAATTAAACATTACGCCGCTCTTTTGACAGAGTTACCATTAACTTGAATGGCAGCTAAAGCTGTACCTTATTTTTTTGAGTGAATATCAACTGAACTAAAAGAATTTCCTTGCTCACCCGCGATTTTACGATAGCTAAGCCTATGCAAAATATGCGTGTTCATGCAGTTCCTCCACCTCCATACTGTAAGAACACACACAAATTACACAAACCCATCTATCACCACCACCACACTACACTGACGCGTTTCGAACTCAACCAGAGCTCATCTTCAGAGTGACACAACCGTACACCATGCTACCAGTTGTTAGACTAGCAACTAGTACTACTAACTAGTAGTTAGTCACTCTGAAGATGAGCTCTGGTTGAGTTCGAAACGCGTCAGTGTAGTGTGGTGGTGGTGATAGATGGGTTTGTGTGATTTGTGTGTGTGTGTGTCTTACAGTGTGGAGGTGGAGGAACTGCATGAACACGCATATTTTGTATAAGCTTAGCTATCGTAAGGTCGCGGGTGAGCATGGAAATTCTTTTAGTTCATTGATATGGACCTCCGTAAAGTAACGCCTGATTCAAAAAATTATTTTAATATCAACTGTTGATATTCACGCAAAAAGATAAAGTACAGCCTTTTAGCTGCCAGCCAGTTGATAGCATGTTACATGCTTTACTTCACTGGCATTTGCAAGAACTTTGTCTTACAAGGCAAGGTACCTTTATTATGTCCTTAGTACCAAGTTGACATTCGCTTAGCCTTTCCTATGTAAAGTAGACATCAACAAGACTTCGTCACATTTTTTTTCAAATATTCACTTGGATAGAAGTAAGAAAAAAATAACGGACAGAATATTTTATGATCATTTGAAATTATGCAATTTTCTCAGAATTCGCACCTTTACGCAGAATTTGAAAATGAAATCTAACCTAACCTAAACTAATCTGTATTATATTGCCCCATCAAAATGTATTAACTAAGTAATAGTTTCACGGAAAATTATATTTTCAAATGAACAATGTGTTTTATTTCCATTATTCTTTTAAACTTTATTTTGACACGTTGCCATTTACTTGCCCAGTTTAGTACTTTGTATTTTGACGCCAAAATTATTTTCCATAAAAACAGAAAAGTTTTATAAGGCAGCTTAAATAATTGTAACGAAGTTGCTAAGAATTATAAACTAATTTTCTTGAGGAAAGCGAAGGCTCAATTTTTCGTTTCTTTCCGTGCAAGTTTGAGGGGGTGTAAATTGGCAGAATAATACTTATAAATATGGTATTGGTATTGTTATACCTACTTATACTTAAAAAAACAGAGAAAATATCGAGCGTGTACAGCTGAGCTCAAAGAATAGTATTTTGTCGCAGTAAAACAAAGACAGTTTGAAGTGTTTTTAATTAGTGACGCACGGTGCCAAAAGAAACAAAGAGGTTCAATTACTTTTGAGTTTGACATTGGACAAAAGTTAAAGTTGAAGAAGAAATTTGAAGTTTATGCATATATTATCGTGGTAACCTAATGATTTGACTAATGGCCTAATAGTCTAGTTAGAGGGCCGTGGGTGCAAGCAAGCCCAAAGCCTACCTCTGAACTTTTGTAATTTATGTTTTTTTTAATATCAGATTTTTTTTTATTTATATAATTGAATAATTATATCATTTCATGTCGTTCATTTAAATGCCACTTTTTATTCGAAACAAAGCATAATCTTTCCAAAGGACAGACGAAGTTATGTGACGTCTAGTAAATAATATCTTAATTAAAATTGTATGTATGTAAACTCTTTATTGTACAAAATAAGTAAACAAACACAGATGACAAACAATGAAATTCATGTACAAAGGCGAACTTATCCCTAAAATAAATAAATAAATAAATTGTCGTGTTAAAACGCAAATAAAATAAAATGAAACGAGATAGAGGAGTATCACTCTCCGTGGCACTAACTAAAACTTCCTGTTTCTTAGATTACTTAATCTACAAAGAACATTAAAGATCACTAAACTTCAAAAAGGAAAAATCAAGGACAATTTATGTGACATTTTCTAATCAGCTAATAAGTCTAGCTAGACCACAGAATAAATAATAAGAAGAAGGCACTTGTCCTACTTCTGACGATGGACGAAAAGCGAGTAAGTATTGCGCTACAAACTAGATACGAGTTAACAAGCAGCGAAAAGCAAGTGCGTAGTTCCGTTAGTTTTGTCACTGAGTTAAGCGAATATACCTATAATACTTATGCGTACGACGGCCAATTACTAGCACTGTCGTAAAATAAACTCTGTTTGTTTTCTCAGCGTGAATTCTGACTGCCAAGCCAGCTTAGCGATCTAAGCGAGTTTTATTTTTTATAGCTGCCACTGCGACAAACTACAGAAAAGAGAGCCAGCGGTCAACTCTTTATAAACATTACGAGTACTATGGAATCTCTTTTACTGACACAGGATCTACAATGGTATTGTCCGTTTATATTGTTTAATATTTATTTATTTCTTATCCCTTTTTAATGGAAACTACGTACGTTGACTCGCATGTACAACGGGGAGTGCTCCGAGGAGTTATTCGGATTGATCCCTGCCGCATCCTTTCGCCAGCGACCTACGCGACAACACTTCCATCCTCACTATTTAGATGGTTGGCGGTCCTCTACTGTGCGTTTTTCCGGAAATTTCCTGCCTCGCTTAGCAAATCTCTGGAATGAACTATCGCCTGCGGTATTCCCGGACCGATATGACCTTCAAGTTTTCAAGAAAAGAGCGTACTCCTACCTTAAAGGCCGGCAACGCACTTGTGACTCTTCTGGTGTTGCAGGTGTCCATGGGCGACGGTAATCGCTTACCATCAGGCGATCCGCCTGCTCGTTTTCCCCCTATAACTACCATAAAAAAAAGCCGCAAGAAATTTTAAACTTGTTTCCTATTCCGTGTAAATTTCTAAAAATGGCTTCTTAGTGCACTTCTAATGATAATTAAGATATGACGCTTTCAAATCTCTAGCTCCAAAGATTTAAGCTATGCGTTCTCTGTCAGCAGTTACAATATTGCTTAATAGGTCATACAAATTCTTACAATACCTGCCCCAAATATTTATCGCTAAAGTGAAAACACCCGTATTGGATTAGAATCCACCGCTCGATTTCAAAATCAAAGTTGCCACTGAATCGAAAGTTCGGATTGGTAAAATTAAATAAAACCGTCAAGTTTTGAAAAGTTTTCGCAGCGATGTTTTTCAACTGGCCTCTCTAGAGAAATCAGGAGCATTCAATTCGAATGACAGCGAGTTTTTATTTCTAGATGTGAGCATGGACTTTAGGGGAAAAATTAAACTTCTTATTCATATAACGTTTCAATGCCGCTGTAAACAAAATGTGTGTTTTGTTCGCATCCAGCAATTTTCTTTTAAGTCACTACACTCTCAGTGATCGTAACCTACTTCTTCTTTCTTCTTCTTCTATTTATTTCCAACACAAGAATTATAAAGCACGATAGTATAACTAGATAGTAAGATAGTATTTATCATTGCGGTTGTGAATCGGACACTGGCTCAGCATAATGCTGAGACGTTAGGTAAGTAGTTCCTAGGTGTCCTACTTTATCATCTTCTAAAATTACGAGTAAAAGTGTTAAAGTGTCACACACTCGCCTGAGCGCTGTAATATCTTCAAAGTGCCCAGACACTTTTCTTTATTTTCTCATGTAAACAACGTTCGAAAAGCTCGTAAGTTTACATCACAGATTACTAATATGTAGCTAGCTACAGATAGGACAGTCAATTATTGTTGTTTCCTATTATTGACGTTGTTAGCGCTGTTAAATTTTACAATCTGTGGTACTTGTTTGACAGTCGTAGGGCTTTCCACAGGTCGATATAATCATTATCGATAGTCTCCAGTCAATGCTAGTGATGCGCTCTACGATAAATGGGAGTTACGGATGTCTTGTAATTTAAGTTTTATTCATACTCGTATAAGTTATGAAATAAAACGACCAAGTGTTTTTAATCATTTATTCATTAAAGGGTCTCGTTCCATTAAATTTATATTTGAATAAAATTTTAAACATGGAGCTATTATTGCGAAGGTTAGAAAAACTTTCCCATAGACGAGAGTGGTACACCATGAACCATTTCCTTTTTCGTGAACAGGCAAGGATACGAATATCGAATCCGCGTACCTATTCGATCGAACTGAGTATGGTCAAAATGTCTTTCACATACGCGTTTCAACAACTGTTGACTCTTGGTTAAAGCCAGCAAATAAGGGCTAGTCGGTACTAGCAACAACATCCAAAGATTTTGTAAACAGTCGTTTTTGGGCATGCAAAATAGTTTGTCAGTGGCACTTGTTGAACTACAATCAACAACACAACACTTGAATTTTGCCATATTGGAAGTCAGTAGAATATCACTCGCACTAAACACTACCGCAAGTAGAGTATTGTATTGTTAAACAGAGGAGGATGGCTACTCATGGAACTACAATTCGACCAAAACGGGAGGACAACGCAAGAGAATACCCGCACTCAACTCAATGTTTAAAACACAATGACGGGTAAGGACATGACAGTAAAGAAATGGCGGCGGTCCACAGATTGTAATAATATCATACAAATGGCAGCGCTACAACGTCGATGAATGAAACTAAACTGTCAGGCCCCTGGTTTACATCAGTAACAAGTCTCAATCAGTTTAAGGTGCTGATTATCCTTTGAAACTTGAATACTGAGCACTTTCTATTTCATTTCCCGTATGAAAAACGAAAGAAAGAGATCTTCAGTTGTCATTTCGTTTTAATCTTTAGCGTGACAATGGCACGAATTTTACTCGTATCGACTTGTAGTCCAAGAAAAATAGGTAAGGCGAGTTGAAAACCTTATTCCGAATTTAATTAAACTTTTACAGGTGCTCTAGAGACTATCCTTATGATCTTGAGTAACCTATGCTAAAAAGGGTTCGAAAACCTAAAATTAAGACTTTTTTTGTCAGTTTTTGCTTTATCTCTTAATGCTCTTTAACTTAGTCATACAATTTAAGACGCAAAGTGTGCTTAGTTCAATTTTAAGAACCAATTAATAAACTTTTTGATATCAGAAATATAAGTTATAGCAAAGAACAAATATTTTTAATACAATTTTCTTCTCATGACTTTAGCTTTTTTCGACTGTAGGTACTTATTTAATTGTCATTCAAACGGCATATCGTCACTACTTCTCTCAAAAATCTCGTTAGTATTTAAAATCAATATGTCACCAAAATGAACCTTTGAAATAGTATTCATATGAGTACCTATAGATCACTCCGAAAAATGATCGATACGATACGATTTGAGGTACGAGCTTAATCAAGTGTAAATTTTATCAAGAAAATTTGAACCACGCAGGGCAAATTTAATAAAATCATGTAAAAATTAATAGTACAGGTAAAAATCTTAAGAAGATGACCTGTTGCATGTACAGTCGAACCATTTGATTCCTGACCCACCGTAGAACGTTCTGAAATGAAAATGAAATGATTTTTATTTGCGGAATATGGGTTATATAGGGTGTTATGTCATTACTAATAAACTCATCATACAATATTTTATCTATATCCATATATTAAATCCTCTATCATGTGTTCAAGAACGATTGAGAATGACCTGCATTAACGAGAACTAGGTAGGTATGTCTGCCCCACGGGCTGCGCCCGCTGCGCGCGCGACGACCTGCTGCTGCACGTGGTCGCGGCGCCCCCCCATGAAATCGACGACGATACAGGTTTCTGTATCGTAATGACCATTAAGATACAGCCGTGTTCATAATATAATCCGATGTCGTAATGCTGGTCATTATCTATGGTTTTTGAACGCTTAATTGAGGGTTTACTATATGGGTGTAGATAAAGTAATTTTTCAATCATGGAACGCCGACTTATGTATACCGACACGTTACTATTAATAAAACAGTTCATCTTATTAAGCTTTTTACCTACAACTCTGAATGTGTTTTTGCCCGGCCGCCATATTGGATAATTCTCGCCACAGCGGCAGCGAGTGGTCGCCACCGACCCGCGCCGGATTGACCTGTCTAATGTACTAGAAAATGGAATTCTCCTGCGTGTGCCCGGATAAGATCCTGACGAATTGCCTACTTTTGCTAACAACTCAGTAAATCGCCTTTTGAGGTGTATTTTGTGCCAAGGGATACTGTAAGATTAAGGAGAAAGTTAAGAAATATAAATCAATCTTATGAAATAATATAAATTTACCGATATTATCAATATTTTTTTATTGTATCTAAATAAAATAAATATCCTGGGACACTTGACACCAATTAACCTAGTCCCAAACTAAGCAAAGCTTGTACTATGGATACTACGCAACGGATAAACATACTAATAGATAAATACATAATTAAGTAAATACATATTAAACATCCTAGACCCGAGAACAAATGGTCATTTATTGTTTAAATATCTCAAAAACGGCTAAACCGATTTTGATGAAACATGTCAAAGAACCATCGCTCAAAACCCTGATTTCAAATAAAATAAACCGGATTCAAATCGGTCCACCCGCTTAAGAGCTACGGTGCCACAGACACACACACATAGAGCGGTCAAACTTACTACACCCCTCATTTTGCGTCGGGGGTTAAAAACGGTACTTCTACTCTATAACAAACCTCCAGCAAAGTGCCAAAGGCATAACGTATTTAATACCCTCAGTTCGACATCCTATTATTTGTTAACCGTTAATTCAATATTTGTTACAAAACCACATCGCGGTGACTCATTTAAGTAAATTGTCAATGCTTGTTATTTAGCTTATACTAGGTATACAGTTTATACGTTACACTGCAGGGCACAGCCCTCCTTGCCCAATGAGAGGACTTTAGCATAGTTTCCAAAACCCTAAAATGCATCTTCCTACAAAATGAAATTTCAAAATTGCATCCCACTAATATTATAATTACGAAGGTTTCTAAGTCTGTTTGTATGTTTCTCACCTCATCACGTCTAAACTGCTGAAGCATCAAATTCGGTATCCAGATAGTTTGATTCCCGGGGAAGGACAAGGGTATAGTACCCGCGGGATAGCGATAAACGAATTCTACGCAGACGGAGTCGCGGGAACAGGCTAGTCTCCAATAAACTGCCTGATCAGCAGTTCGCATGTAACCCATCCTTTATTTCCTCCAAATAAAGAGCTTTCATCAGACTTACCTATTTACCGTAAAAGATGTATTCCACGTAATTATTAGGAATATTTCGGTACAACATTAATATGAAGAAATGGAATTGACCGCTTTAATGAACCGTGGGATGCGTTTACTTCCCTTGTTAAGAGAAAGGAGGTTATTATTTTTTCCTTTTGCGAGGGAAGTAATAAATAACTAATGAAACAGAAAATTGGTCTGTGTAATTTACAAGATTGTATTGAAGGTTTGCTTAGGTCTGACCACGAAAGTCCATTTTGATAATCACTGTATGATTTTTAATGATAAAGCAAGCACGAATTAAGAAAAGCAATCGGTAAGAATGTTTAGTGATATTTACATTATTATAAAAAATATATTTTATATTATAAACTTTCTTGAAAATTAAAAAGTTACTTAATAGTGGTGATATTAAAACTTCTTCTTAGAGCCAAATAAAAAAGAAACAAAAAAAAATCTAACAACTGACAACAACTGGTAGCATGGTGTACGGTTGTGTCACTCTGAAGATGAGCTCTGTTTGAGTTCGAAACGCGTCAGTGTAGTGTGTGTGTCAGTGGTGGTGATAGATGGGTTTGTGTGATTTGTGTGTGTTCTTACAGTGTGGAGGTGGAGGAACTGCATGAACGCGCATATTTTGCATAAGCTTAGCTATCGTAAGGTCGCGGGTGAGCAAGGAAATTATTTTAGTTCATTTAAAAAAAAAATGATTTTTATCATTTTTTTTTCGTTCCATGAGACTGCTTTGCTTAATTTAATTTGTCAAGTATTTTAGACATTAATTTTATATTTTTTCCGCTTAACATATTAAATCGCACCTAATATAAAAAAATCTGCATTGACATTTATCTTTATATATTTTTAAATTCCATCTAACTAAATGCTTGTTAATCTAAACACCTGTTTGTCATTAACTGTCACTTTGTTATTTACCTTTGTCAGATATAGACAAAACAAATTTTGCTACAACAGGTTCGCAACGACGACAGGTTTGAGGAATAAAAGCTGGGTAATGCGTTTTTTTAAATAATAGGTAAATAATAAAGCAAATAGATAATATTAAAATAGATTACTAGTCTAGAATACGCAAAAAAGGTAGGAAACTATCTCACAACCCACTACTTTATGTATGCGTAGATTAGGTAGCTGTTATACTAAACACTGAGCACTTACTCCAGGAGATGGCAACAAACGCTTCCCCATTGCCAAAAATTATGACAGGCAATTGGTCATGGTTATGGGAAAAGTGCAGCGTGTTTGTGTAAAAATAATGTGCCAAATCAGAGATGCGCTAGGCGTAAGCGACGTGGTCCACAGCCTACAGCCTCGCGGTCTAAGTGGCCTCGCGCCTTAAAAGTTTCTTGTTTTTTGCCCATTTAAAAATCCCTCATCTTTTTTTTCGACTGGGTAGCAAACGAGCAAGTGGGTCTCCTGATGGTAAGAGATCACCACCACCCATAGACACCTGCAACATCAGGGGCATTGCAGATGCGTTGCCAACCTCGAGGCCTAAAAGATGGGATACCTCAAGTGCCAGTAATTTCCCCGGCTGTCTTACTCTCCACGCCGAAACATAACAGTGCAAGTACTGCTGCTTCATGGCAGGATTAGCAAGCAAGATGGTTGTAGCAATCCGGGCGGACCTTTCACAAGGTCTTACCACCTCATCATCATCATCAGCCTACAGCAGTCCACTGCTGGACATAGGCCTCTTCCATGGCGCGCCACAACACTCTGTCTTCAGCCCCTCGCATCCATCCGCCGCCAGCGATCCTCTTAAGGTCATCCGTCCTCCGTGCCTCAGGACGCCCTACACTACGTTTTCCCGTCCGTGGTCTCCATTCGAGGACTCGTCTGCTCCACCGTTCATCGGTCCTGCGACAGACGTGGCCAGCCCAACGCCACTTTAACGAACTAATTCTCTGAGCAATGTCAGTGACTTTCGTTCTTTGTCGAATAATGTGATTACCACCACCACCTGCAACACCTATTATGTGACCTTTTGTATCTCGGGGTCGTAGGCTGGCAAGAGCTGGGTCTTTTGAGCCAAAAAAAAAAAAAAGCGTAAAGCGTGGCGTAATCTGGTGTTGGAGGCCACGGCCCACTTTGGGTTACTGCGCCCTGTAATAAAGTATTGCGTGTGGCCATTTTAGCCTCGCAAAATGTATCCTACCCCTGCCAAATTTAGTTCCTGCGCTGCCACTGGCCATAAATTAAAGACAACACCGGTCATAAATGCGTTAAACTTACCGTAAATAGGTGAAGGACGGAGGTAATCCCGACTAAGTGCGCTCATCGGGGCTGACGAGTTGAATCAACTTGCATTTCGCTAAGCCAGGGACAAGGGACCCAGCCCTTTGCTTATGTTACGGCGATTGTGTTTGCTTAACGTACTGCTGTTTTTATAATTAATTAGCTGGCTCACAAATTTGGGAGGCTATTTACTCTTTTGACCCTTAACTGTTTTTCGAAGCTTACATTTAATTAACGTTTTGCCAAACATTTAGTTGTATCGGCTGATTATGCAACTCATTTCCTGTGTAATGTATTAGTTAGTTACTAAATTGTATTACTTTGATCTTGTGGAAGAATAAATTATGATAGTTAGGGTATTAGGTTAGTTAAGGGGTCCTTGGGGAATTTAAGAAAAAAAAATACATCTATGTAAATTCTGTATTTTAATTATTCTTACTTTTTTGTATTCATCAAATGACATAGAGTATGTAATTATGTCACTAAGTATTTTTCCTTTATCACTTTCATAAGCTACTTCTTATTAGACGGATATTTTTAAAGCCCACCTACGACCAATACCCAGAATAAACTTCATTTGGATTGAACACTATTCTTGGGAGTAAACATTGTCATGATAATTACCTTTTTATAGGAAAATACGCTGTTACCTTCCGTAAGTATTTATCTATTAACCCGTCACGCGTCCTAGAGACTAAATTAGTCCCTAACTTTTTTGTGACGGGTAAAAGCGCGGAGAGAAAAAATAGAAATAAACGGGAATTATTACAAGGGACATTACAAGACGATATTATTATATAACAGTTCGAGAAAATGTTGGTGTTCGAGCCAAACCACCTGACAATAATAGCAACGAATTTGCTATAAACGCGGTATCTCCATTGCATTTAAATATTATAGGCTATAAAGAAAGGTCTTTTGATAGCTTTTATTCAGCAATACCGTTTCTAGCAAATAAAAGGGCATAGCTACAGTGATAAGGGACGAGGTCGTTGGACTGACTGCACGATTCCTCAGGTATATTTTCTTTTGTATCATATTATTAAATAACATTTTCTCTGAATGCAAAAGTTGGAGGGGTTTGGTCTTTCAAGTACCTACCTAGACAAAGTTGGCTTTGCCTCTTTGAAGTAAATAGTCAAAGAAAAGGTCTGAAAGTCGGTACTTGAAAGCTAGCAACATGAATGAGAGAACATTTCGTAATGTTATGACATGTCATTATTAGTGTTAATTTGATCTTAAATAGACTTTATTGCTACTAGCTTTTACTTGTAACTTCATCTGTCAAGTATTTGTTTATTAGTATTATAGGAAATATGCGACAAGTATGGTATGCTTCAGCTTATCCAGGGGAAGATACAAGGCCGCAGACCACCTGGCCATGGACGTACCCCCTTAAACCTTAGACTGGTTCGGAATGAGTACCAGGTCCCTCTTTCGAGCGGCAGTCTCTCAAGTAAGGATAGCCCTAATGATCGCCAACCTCCGATAGGAGAGGGCACCAAAAGAAGAAGAAGGGAACTATGCAATTTTCCGCCTTATGTTCTTCCCAGGGTAACAAACTATGTGCAAAAAAAACAGTTTAGCGGTTTAGTGAAGAGGTAAGAAATAGACAAACAGACAGATTTACTTCTGTATTTATGATATTACTAGCTGTTTCCCGTGACTCCGCTAGCGTATAATTAGTTTATCGCTATCACGCGGGAACTAACGACTGCACCGAATTGGATAATTATTTTTTTGTTGTATTCGTTGCTGTCAGGACTAGGTATGTGATAAACAAAATTTTATAAAAAGACGGGTAAGGGGCCGAAGCAGCGGGCAATAGCTAGTTTGATATAAAGGCACAAGCAAAAATGAAAAACTGAAAAAATCTGAAAAATTAAAGTCTGAAGTCTTTGTCAGTTTTTTTTTATTCGACTAGATGGCAAACGAGCAAGTGGGTCTCCTGATGCTAAGAGATCACCACCGCAATAGACAACTGCAACACCTGGGTATTGCAGATGCGTTGCCAACCTAGAGGCCAAAGAAGGAATACCTCAAGTGCCAGTTATTTCACCGGCTGTCTTACTCTCCACGCCGAAACACAACAGTGCAAGCACTGCTGCTTCACGGCAGTGTCAGTCCATCTTAATTGACCCTACGCTACGAGTTTAGCTCGACATGTTTTAGGCTATTTCGTAGCCCTTCTTCTCAGGAGCACGCGACTCGGCGGCTGCCGCAAGACACGCACACTGATGAATGAATATTATACCTCATTGTTGAACCATCCCACTAGAGATGGCATAACATCGTTTTATGTGGCCAATGAAAAATTTGAATAGGTAAGCTTTAGCTCTGAACACACTTAGCGTACACCGGGTACACACTCCAAAACGGATCCCACAAACATTATTCGTTTCAATGTTCCCTTTTTTCAGCCGCAAATGCCACAATTCCAAAACTAACCAAAAACGTTGTCCCTTGAGAAAAGTTACCTACTTCAAGGAAACTCCACATATCGTCTGAATATAAATCGGCTACTCAGATTCGATCGGGCTATCTCTATTCAATTTGAATGCTCGTGTTGCCCGTAATAATTTCCAGGATCCCGGGAGAGTTCACTCGTTATGTATAGCAAATAAAGCTGGCATCAGACAGGCTATAATGCTTTGTATATGAGAATAATTATTGTTTGTGTGGCTCGATACTATCGGTATTCAGTCAATATTCGTAAGTATAATTATTAATAGGGTTCATGAACTACCTAACCCAGTACCCGGTTGAGTAAAAACAAAACAGGCTAACTAAAAAAAAGAAAGAAATAAGTAATTTACTTATAACAGCAGTGGCACATTACACAGGTTAGAAAAATACATAAGTAGTGTTGCCGTTATAAAAAGGTCCCGGCTCAGCATATGCTCAGCTCTACACTCCGTAGCTGTGACTATGAGTAAAGAAAGATTAGCAGCAAAAATATCTTCACAGAAGTTAAGTTATTTTGTTGAGGAGCGCAGTTTTTTTAGCAATAATTCAAAAAAGGTAGATAATTCGATAAAGCTGAAAACCATTTCGGTTGAAAGTAGGATTTGTTATTTTTTACCTTTGTGATTTTTTTTATAACTTTTGAACATAGATACAGTTTGGAATACAATTTTTGCGGTTCAGCAACGAAGTAATTCAATGATGCCTGTGAAATGACCCAGACTGGCTAAGTTTGTACGTGAAAAGCGATGTTAGGTAGGTACTCATCCAACCTATAAATTTAATTTATATTTATAACTACTACGTAACATAATCCTTTTTTTGTACAGCACTTATGCGGAGGTTGCATCTGGAATGCAGCCAAATTTATGAAGTTTCAATTAAAAATATTAATGTAAATCTGTTTCACGCTTTTAGAGCACGGCGTCAACAAACGCGCTGAAAAGTTGTTAGAAATGGAATCGGAAAACTTAATTTCGCATTATATTTAACCTTCTACGTACTTTCTAAAATTCTGTAACATTAAAACCGTCTGACAGAATAAAGTCATTTATATACCGTGTGCTGCCTGTAACGGGAATAATAAATTAAAACACTGGGTATTTTGAACTTATCAGTAAAATTGTCGAAGTGGTACAGAGTTCATAAAGTTGTCAGCAAAAATTTGATCAAAAATATCTGAACACGCTTCTACGCCGTTAACAATAGAGTCGTGTTCAGATATTTTTGATCAAATTTTTACTCACAACTTTATGAACTAGACTGTACGTGTGAATTATATTTATATAAATCTTTATTGTATTATAAAAAAAACACTTTTCGTTTACATTGACAGGATAACATAAACAAAAGAGTAGACATGTCATGAAAAGGTCTAGCTACTGCTGAACTGGATGTATGTAGGCTGGGATGATAATGATGTTTTTTTTAAAGCCAGTTTGATAATTCTAATAAAAAATATATTATAATAATGGGATTATTGCTAAATATAGGGTCAATAAACAGCATACATCAAGAAATATTGTGTATGCAGAATTTATACACTACATTTTAGGAGTTCAAATAATGTTTGCCGCACAGGTACCTAACATGAAGAAAATGAACAGTAATATTTGACGTTGCCACCCTGCTAAACCAGCTGCCACCCTGTATACTTTATAGCTTAGTTGATACTAAATTTACAGTTTGTATCAAAAATTCAACACGTTGTCTTTCAAGACAATGACATGGTAATATTTTAATGCATGCCATAAAAAGCCAATATCTAATCTCACTTATCGGCTATAAGTGCAAACACACCTTTATTAATAATATTAGAAAATGTATACATGTCAAAATTTATGTTTCGTATGTCTAGCATAATTATTGTTTGGCAAATGTTTAATTTCCCAACTATCAAATTTCTCCGAAACCAAAAATTTTTCTCAGATTTTCTTATGGCTTTATTAGTAGGTTAGGTTAGGTTTGTTTTATGAAAGTTCTAAAAATAATATGGTTTCAGAGAAAATGATGACTTGGGAAATAAAACATTTGGTAGGTACCATGGTGAATGGTTGTGTTGCTCTGAGGATTAACTCTGGTTGAGTTCAAAACGCGTCATTGTAGTGTCGTGGTGATAATGGTCGGGTTTGTATGATTTATGTGAGTTCTCATAATATTGTTGAGGTGGAGGAGCTGCAAGAACACATCTTTGTTTGTTGCATAGACAGCAATCATAATGTCACGAGTGAGCAAAGTAATTGTTTATAATTCACTGAACCTACGAAAAGTAATACCTACCTTTTTTAACAAATAGCTGGCAAACGAGCATGTGGTCACCTGATGGTAAGTGATCACCGCCGCCCATGGACACACCTACAACCATGGGACCTGATTCAATAAAAGCTTGATCAGTTTAATTGTATCAAAACAACGAAACCCCAGCACATTAAACCACCGGCTGCCATCTTCCCTCTATCAATAAATAAGTAGATTCCTCGTTTTATCATTTTCTTGCTTGATTATAGAGACTTACAGCCTTATTCATAAAAAATCCTTAATTGAGGTTTGATCGGTCTGTTACTTAGCAGACTGATTAAGCTTGTTAGACGGTTGTCAAGAAGTACGATTCATAAACGTTTGCTAGCAGTCTGCTAGTTGTTGAGCTGCTGATAGACGGATTAGACGCGTTATGTTGGCAATCTTGATAAATCAAAGACAAAAAATGGCCTCATCGATAATTTAAAAAAAATGACAGCAGTGACACCAAATTAGCAGGAAAAAAAAAAGCGAGATGTTTGTTTTCCCGCCATTTCCGATCCGCATGTGTATGTTTAAGTGCAAAAAGCCGTAATTATGTTAATCATCCTAATTTTATTTTTCTCATATTTATTGTTAGTAAAGTAGTAAAGTAGCAGTAATTTTAGAGGATTTTTAAATACAAATTCCGGAAAATAAATTTTCCTGCTTTTTTTTTAATCTTTGCGTAACTTCACCCTTCACTAAAAATAGCTTCGGTGTGGTTTTTTGCTCTTGTCAAAGTCAGCTGTTCAAACTTGTGGCGGCCATTTTGTGACTTAGCAGGGAGATAAAGCAGGGTCTACGGTCCTCTAACTTTAGCAGAGCCTTGATCGACTGATTAGCGCTAACAGACGTTTATGAATCACGTTTTTTAGCATCGGGCCTTCAAGGAGCCTTCAGGGAGGTTCTAACTTTTTATGAATAAGGCTGTTAGTTATTCTACGAAAAAACCTTCATACAATACTAAAAGCTCAATTGTCACATAACCCTTTCATAATCACAAACCCTCGAAATCGGGTCGCGCATACAAAACGCCTGTGGCAGCATATTTTTTACAAATTGTAACCCTGACGGCCCACCACTACACGGTACTACTTAGCGACACGATGTACAATTTTCTAATACATTGCGTGTATAGTCAATTGATCGTTTGACGGTGAGCGTGTTGGCCGCGCAATGAACAGCTAATACGTCTGCCGTATCGACAGTCGCACGTAAAACGTAGTTGTAGCGAAACCATGAGTGTTGCGAATAGTACACGGCGATAATAACTATATGCACAGCAAGTTTACCGCAACACTTTTGTTAAGTTACGTGAGGTGGAGTTTAAACTTTACTTGTTTTCTTGCGTGTTAGGATTAAAAAATCATCATAAAGTCACGAATTATTATAAAGTATCTACTAAAGCAGTCATGGAAGAGCTCTATGTTCGATGGCTAGTTTCTACCAGCAAGCCAAATTTTCGGAAGAATAAAATAAGAACTTACAGTTTTAAAACTTGCGAAAGATATAATAAGTAGTATAATTCGTATATGAAAACTAGCCAAGTCGTATCCTAAGTTATGAGAAGAAATGATATTAAGTTGTTTGTAAAATATTTTATATTTATATAAATAAAGTTCAGGACTGACCATTGAACTTGGCACTTGGCATCCATTTAGATCTGACTTCGTTTTGTCGATAAAGACAAAAATCAAGGCATTTAATTAAAATTTAATAAAATAAATATAATAAAATGATAAAAATTTAGTAGTTTCTAATTTATTCCTTTGAATTCACCCAACTACCTATAAATAAATTTCAGGACTGACCATTGAACTTGGCACTTGGCATCCATTTAGATCTGATTTCGTTTTGTCGATGAAGACAAAAATCAAGGCATTTAATTTAAAAATTAAAATAAAATGATAAAAATTTAGTAGTTTCTGATTTATTCCTTTGAATTCACCCAACTACCTATCTGAATGCCAAATTTGAACTAGAAAGGTCATCTGGAACTGGGTTAGAATTTTGATCTATAGGTGAGTCAGTGATAAAAATGACGATTTTTGGATGTTAATAACTAATTAACCGTTTGAGGTGTGTTTATGAAATTTGAAGCACATGTGTACCTCACAAGTCCAAATAAATGAGCGAAATTTGACATGTTTATGTGATATATTTTTTGAGTTATGAGGTGGTCAAAAGTGGCTCCAAATGGTTCGGGAAAAATTACACAAGGTGCTGCTCGCCTGTTCTGTTAGGTTGAACTTGGCTTGGCACGCGTGTCTAGATTAATGGAGTGTCAATAGACATTTACAGCGAACAGGTTTACGCTATGTACTTATTATTAACCCTAAAAAGCGCAATTCGTGTGAGTGGCCAGCAGTGGACTAGTCGTTTAAACGCCAATGCTTTTGTTCAGCCCATTAAAATAACATTATTCATAAAGAAAAATCTTTATTGTGATACGAATAATGCGAAATTAGGGCTTTGATGTGACAGGCGTGACGAATGAGTATTTTATTCTGTCTAGTCTACTGAAGCCGTATAAAATTTACATGCTTTGAAAGTAAATTATCGTTCCCGTTTTAAATTGCTTTTTCGCCCAGTGTTGCATTTAATAAAAAAAGTCGGGTCCATTTTTAAGAGCCTCTGTGACCATTACAGTTACTTTACTTTTATAACCTAACCAACAAAAAGTTGGAAAATCCGCGACTGTCATTTCAAAGTTCAATATCTCAAAAACGGCTGAACCGATTTTGATGAAACATGTCTAAGAACCATTGCTAGAAAACCTGCTTTCAAATAAAAAAACCGCATTCAAATCGGTCCACCCGTTTAAGAGCTACGGTGCCACAGACAGACACACAGACACACATAGCGGTCAAACTTATAACGCCCCTCGTTTTGCGTCGGGGTTAATAAAATAGTAATCACTAACCGACTTCAAAAAAGGAGGAGGTTCTATGTTCCAAAGTTTTTTTTTTATTATATATGTTCACCGATTACTCAGTCAATTGCGGACCGATTTTCAAAATTCTTTTTTTATTCGAAAGTGTATTCTTCTGAGGTGGTCCGATTGTCACCAAGTTAAGAACTGATGATGGGATCCTAGGGAAATCGAGGGCAAACCTCAAATTTTATAGACACACCTATTGCGATTTTGGCATTTTTAGCATAAAAAAAGCAGTTACACTCAAAAAGTATCATTTGGTAACCTGGACCTGATAAAGAAGACCGTAGATGACCAATGGAACTCGTCAAAGCTAAGTAATGCTCGCTCGTCTATAAACGATCATGATTAATATACCTAGATAAGCGACTAAGAAGAAGCTTAAAGTTAGTGATTCTTTCGAACTCATCTGATGCTGAAGCCAGAAGGTTGGCAATGGAACTTTGTTAAACAACGTAACTAAGTCGTGTTTGGGCTTAATGGAATCGTTGTGAGATTAACTTTGGCTACAAATCACTAAAAAGTGAGAAATAAAGAAAATGTTTAACAAAAAAGTAAAACCGACTCCAAAAAAAAAAATTATAACAAGTAATGGAACCGACTACAAAAAACCATGAAAATAATTTTCTACCGCTCTAAAGTCGGTCCCTCATTTAAACTATGGTGGCCTAGTGCTATGTCCTATGATGGCCTCTCAAGCAGAGGACCGTGGGTTCAAACCCCGGCTCGTACCTCTGACTTTTTCGAAATTCATGTTCAAAATTACATTTGAAATTACCATGCTTTACGGTGAAGGAAAACATTGTGAGAAATCCTGCACAAACCTGCGAAGCATTCAATGGAGTGTGTGAAGTTCCCAATCCGCACTGGGCCCGCGTGGGAATTACAGTCCGAGCCCTCTCATTCTAAGAGGAGGCCTGTGCCTAGCAGTGGGACGTGTAATAGGCTGAGATGGTACCAATCATTAAATTAAGGTCTCGTGATAGGCGAAATATGATGATGATGATTATGATGGTAGACGTCGTTAGTATCGAGAGCTTAGTTTGATCAGATATTAGGGTTCCGGAGCCAAAATGGCAAAAACGGAACCCTTATTTTGATTCAGTGATTTGTTTGCGAAATATTCAACTTTAAAGTGCAAATTTTCATTAAAATCGAGCGTCCCTTCCCCCTCTAAAATCTAAACCGGTGGGTGGAAAAATTTGAAAAAAATCAGGATGATAGTTACTCGTAGTATATCAAACTTACAAGAAAAACTATAACGATTAAGTTTGTTTGAAAATTATTAGTAGTTTAAAAGTAAATAGCAGCCTAAGGTATAAAATTTACCTAAACTTGGAAGATTGCGTATAAAATACGAAATCCTTATAAAAATATTACTTAATTTTTTCGTAATGGCTACAGAACCCCATTTTGGGCGTGTGCGACACGCTCTTGGCCGATTTTTTATTATTGCTCTAATCCAAATTGCAGCACCTGCTGAAATCTAATCCTTACTTCTTTCTATCGTAAAGATTGCCTTAAAGAGATCGCTCTGAAACGATAAGGCCGTCTATTATTTACCTTGTTTTTTTTCGTATATCTCTGTTTTCTATAAGTTCGTTTGTTTGTTTGTTTATACTCTCTATTGTACAAAAAGGAAAAACAAAAAGGGTACATAAAAAAGTAAAGTGTTAAGTTCTTACTATATCGTGTTGTTCAATACAGAATCATTATATCTCTTGCTTGTGGTTATTTAAGGCCTATATATATATATATAATCAGAATCTCGGAATCGGCTCCAACGATTTCGATGAAACTTTGTATTTGGGGTTTTTGGGGATGACAAATCGATCTAGCTTGGTTGTATCGTATCTCTTAGCCCGAGCAAAGCTCGATCGCCCAAGTACTGACATTTTAAGACAGATCTACAATACTGGCGGCAACTGGCCTGCCACTAAAATTATTATTAATATTCAGGATGCAGGGAATTAAAATTTGTAGGGTTTGTTTGTACTTATTTTTCATTGAATAATGGCTACTTGCTGGAATCACATAAATCTCGAGTTTGCGTTAAGCTTAGCTTAGTAGTGTCAAAATGTATGGAACTGTCAAACTTAAGCCAGGTTTAACGACTAAATTTAGATTTATTTTTACCTTTTTTTTTTATTCGACTGGATGGCAAACGAGCAAGTAGGTCAAGAACAAGGTCCTACCACCTGCAAGTATATCTTAGAACTCTAAGAAAATTGGACTGGGTATTCATACATAAATACCTACAAATTTGTACGGGACCCTCGGTGCGGGAGTCAGACTCGCACTTGGCCGGTTTTTTTTTAATTTAAATTACTCAACTGTAGAATTTCTTTAGCAGAAATTGGTTTCTGACTTTTGATTTTGCTATACAAAACAAAAAGTATTTTTTTCGACAATCCCAATTCCTAAAACCTTTCACATCGCGCTTAAAACCCTAGGGTATCATTCATTGGACCGACTATTCCTTCCACACACCCCAGATTAACTAACCAACCTATCCCTCACCCCCCCCCCCTCCCCCCACAGTTGGCCTTCGCAAGGACAAGCACCTCAGCAAATATTAACGACCTAAACATCAATCAACTAAAGTTAGATTGATTTCTAAGTCACATTAGATCAGAGATTCCCAACCTTTTATGCTACGCGCCTCACCCAACATTATGGAAAAATACTATACCCCCTAGGGACCGAAATGGGGAATAGAAATACGAAAATCAAACAAACAATAAAAATATAAATGGATGCGTTTATTTTTACCAAAATTGTTGATTTTTGATTTGTATCGCTTTTTATTTAGGCACCGAATTATGTAGCCATTAGAAATCAGATTCCCTGTGGGAGCGAATTTACGGAATGAGAACACAATATAAAGTTGGATCTAGACTGACTTTATTAATTTACCCACATGTTACATTATAAATATTCTACAAAAGAAGAGCACTCTAGTTGGACTTTACGAGTATATACAATTGTTGAAACCGTGGCTTCATAGTCAGTCTACAGAGCGGTGATCATTTTCAACATGCAATCTGTTTGCGCAAGAACATGAACAAATATAATAAAACGCTATACATATATTCACATACAGCTGAAGCCCCCCTTGAATCACTCTACGCCCCCCAAATGGGGCGCGCCCCACTGGTTGGGAATCCCTGCATTAGATCAATGAATTTGACAAGTCAATCATAACTAATATTAACTTTAATGAGACTTGGTCTCCGAAGAATTGTCAATGGCCATATAGTTGTATGTAACAAGTTGTACATGGTTGTCTTGCTCTGTGACTTAGCAATTTAAGTTTTGAAAACTATCCAAAACTTGGTGCTAGTTAACCGTTAGTTAAACGCTTGGTGCACAGCCCTGGAGGTTTCGCTGGATGTGGTGCAAACTTCAGCGAGATGAAGTTTAAAATTTAAGTTTTAATTTTATTGCCAAGTGTTTATTTAATCCTTCATCATCATCACTGAGCCATAGCCTTTTCACACTACTGCAGCGCACACAAACAATTATGAAATATTGACTTTTAATTCTGGACTGATGTTTTGTATAACTATGTACCTAATCTTAATTGTGTGTTTGCAGTACCAAATAAACGTTTAGCAGTCCACTGCTAGCTGGACATAGGCCTCTTCCATGGTGCGCCACAACACTCTATCTTCATCCCCTCGCATCTATCCGCCGCCAGCGACCCTCTTAAGGTCCGTCCACCTTTCCGGCCACCGTGCCTCAGGACGCCCTACACTACATTTTCCCGTCCGTGGTCTCCATCCGAGGACTCGTCTGCTCCACCGTTTATCGGTCCTGCGACAGACGTGGCCAGCCCAACGCCACTTCAGCGAACTAATTCTTTGAGCAACGTCGGTGACTTTCGTTCTTTGTCCCTAGAGAGCTTCCTAGAGAGCGGCAATTGACACCGCTCTCTAGAAAACCGCGCCATTTTGTTTACATAGACAACGTTCTAGTGACGTCATTCACCGCTTTATTACTGTCGCTATATGACGGCACCGCTGATCCTAGGAAACCAAAGCTTTACTCTTATCACAATAACCCGCCGCCCCTTACTTAAACCATGCAAAGGTAACGCTTTTAACTCTAATTCTAGCAATTTGGTTTGATGTTAAGTAAGTTAAGCGTTAACTCACGTGTTGCGATGTTTCAAAGAGAATAAGGGGATCTTTTGTTCTACGTAATTATCCATTGCTGAACATTAACTACGTAGACATTGTAGGGATCTAGGGATGCCAATTAAAACTACATTATGTAATTACAATGAGTTTTCACAGAGGCGAAATATCGCTAGATGGCGTTAGTGTCGTCAGGTACGTTTGACGTTTGCTTGCGATTGGCTTTTAGGGATGTTTGGTGGCAAGGTAAGTGAAACACCCTATTTGATTGGAGTATAGAAGAAGAAGAGAGATTATTTACAAAAATGATCTAATATATACAAATTTACATAGGCGCAATTCGCGAGGGTATCCGCGATCATAACCACGCCTCCAAAAGGTGGCGTGATCTGCGCCGGCACTCATCCATCGCGCTGTCCATGTGTGCTGTCGGTGTGGCTCTGCTATAAATACGTGCAGCGCCGAAGTTGTCCACATTTCGCCCGCAGACGTCGATGCGCAAACACCGCGCGCACTTCTCAAAAATATTATTCTTGTCCCAGTTTCTGGAAAGACGTCATCTTCTACAACCAAGTGTGTAGCTAGCAGCTACAGGCTCATTTAGTTATTTAACCAATCACGAGCAAACTTCAAACGTCAAACGAACCTCACGACACTAACGCCATCTAGCGATATTTCGCCTCTGTGAAAACCCTCATTAAATAACACCTGTGAATGAATGTTCATAACTTTGATTCTCTTCTAAAGGTGAAGCCGGACGCTTTAAGCGTAATTTTTTTGAGTTTGTAAGTCGTGTAATTTTGGTCTTGTAATTTTTGCTGCATTCGGTTTTATACAAAAGTACATGGAATGAAACAATTACTTTGCACCTGCGACCTTCTTCTTCTTCTTATAGCTCTCCATTACTGGACGTCTGCCGTCAGCTCTGCGAACTGTTTCCGGTCTCTAGCCAAGCGAAAGCTCTTCAACGCTGGCTACTCCTGTCCATTCGCGTATGTTGCGAAGCCAGGACTTCTTTCTTCTTCCAGCACGCCTCTTTCCCTCCACTTAGGCCATCATTATTAATAGCTACGCTACCTTATGATAGCTACGTTTATGCAAGAAATGCGTGTTCATGCATTACACAAAATTAAATCACACAAACACATTTATCACCACCACCACCACACTGCACTGACGCTTTTCGAACTCAACTAGAGCTCATCTTCAGAGCAACACAACCGTACACTATGATACTATTCGTAATGCACACACACTGAATTATTACGTAATTTATGAGTTATTAATTTTTCCCTTTCTTAATAAAAATGTTTCATTTTACTTAGTAGCTACTTGGATATACCTAGCATTACTCTATTAGCTCGCATACGTGACGAACACTGACTTACAAGATACAGGCCTTGCCTAGTTTGTGAGTCAGGATTCAACTTATTTAATTGTGCTATGTTTAACCTAAGTTTCCTTTTTCTTTGTTATTGTTTATTTCCTCTCTAGTGCAATTTTGTCTTATTGAATAATGATTTTATTATATAAAAAAATGAACTTTATTGAATTTTCACAATCATCATCATCAGCCGGAAAATGTCCACTGTTGAACAAAGGTATTCCCCTTAGAACGCCGGCACTTGCATCCGTCGTCAGTCCACTTGGTGGGAGGCCTACTGATGGTACCTTCCGGTTTGAGTAATTTATAATATATTCATAGAATTACAACGCCTAATAAGCAGGTTAGTAACATACAGATCTCGAAACGATTCTTCATGGTCGCTGGAAGTTGCTTTGAAAGTAATCTTCAGTTCATGTCTAAAGTCAAAACTTGAGAGGATTTAACAAAATTTGCTACCTGAAATTTCGTTTCTTCATTTGGACGTCAATGAGTATTAAAACATGCCTCTTATGAACTCGGAATGGTTTTGAAAACTTATTGAGTTACTGAAATTGCTCTTTGGTATACTTATGTCACAGCTTATATATACGGCCGCCGCAATGTGGACGAATCGTTAAAGTAGTTTTAGCAAAACGTTTAAATCGTCTTTATTAAAAAAAACGGCCAAGTGCGAGTCGGGCTCGCACACCAAGGGTTCCGTACAATTTTTTTTATTATATGATGTAACTAAAAACTTTATGCTTTTCGCAATTTCTCCTTTATCTGTGCTATAAGACGTTATTTCGTACCAAATTTCAAGATTTCAAGATTCTGAGTTTCACAGGTCCAAGGGACAGTAGACTTGAGTATTTGATATAAATTTCAGCTTGATATCTCCACGCGTTCCTTTGAAAAAGGGTTCCGTTTTATCCTTTTGTGGTACGGAAACCTAAAAATATCCCAGTAAAAGGGTGAATGAACTTTTTTAGAGTTATTATTCTGTCCCGTAACCCAGGAGACATTAGTGATACACTTTGTTAAAAAAATGTTTGCAATTTATAATTTCAGCATGCTTAAGAGATGAGCCATGAAGGAATTGCCTTAAAACAACTCAAAACTTTAAGTGGATTTGTACTCCATAAAATCATACTTTTAATAGGCGACTCAAGAGACGTTACCATGGCAACAAGGTACCTACACTAAAAAGTTGATTGACCCAAAAAGTATTCTATTTTACAAGCTTTTATTTAGTTTCACCTGTCCCGTTCTCTCTGTCTGTCTGTAATCAAATTTTGCAAGTTAAATTTGACCAACTTCCCGTAGTTAGATTGACTTGAAATTTGGTATACTTATGTACGAGTAATCAATCTGACTAACGTCGCGTGACAATACAATAATCTGGTAGTGACATTCCGCAGGACGGAACTCTTCAACGGTTAATAGCATCGGCTTGAAATTTGGTATGCAAATGTAGTTTGGGTGACAATGCAAGTCAACAAAAAGTACAGCCAGCAAAAAAGCTTTTAAAAAGCAAATATTTTTTATGGTTAGTTTATTTTATACTATTTTTTTTATTGTGTATGAATGTAAACTCTTTATTGTACAAAAGAAGAAAAGAAGAAGTTATCCGTTTAAGGGATCTCTACCAGTCAGCCTTTGAGTAGATGAGAGGAGTAATAAGGAGTCATTTGGGAGGATTAGGTATAATGCTAGTAGGATCGAATAATGGTAAGTACGTTTATGATGAACATTTATTACTGAGCCAGACAAAGCATGGAAACAAATCTAATTCCGTAACAATTAATACAGGATTCTATATTATGCTCGTATTCTATAGTTATTATGCAAATGAAAGGGACTATTTAGGTTCGCCCATTAAGGCATTACCAGACATAAATTCTAAATTTGTCAACAAAGAGACGCTACGCAAAATTGTTATGATCACTAGACAATAATCCCAAGAATCGTCGACTGTATTTTCAAGGAATATAAATTAAATAATTCTCGTCCTTCAATATACTAAATCAGTCTGTGTTATCAAAATTAATTATTTGTGTTTTTTTTTTACATTATTACGTGGAACGAATCTAAGAATGTAATAATATCCTCCACTTGCGAGACGAACTAAAATATCCGTCCCACCGTACAATGTATTGTTTGTAAACTTAATAGTACAAAAGTAAAGAAACAAGCAGTATTGAACGCTAGTAACCTTCTCTGCCTACACTCAGCACCGGGTGGATTGGATAGTGATCGAAGAAGTGAGAAAGAAAGAGTCAATCTTTTTAGAATGAAAAGTGAATTAAAAATTAAAAATAGTAAACCACAATATAATATTTTTTTACGCATAAAGTGAGCAATTTACAATAACATACATACTTACTAATATTATAAATGCGGAAGTGTGTGTGTTTGTATGTTTGTCCGTCTTTCACGTCGAAACGGAGCGACGGATTCACGTGATTTTTGGCATAGAGGCTACTTTTATCCTGTAAAAATGCACAGTTCCCGAGGGAACAGCGCGCGATAACCGAATTCCACGCGGGCGAAGCCGCGGCCAAAAGCTAGTATGAAATAATGGAGTGTTTCCAAAATTTAAGGACTAGGCCACAATGCATCTTAAAGAGTTTTCTCTGAAAGACATTATGGAGAGAGATAGCCTGATGCACCAATGACACAAAGTAGAGTCGCTTTTACATGATTTGAAGCAAAGTTTTGGAAGAGACAGAAGAACCAGCAAAAATTAAATAAAAACATTAGAACACTTGTTGGTAACTTTTAATGCTAACGCTGCATATTTATCATCAGTTTTAAGAAATTCTCGCATGCTGGCAACACACCGTAATGTACTCGTAGAATAATGTGAAACTTTTTCAATCCCTGAAACATTTTTCAATTCCAAATTTATTCACACGTGAAAACGAATTTATTTTTAAACCGTGACCAAGTGTTCATAACGAAAGTCCTTCGTGTAGAGCAACGCATTAATTTCGCTTTGTTGGAACAATCAAAACGCTGCTATCATGCATTCTTGTTAAAGTTTAAAACGGCTCGCTAATTTTAGGTATAAAAAGGAACGTGAAACAAAGTTCTTTATTTTTAAGATTTTTTAGTACAACAGTATTTGGACCTGTACAGTTTGCAGTTTGCCAAAAGAACGGTCGTATATTATTTACCTTACTTTGCATTGTAGGTACGTACTGTTAAATAAAACCTTCGAATATAGTGACTGTCATCAAGACTAAGGGGCTGTTTCACCATCCATTAATTAGTGTTAAATGTGATGCCGTCTCTATTTGTTTTGTTCGAATAGACGGAGACGGCATCACATTTAACACTAATCAATGGATGGTGAAACAGCCCCTAAGACTACTAGAATAGAAAACAAATTAATGAACCACACAGACCTTAATGAAGTCGGTTTCAAAATGCATAGATACGCGTACTTTCAATTTTCTAAAATTACTATGCTATTATTTTCACTTTTACAAACTTCTACAAATATTAGTGTCAATTTAGCTGTAAAAATATGCAAGTTGAAGTATTGGGGGAGAAAAGTCCTCGAGTGGCGACCACTAAGTGGAAGATGAAGCGTGAATGAAGTTTGGTTCATTCATAAGCGAATTAATTCTTGTATGGAGATTTTTTGACATTATAACTTTTTTTATTACTTTACGATTATTATTATAATTTTAATATTACGGAAATTTTTGGAAAAACTGAAGTCATCGATATAGCTGTAAAATATGAAAGTTGGAGCGACAACGGGCGGGCCACATCGTTCAAAGAACAGATTACCGTTGGGGGAGAAAAGTCCTCGAGTGACGACCACGAACCTGAAGACGAAGCGTTTGCAAGCCTCCCACTAGGTAGACTGACGACATCGTGAGAGTTGCGGGCAGTGATGACTTTGTCGTTCAGTGTCCCGTTCTAAGGGGGAGGCCTTTGTTCAGCAGTAGAGATCTTCCAGCTGGTGATGCTGACGAGTTTCAAATGAAGAACAATTTTTTAGCTGTAGTTGTATCGACATCTAAACTGTCCGTCCATCCATCTCAGCCTATATACGTCCCACTGCTGGGTAGAGGCCTCCTCTCAGAACAAGAGGGCTTGGGCCATAGTTCCCACGCGGGCCCAGTGCGGATTGGGAACTTCACACGCACCATTGAATTGCTTCGCAGGTTTGTGCAGGTTTCCTCACGATGTTTTCCTTCGTGGTAAATTTCAAATGTAACTCCGCACATGAATTTCGAAAAACTCAGAGGTGCGAGCCAGGGTTTGAGCCCACGACCCTATGCTTGAGAGGCAATAGGTCAAACCACTAGGCCACCACGGCTTTTAAACTGTCCGTACTAAAAATTAATCCGACAACTAGATGTAGGTGAAATTGCAATAGCAAAACTTGACCAGAACAAACAAAAATATTATTGCAAGTTAAAGAGAAGCGTTCATTGTGTCGTTCTAAGCGGGAAACCTTTGTCCAGCAGTCTTCCAGCTGGTGATGATGATGGATTGAATGGTGCATCCATGTGGAGTGTTATCAAACTGCGGTTCGCTATTGGAATGGCCATAAAATTGATAAAACAAAGACTTTAGACCGACATATACGTAGTTTTAGCCACAGACCTCCCCAATGAGCACCATTGCCCCGTCCTTAGCTTTGTTAGTACTTCATAATTACCAAAGGATTCTCTTCTTTATACAGAGTACGAATTGGTCTTATTACACTGGCAGATTGCGCAAATCCCAAGCATTCGAACAAAGCTTGCGCTTTAAAAAAAACTTTTCTATAAAGACTGCGATGCTTCATCAGAGGGTCTTAATTAAAAAGCAAGCAACAATAGACTTGGGTAAAATACGGCTGCAGCATTTGCATGGAGATTCATGCAATGCCAGTTTTCTTTTCGTGTTCCGCCGTTCCTTTGATTGTTTTGTTAATTATTAGCTTTTTCGTGATGCCGTTTCATTTGGCGATGGTATTTTTAGTGATTTTGATTCCCAATAGAAAAGAGGACAGGGGCACAGTAACAGCACGGGATTACCCCACTGTCTGGAGTTATGTTTTTTCGAGTAGTATGTTTTACGGTTTTCAACATAATAAAATGAGTTAGCAATAAATTCATCAGTTGGAGTGACGTGGAGTATAAATAAGTAACCGCAAAAAAAAACACGGAGGAGGATTTTTTTTATTGTATCAATATAGATATCAAATCAGTGTTAAGCTCATATCAAATTTAGAAATGTTATAACATTTTTAAACTACCATTAAATACAGGGGCATAAAAAAATTATGAAATGAAAAAAAAATACGAAAATCAAAAACTCAACTGCCTTTAACTTTATTATTTTTAATTTATAACTAGCTGTTGCCCGCGGCTTCGCTCCCGTTGTATTTTTCATCAATAAATACGAATCCACGAATTGTCATTTCCTCGGAGGCATATAGTGCTTTTCTCCAATAATGCGAGGAAATAAAGCTAAATTTAAAATATTAAATTAAATGCTTGCGCACGGTTTTAAAATTATTGCCCGTATGCTTTCTCGCGATACTTAGGGGCTGTTTCACCATCCATTGATTAGTGTTAACTGGCGGTTAGGTGTGATGCCGTCTCTATTTGTTTTGTTCGAATAGACGGAGACGGCATCACATTTAACCGTCGGTTAACGCTAATCAATGGATGGTGAAACAGGGTCTTGTAGGTTTGACAATCTAAAAACTCTCAAAAAAGCGAGTAACTTTTCAATTTTACGTGCAATAACAACGTAGCACCAACAAATCAGCCTTCGCGCAGGTGGCGTAGCTATATCACGACACCGGCGATTGCTGCCAAACATCTACGAATCCAATTTCTGTCCCGTCTCTGGTTTTCTAAATGAAAACTCAAATTTAACGCAACTGAAACCGAAAATTTAGTTACAGTAATAATTAACGATGAGCACTTAATTATCACAGAGGTTACAGCGAAGCGCTAATAATTCAGCATGCAGAGCAACGTGGTTACGGCATTGCGATTCAATTTCAGTCGTGGACAGAAAACGCCAGTGGACTTCAATTTCGTAATCAATAGGTGTAATTAGATTTATTTGCAAGAAAACGACAAGGGTATAACGTTTTAAACTTTCGTGATTCTCACTCATAGTCAAAATACCACAAACGGGACTTATCACGCTATTATTACACAGTAATATTTACCTCGACGTTTCGGCAACGTCACAGTTGCCGTGGTCACGAGTAGACTGAAGTGTGGGTGTCAAGTCTGCCTAGCAGCGCGAGTTCTTCGAACTACCCGCACTTGATCACTAATAGTGCCGGCACTCGTATCACGAACTACCCGCACTTGGTCACTTTTATTAGTCACCCATCACACCGACACACAACACTAACAACGTCCGATCGTCCCTCCGAACATTCGAACATCCAAACGTCGAGGTAAATATTACTTGTATAATAATAGCGTGATAAGTCCCGTTTGTGGTATTTTGACTATGAACGACAAGGGTATTTAAAGTAACCTAATTATATATTTTTTAAGTCTCAACAACAAACTTTTGGACAGAAAATTGCTAAATAAAGAATAACATCGTATTTGTTTTTTTACAAATTTTTATTTATATAGTTTCATTTCTCTCTGTGTGTCTATCTTTAATCAACCCTTGTAAACAAACTCTAATCAGTTTTGGCGGATTGTCTCAATTTGTATGCTACAGATAATACAAAAAGAGCCAGCGAAAAAAAACTTTTTTTTTACTTTATTTTAGGACACGTAGGTACGCTGTTAATCTTAAAAACATACCTGGCTCAACTTTTACAAAATACTCGTAACACATTCACTAAATAAATTGATCAATATGCCCAATATGCTCAATAACAAAAACTATACAAAAACTGGGTACAATTCGTTTTAGAAATATTTTTACACCAGCAAAAGCTAACAAGCTGGCACTAGATACGTATATACTTCGTAGTCTACTAAGTGCAAAATTCGAACTTTGTATCTTGCCGTTCCGCTGACGCTTATATTATTTAATACGAGAGTGAGAGGGACGGTAGGATACGAACTTCAATTTTCGAATTTCATAGTAGCCCCCCTGGTTTATTTTGTTAACAACAATGGTTTTAGTTAAAGCGTCTTCGGTTTGAAATAGTTAGTAAACAAACAATAGCGGAGCAAACATTCTTTATTTAAAAACTACTCAGGAATGAGTATAATTCATGTCATCATCTTAATAGGAGACATCCATTACGGGACATTGCTTTTCTTTAAGAATTATCTCAACGATTAGTAATTTCGTGTACTCGTATAGGTTGACTTCCCAAAACATAAAATGAAACCGAAATATCTATTTACAGGTCTAAACTTACAGCCCTGGGGGCTACAACGAAATTCGAAAATCTAAATTCGTATTCGCAGCGTCCCTCTCACTCTCGTATTTAATAACATTAGCGTGCGCGGGACGGCAAGATAGGAAGTTCTAATTTTGCACTTCGTAGTAAATAAGTAAGTATAAGGGCCTATGACAGAGCGAAGCCTTAAGGTCAGAGCTCAAGTTCATTCTTTGGGTACAAAATCCATAAAAGGCTGCTTATGTCTTTTTACAAGCTTTAATTTAGTTTCACCTGTCCCGTTGTCTGCCTGTCTGTCTGTAATAAAATCTAGCAAGTTAAATTGGACCAACTTTCAGGTAGTCAGATTGACTTGAAATTTGGAATACTCATGTAAATCGCGTGACAATACAATAATCTAGTAGTGACATACAGGCAGGACGGAACTCTTCAACGGTTAATAGCATCGACTTGAAATTTGGTAAGCAAATGTAGTTTGGGTGACAATGCAAGTACAGTCAGCAAAAAAAGCTTGTATTAAAAATTTTTTTTTTATGGTCAGGTTAGTTTTTTTCCAAATTTCTCCATTGATCTGGGATGGTCCAAACATGTTTTAACAAGCTTCTTTAACTTATCTTTGAATCCTGAAAGTTGAATAAAATGAAACTCGATAGTAATGACCTGACCGACTTTAAATTAACTGCGGATGAGTCTGGATGACAATACAAGTACCTACACCAAGTATCTTGAATTAAAAGTAACAAAAAAATAATCTTAATAGTTTGAATCAAACTAGTTTTCAGAACAAAAGCAGCACAAGCGATATTTCAACGGATACATTCCACCTGTCCCCGCCGATATAGAACATTAAAGTAAATAATCTGCTACGTGTCCCAGTTCCAAGTGAGTTGGAGTACGCTCCCCGGGGCACGGTGGAGCCAGCCGACTGGACCAGCAAATGTATTGTAAAGTGGTTTTGTAAAGAACAACGCGGTATTTTTCAGGCTGGCAAAACACTTGATCGTAATAAAATTGTAGCAGACACTTTTGAAGCGATTAATAGTTTAGTTAGGTCACTATATGTATGGAAACCTACAAAAAAATGGTAACATCTAAGGTTACAAACCAAAATTCACAGATTTAGTAACTACTTAAGTCACCAATGTGACAATCACTGGCGTTGTCTGTCAGTCATTCAGACAATTATGGTCAAACGATATTTATTTTCAAGCTCTCTTTTTCTTTTCTTTTTGGAAATGAAAGTTCAAAAAAAGGGTTCGGTCCGTACCGTGTCCGGTTTTAGAAAAGGACGTACCCATTACTCCCCGTGGTGTAAAAGGGGCCAAGACTGATCTCTATCCCAACAATGAACTCTGAACTTCAGCACAATGGTGTTGCAAACCACAATATTTTTCCAAGAAAGTTGTCATGAATATTCACTAATCCTCGTCCAACTACCTAGAAAACTCTGCCAAGAGTATAAGGACATGGAAGAGCGAAAATTTTTAATATCTTCACCTGTTTACGATTGCCATAAAATTATGCGGGCGAGTTTTTCATTCTGATTTATCAGTACTATCTGGACAAGAATACAGTCGCAAATTAAAATAGCCGCAGTTTATCACTACAGTGAAAAATGAACCAAAAATATAACCTGAATAATTTTCTCGCGCAGTTAATTCAATAAGAGGAAAAAACACAATAAAAATGACAAATGAATGACGTCTGCATAATGTGGGTGCGTCCAGAATCCTGTTTGTAATGTCTTTTGTTCATAAGAGGAATGTTAAGAGATGTCTAAGGAAAAATGTGAACACTGCACTAAACTCCGACTATTCACTTGGCTACTAAATACGCGTAAAAAAGCCATGGTAACCTAGTAGTTTGACTTGACTGTAACCACTCAAGTCGAAGCAAGGGGATCGTGTGCTCAAATTCGGATTACACCTCTGAGTATTTTTTATTTATGTGCAAAATTCCCCCTTATCTTCGAAGCTGATCGGCCTAAAATTTAAATAAATATTGGAAATAGTTCTATATCTATATTAGGCACCTGGAAGAAAATCTATAGAAAGTTTATGATATTCAAAGGGACAGGAAATTCCCTTAATGCCTAGAAAAGTATGGAACCCTCTTCACGTTATTTTAACTCGCAATAGTCCGGTTTTATTTATTATTATTACTATTTATAGAGCGGTTTTATTACGTTCTGAAAATTTTACGTTTTTAAAATAACAAAATACATTACGAGTATACCGGGTGTGGCCTGTAATACGAGCAAAAAATTAAAACATAGATCGTCCTCGTCAAACTGAACAACATTAATTCAGCGACTTTTAAAGTCTTTGAATTTTCCTTTTTTCATACAAATTAAATACTGCTATCAATGTACGCCATCCTAGAGCACAACTGATATGTCGCCTGTCACTCTACACACATCAAGCATTTTGCTTTGCATTGCTTCTTCGAATAAACTTAAAAGTGTAATAAAAATTAAAAACGAATTATTTTGAAAAGTCACTGAACTAATGTTGTTCAGTTTGAGGAGTATGATCTATGTTTTAATTATTTGCTCATATTACTGGCCACACCCGGTATAAAATATATTTATTCTTGTCTTTATGTATTATTTATTGATAAACATCTTACATGGCCTTTTTTCAATATTTTTTACGTGATTTAAGGTAAACTACTGATTCGGGAGACGCGGCGACTTACCCTACCGGATTTAGGAAAGAAGAAAGAAAATAATTTAGTTATAACAGCAGTGACACATAGTTACGCAGATCAGATCA